>NW_004443964.1:894470-913095 GCF_000243295.1 Trichechus manatus latirostris
GGGCGGTTCAGTCAGTGTTACGGGGCAGCCCCGTCAGTGCGACGGGGCGGTTCAGTCAGTGTTACCGGGCGGCTCAGTGCGACGGGGCGGCTCAGTCAGTGCGATGGGGCGGTTCAGTCGATGTTACGGGGCGGCTCAGTCAGTGGGACCGGACGGTTCAGTCAGCGGGACCGGATGGCTCAGTCAGTGTGATGAGTCGGCCCTGTCAGTGTGACCAGGCAGTTCAATCAGTGGGACTGGATGCTCTGGTCATTGTGACCCAGCGGCCCAGTTAACGTGACCAAGCAGTGCAGGTGCTCAGTCAATATTTTTTGGTTTGATAAATTATTCAGTTGTTTTTCTCTTCATTATCATGCCTATTAATGCCTGGGGAGAAAATGGAAATTAAGTTTTGGCAGCAAGATACACGTTTGATTTGGTTTGAAGACCCACCCTCACAACATCGGCCTAGTACATTCAAATTGTAGGGCCTCCTGGTTGTCGCAGGAATACAAGTTTGATTTCTAACAGGACTTTTGTGACGTTTCCTAGAGAATTCTTGTGCTCGGTGTGAGTAGTACAGTTAGTACAGACCGTTGTCAGGTGTCCTGCTGTCTGTCCACCCCGCAGCCTGTCCAGGGGGCTGAAGGCTGCTATAGAAGACGTCTTTTGGTCGGTCCAGTGTTAGGTTGCTCTGTTCCTGGCCGTGGGGTGCAGAGTGTGGATTACAGGCCTAGTGCTTTGTCTACCAGTTTCCTTGTGCAAGGTTCGCTGCTTTGGGGTTTAGTCTCTCACCTTTCCTCCTTTACCTACCTGTAGATTAGTCGTATTGAGTATATTCATTCGAAGAACTTCATCCACCGAGACGTGAAGCCAGATAACTTTCTCATGGGACTCGGCAAGAAGGGGAACCTGGTCTACATCATAGACTTCGGGCTGGCCAAGAAGTACCGCGACGCCAGGACCCACCAGCACATCCCCTATCGTGAGAACAAAAACCTCACTGGGACCGCTCGATATGCCTCTATCAACACCCATCTTGGAATCGGTGAGCTGGGGTGGGGGGCAGCAGCCACGCCCTGTCACTGGCTGGGGTCCTCTGGGGCATCCATCTCGGCCGGGGCCCGCAAGACGCCTGCTCTGTGCAGCCTGTGGGTCTCGAAGCTGCCATCACACTTTTGTAGCAAAGTGTTTGCTGGGTCTCATTCTCACGCCCGTGTGGTCTCCACTGGTGCGTGGGGCCATCCTTCACGGTTCCTCTCCTTTTCCTTTTCAGAACAATCTCGACGAGATGACTTGGAGTCCCTGGGCTATGTCCTGATGTACTTCAACCTGGGCTCTCTCCCCTGGCAGGGGCTGAAGGCTGCTACCAAGAGACAGAAATATGAGAGAATTAGTGAGAAGAAAATGTCCACTCCCATTGAGGTGTTGTGTAAAGGCTACCCTTGTAAGTCTTTTTGCGACCTGTCCTGCCACCAGAAGTGACCGGGGCCTGGGCTCCCTGTGCTCAGTATACCACACAGCTTTGCTCTGCACCTTCTGTCAGAGGGACCCCCGTCACAGCCGCCTTCTCCAGAAGGCAGGTGGGGTGCCGGGTACCGAGCCAGCAGCCTCCGCTCTCACCAGGAGCCCAGGGGCTGGCACCCCTGGCAGTGGGAGACGAACCCCCGGGCCAGCCTCAGACCGACCCGCCTCTCTCCCTCGACCTCTGAGTAGTTGGGAGGTGACGCTGGCAGGTGGCTCTGGCCGTCCTTTACCTGCCGGCAGCTTTATCCCTTGCCCGCTTCTAGAGCCAAAACTGAGTGCGCATCCTCTGTTCTTGGGTTGCCCCGGGCTCAGCGCCCTGGGTAAGGCTTGGCTGCTTTGTGGGGGCGATTTCGCACGCCTGCCTGAGGGCTGGCTGCTTAAGCATTGGCTGGCCCTGAGACGGCGTCCGTCTCCCGCCCCAAGGCTCTGTAGCACGGGAAGGTGAACGGGAAGCCCGACGGGCACCGTTCGGGCGCCCACCTCCGGCTACAGCTGGTTAGGGTCCAGTGTCTTGTTCTGCAGCTGAGTTTGCCACGTACCTGAACTTCTGCCGCTCCTTGCGTTTCGATGACAAGCCTGACTACTCGTACCTGAGACAGCTCTTCCGGAACCTGTTCCATCGCCAGGGTTTCTCCTACGACTACGTGTTTGACTGGAACATGCTCAAGTTTGTAAGTGGCACTCCCGACTCGCCCGCTCCTGAGCGTCTGACGGGCCGCCCGTAGGTGTGGGCGCCGTGATCCGTGCCGGGTCTCAGTGGAGCAGTGGCATGTGGCTCGGTTCACTGCAGCAGGCGTCTTTGCTTGGTGGCAAGGCCAGGGTGCCCCTGGCGTTGGGGGCCGAGGAGCAGGCACCATCGGGGTGTGGACAGCGAGCCCCTCAGTTCGTGTCCGCCAGAGCTGGGCCCTCACTATTGCTAGTCTTTAGTGATGAACCCCGAGAGCGTCACACTTGGACCGCCTGTGGGGTTTCCGGCGTTGTGCCTGCCTGTTGTATGGGCGGAAACGTCACTGTTCTGAAGGAGGGCTGAGATGGGGCCAGAAGGCCTCCCCTGGCCTCGGCCTTCCCCCTCGCTAACCCAAAGGACTCGGGGTCGGGGGGCCCGGGGGCAGCGTTGTGACTGTGCAGAGCGAGCTGCCTGGGGTGGGGGCACTGTGGTGGCTGTCTGGCTCTGAAGCCGTCTGCTGCGCTTTTGCCCTGTGGTCTCGGCTGGTCTGTGTTTGAGTTCCCGTCCCCACAACGTGTGTGCTGGTTCTGTGCACACGCTTGCGTATGCCGCGGGTGGGGGTGGCCGGGGGTCTCCGTTGTTTTCTCCCCAGCAGGCAGCCTGTGGCTGGGCTGTTGTGTGAGCGGGATTGATCAATGTTCGGGCCCTGTTGCCAGAATTGACACTTTTGTGGAACTTTCATTTCCTCTGTCATTAAAGACACGTTCTGTTTAGTTATCAGCTTGAAACAGAAATTGGAACCTTTCCAGGGTGGGGAGATTACTGCCTGAGGCGTAGAGCCTCCTTTTCACAGGACGCATAGCAGGAATCCTTATCAGACGCCCGGCAGGGGGCGCACAGGGGGCCCAGGCACTGGGAGGACGTGTCCAGGGGTGCAGACGGGCCGGCGGGGGGGGCTGTCGGCTCCCCAGTTCCTCCCTGGCTTGGGCAGGAACCCTGTGTCGTCAGGAGAAGGCGCAGACCAGCAGGAGTCAGTCCCCCGTTTAAGAGCATTCAGAGGGTGGCCCTGGTGGTGCCTCAGATCTCACCGGGAGCCTGGTTGCTTGGGTGGGCTGTCCTTCCGAGCCGCTGCTGGGTTGTTACTCCAGCATCACCTGCCCTGTCAGTAGCTGTGGGCCAGCCTTTCCTGTAAAGGGCCAAAGGCTGTGTCGCAGCTCTTAATTTTGCTCTTGTAGCGTAAAAGCAGCCGTAGATGACCCGTAAACGAGGTAGCGGGTAGCAGGCAGGATTTGGCCTGTGGGCCATAGTTTGCAGATCCCTGCTTTATGGGGCTGGCAGTTAGAACTTATCCTTCAGTAAGATTGGTACCTTAGTTTTCCTGCTTTAGATGAAAGGCCTCGTGCATGTGGTTTTGTTAGTGAATATGCGTGCTCGGCGGGGGGCAAACCTAGTTAAACGCCCGGCCTCCAGCACGTGCCCAGCCACCCTCCCTCTCTGTGGTCTCGTGTGCTGTGTTGCTGACGTTGCCCTCAGCCCCATGCCCCACAGCCCCGGGCTCGGCCCTGCTTCTTGCCGACACTGGCCAGTTCAGGCCCATGGCTGGCCTCAGACCATTTCCTGTCCCGCCTCTCCCTTTCTGCACACATCTCATCAGTAGGTGAAGGTTCCGGATCAGAACTTCAGCCCCAGGGATGGAGGTGTTTGCTCGCTGGTGTCAGGGGAGGAACGGGGGCTGAGGTTCCCGCCCTGGGGCCTTGCTTCGGCCCCGTCCAGGTTTCGTGAGACGAGGCCGTGCCTGTGTCTGGTGTGAGGCCCCCTCCCCTGGCGGGCTGTCTCTCCGTAGTGGCCTAACGGGCAGGCTTGTCCTCGGGGCCCCTGATGTTTTCTCGAGCTGCCACCAAAACCGTTCCGTCCTGGCCTCACCCTCCCTTCTCTTAGGGTGCCAGCCGGGCTGCCGACGATGCCGAGCGGGAACGCCGGGACCGAGAGGAGCGGCTGAGACACTCTCGGAATCCAGCTACCCGGGGCCTCCCCTCCACGGCCTCAGGCCGCCTGAGGGGGACGCAGGAAGTGGCTCCCCCCACGCCCCTCACCCCTACCTCACACACTGGTGAGTGTCAGACAGTCAGGATTGGTTCCCGTGCTACCTTTCAGGATCGGTCTGGGGGTGATCCTGGGGGGTTCTTCCCTCCTGTCTGCATACGGGGCCCCTGCAGAGCTCTGGGTGGGTGTGCTGTGTCTCTTCCTCTCGGGTCCTGGCCAAGGCTGTTTCTTAGGAGAGTCAATTTCTGGGACTGATTTCATCTCTCATTACCCGGGTGACCCCCGCCACCCGTGAGCCTCAGTGCCCTCTGTTACCCGGGGGCTGTGTGCAGTGTTCCCCGGTGCCATCCTCTGTCCTGGTCTACTGTGGTGTCCAGAGCAAGTCGAGATGTTGTGTAGCCTTGGGGCAGAGCCTGATGTACCCCTTTCCAAAGGCCCCAGAGACCCATTGTGCCGGGGGAGGCGGGGCGGGGGGCCTCACAGGCCTGCTCTCTCTCCCTCAGCGAACACCTCTCCGCGGCCCGTCTCCGGCATGGAGAGAGAGCGGAAAGTGAGTATGCGGCTGCACCGCGGTGCCCCTGTCAACGTCTCTTCGTCTGATCTCACAGGCCGGCAAGATACCTCGCGCATGTCCACCTCACAGGTGCGATTCTTGGCATCCAGCGTGTCCCCTGCACCCGTGGGGCCCGGGGTGCTGGCTGCTCGGGGCTGGGCTGGGCCATCCCACAGCAGAGCGGGTTCTTCCCTCCCTCCCTCCACCTTCCTTCCCCTATCTTAGTGATCTTAACCTTCAGAGCACCTCAGAGACAGACAAGCTTGGCCTTGGGGGACAGGTCCCCCAGCTCTGAGCAGGGCACAGGGTGCTCGACCCCTGGCCCCTAGGACACTTTCCTGGCCCCAGGGCTGTGTGCCACCTCCTGTCTATGGTTGACGCTGCGGCGTCACAGGCACCTTGTACTTCTGAGGACTTGTCCTCATGTTGCTCGGCCAGAGCACACTGAGCCCACAAGGCCCCCGTGGAGCGGGGAGGGGTTCCAGGTGAGCAGCCTGGTGTCCCCCTCAGGGTCCCAGCCCCGAGGTCGCCGGCTCGGGGTGGGCCTGTCCTGGCAGCTAGCCACGCACTGAGGGCTCGTGCTTTGTGTTCTGATTTCCTCTGTGACGGACAGGCTCCCTGGGAAAGCGCCTGCCGCAGGCCGTGCTCCGCTCGCTCCTAACCGCGTGCCTCTGCTCGTGTCCCCTGCTCTCGCTTGTCCTCACTCTTCTCGTGCATCCTCTGACACCCCACTTCAGCAGACGTTAGGTCTGTTCAGCTCTCAGTCTGCCCGTCGGGTCCGTCAAGGTCTGGGTCTCCCACAGGCCAGGAGGGAATCAGGAGCCCGGTGGACTCTCGTGGGCACCCCCTCATCTTTCTTTGGTTTACATGTTAGAGCCGGGGCCTCCTGTGGTGCTGCTGGCTTCCAGAACAGCCTGTCAGGAGGTGGGTTGGTGGTTAGTGAGCCCGGGCCTCCAGATCCGGCCTGGCCGCTGGAACTGCGGGCACCTGTCTCCCTGCAGCGGGCGCTGCTGTGCCAGAGCAGTGCTCTGACCATCTTTCTGTTAATCAAACAAAATGAACACTTGAGCTAAAAATGTCTGATTTGCTAACACTTGTACTATAAATGGGCTGTGTTTATAGTATCTCTTTCTTCCCAAGAGACTGAAGAGGCACATAGTTTGAGGGAACAGTTGTTGATCTGATTTGAATTGTGGGGTTGAAGGGTTTAGCAGTTCAATGAGATTTCGACCCGTTTTGAGATACTCCTTGAAAGGGACCCTCTCCCCCCCCCGCCCCCCGCCCTCGCCCCTCTACCTTAGGATAGAAATGGCCGAGTGGTTCTCTTCCCTTGGATCTGGGATCCAGGAGTCAGCGCAGCCAGGAGCAAACCTGGCTCGGGGAGCTCACCTCCCGCACTTGGCAGGGGCCCACGTGCCACTCCCCCAGCCCTGGAGACACCAGGTCCCCCTCCCCAGTTGGCATGGATGCAGGAGTGTCTGGTGGATCTGGGAGCTTTGTGGTAAACAAAGGAGTTCAGGGTGGGGCTGAGGCCTCTGCTGCCTGGTCTGCCTGGAGGCAGAGGGAGGCTGGGTTCTCCTCCTCCAGAAAGTCTTCCTTGAGCTGATGCGCATGGGTGTGTAGGAATTAGTCCTTTCTTTGTTTTCTTGTGTCCCCCCACCCCAATATCAAGAGCAGTAACTGGCTTTCGCATTAGGGAGCCTTCCCAAGGGGATTTGATCGGTGGCATTTTTGCTCCAAAGGAAGCATGTTAACTTGCCATGTCACCTAGGCCCCTCTGCCCTCATCGCACCCAGAGTGCAGCCACCTAGTGCCTCCAGCACATTTCGTCCTGTACCTACCAGGCTCCTCTGGGTTCACCTTCAGGGCGGGGGTGGTTTCCCTCAGGGCAGCCACGTAGTCCACGCAGACCTGCCCCTTGGGCTCTGGGCTGCTCTTCTGCCCAGGGACACGGCACTGACACCGTCCCAGCTGTGCTCCTGATACTGTGGTTCTTGGCCACGGTTTGAATTGAGGGGCACAGGAGGCTCCCCCTGGACCAGCTGTCTTGTGACCCTTGGCCCAGGCAAGGGCTCCCCCAGCTTGTGCTGCATGTAGACTCCATCCACACCCAAAAAAGCCAAGAGTTAAAGTTGCAGTGCGGGGCGATCGTTAGGGGCAGCTGGGGCGCGGGTGTGGGTGGGGCGCGGCTGGGCTGAGCGTTCTGGCCTCAGAGCCGCCGCCTTGGCGCTTTCTGCTCGTGGGTTCCCGTGGGTTCACATGCCGAGGAGCAGGGCCGCGGGCCCGGGCCCCACCCACCAGCATCTGACGGGCGTCAGTGGAGTATCACCTGGCCTCGTGGGGACACTGGTTTTTCGTGCAGTCAGATGCCCCGAGTGTGAGAGCTGGGTGGAGGCGGGCCATGAGACTAGTGTCCCTCGCCCGTCATGGCAGCTGGCTCAGACCCGACTCCACGGGAGGCCAGGTCCCCGTGAGCGTGAGTCTGGCCTCTGCGGCTGGTACCTCCTGTGTGGTCTTCGGGTTTCTCGAGATGAAGAGCCTGCTCAGCCAGTGCTGCCCGCAAAGCACACTCCAGCCCTGTCCGCGCGTCAGTGAGGCTCTGTCTCTGGGCCGTGTGGCCTGGCTCAGGCGGTAGACGCTGCTTTCAGAGCTGTCGCGGGTCCCGGCCCTCCCTGCCTTGGTCCTCGTGGAGCCTGCCCAGCAGGCTGCCTAGCCCCGCCACCCAGCAGGGGTCGTATGTGAGGAAAGGTGGGGGTCCCGTCCTGCTCCCCGTTGCTTTTTTGATAGATTAGTCTGGAAAGGGGCAGCGGCTGCTCTAAGGAGAGGGCCACGCGGGCAGGAGAGACGCCGGCGAGAGCTGCGAGGTCGGGGCAGGCAGGCCGGAAGACAACCCCTGGGCAGGGAAATGTCCCTGTGGGTCCTGGGGTCCCCTCTGCCATCAGTGGGGTCTGCGGACCGGGAGAGGAGGCGCCTTTGGAAACAGGCTGACTAGGCGGTCAGGGGCCGGACCTCACGAGCCAGCGGCCACTTACCAACAGCTGTCTTTTCCCCACCTCAGAATAGCATTCCTTTCGAACACCATGGCAAGTAGCTGCTCGTCTCCGTGGAAGGCAGCACTGGGTGAGTGTGTTGGTGTCCGGGCCAGTCTGGGTGGACAGTAAGGCCGCCCGCCCGTGAGTCTCCCGGCAGGCCGGGCTTGCATGCCAGGTGCCAAGGCCGTGTGAGGCCTCTGCTAGTCTGTCCTCGTGGGTCCCTGTGTGGTGACCCCGAGGCCTCCCAGGCAGGGCCAGGCTGCTCCAAGGGGGCTCCCCGAGTGCCAGAGGAGCTGCCTCTGCAGCAGGGACCCCCGCTGTCTCCCCGACTGCTCCTGTGGCTCCAGAGCTGGAGACACCTGGGCTCTGGGGCCTGAGCCTGGGAGTGTTCTCCTGCTAGGCTGCGTGGCGCCGCTTGGTGTGGGGTTGCGCTCAGAGGCGCCTGCAGTCTGTCCACCTGCCTCGTTCAGTTGTCTCTCTTCTCCGTTATTTCTGTTCCCCCGTTTAGTTTTTCTTCTCAAACTCACGCTCTCTGCCCGGCTGTCTCGTACATGCAGATGTTGTCTGTGTCAGCTGGCCCCCTGCCCTGCGCTCCCGTGGTGCATGGCGTCCTCGCTGCTGCCGCCCTTGGCACCACGTGCACTCTGCACCCTCCCAGCGGAGTACTTGCGGCTTTGGTTGGTTTTAGCGGCTTTCGGCCTGCTGCGGCTTCACCTGATCAGTCAGGGGTCTTGAGCTCCCTCACTGCGCCCCTGGGGTGTCGCGGTGCTGACGGGCCTGTGCTCATCTCCAGACACCAGTCACTTCCTGGGGGATGTGGTGCACGTGGCTTCTCCTCAAGATCCCGCCCGTGGCCACTGCATCTCCCATTCGCATGCTGCCTCCTCTCCTGGTCTTCTGCCCATATCTCCAAGCAGCGTCCAGGCCGTGGGGCGGAGCGTTCCGAGCGGGCGAGCACGTCCCCAGGGCTGTCTGCAGTGTGTGTACCGGGCACTGGCAGCGCGGCCCGGCCCCACGCTGACGCTCTCTGTGCTTTGGCTCCGACAGATTCCCGGTCGGGTGGCGTCCAGCGGTCTTCAGTCTGCCGTGCACCGGTGAACCGCTCTGTGCCGCGAAGGGCAGACGTGCATGGCTGATCAACTCTGTACCAATGGCTTCCTAGTGACGCGCCCCGACCTAGAGCAGGAATGTTGACACCGGAGCTCTCCAGGCCACTCACCCAGCGACGCGCATGGGACACACACATACTAGATGGACAGATGCCACGTGCTGCCAGCGCCAGGGGCCACGGCCCACACGTGAGCTTGGTCACCGCTGGGAGGAGCGCGTGTGCCGCGAGCCCTGGCAGAGACTCAGCCCACCGCAAACCTTGCCCTCCGCCTCCGTGGTGGCCCGCGCTCCCTGCGAGGCTGCTGTAACTACCGACTTTTCTGTTGATTAAGACAGTTTTGTATCATTTTGCTAAAAATTATTGGCTTAAATCTGTGTAAAGAAACCTACCTTTTTATTGTTTTCTGTTTGTTTTTGCGGTCTCACAAAGATGTTGATGTTGAAGAATCCGAAAACAAAGTTGCTGGCTGGCGTTGTGTGTGAGGTGGTCAGGCAGGAGAGTCCCCAGGCTCCAGTGGTCTGTGTCCGTCCGTCTGCTGTCCTGTCATGCTGTGCTGTGTGGTCCACTGTAGAGAGGGGTATCTCACCAGAGTTCTGTCACGTGTGCATCTGCGTACAGGTCGTGCGCCCCTGCGTACAGGTCGTGCGCCCCTGCGTACAGGTCGTCTGTGTGTCGTGGACTGGTGTCTTGTGGCCCATTAGCCTGGTTTGGGTGTCCTCGCCCTCTGTCCCCCGTCAGAATGGACGTTCCCACAGCAGCTTTGGATTGCTCTCCAGTGAGAAGGTGCAGGCTGCTGCAGAGAAGGACAGCGCTGCGGTGTTTCCAGGCCACACGCAGCCCTGCCCCAGAGGAGGACGAGGATGCCAAGAACACTGCGGACGCGGATGTGGAGGATGTTGGGCGCCCGGCTGAGTCGGGTGCGTTTCTGGTTTCCAGGGAGAGGACTGTTCGTCAAGAGCTGTCGGGTCGTGTCGGGGTCGTGTATGTGATTGGGGGATGTTTGTTGCCTAAATGCCTTTGAATTTCAATTTGGGAAATTTTCTGAACAGACTGTATGTGCAGCCACCGTTAATCTGTTAAGACTTGTGAGCTTAGTAGGAAGGCGTGTGGTCTTGCGTGCCCAAGGGTGCCCAGCAAGGTGGTGAGGCAAGGGGGATTCCACGCCAGGGTGCCAAGAAGCAGACGACGAACCCAGACGCATCACAGAGCATGTGGGAGCGTGTGCCATGTGGCGGGTATCCCTGGACCGCACAGGAACAGCCCTGACACCACAGGTCAAGTGCTGTGTCGCCAGAGGAGGAGCGTGGACGAGCTGGGCGGCACGTGCTCCTGCTACTCCTGTGTTTGACTGCTTCTTGGAAGCTAGGACCCAGGGTACCCCCTTCTCCTTCCATACCCCAATGTTTCTTGGCCCAGGAGCACTGGGCCAGCCCACCGTCACTGTTGGTGGATGTTGCAGGCGTGGCTGACCTTACCGGGGCCGCTTCGTTCTGAATGGTCAGTGATCTGTCACTCCCGAAGCACCGGGGGTGGGGGTGGGGCAGTGTTTACAGAGGGAGCGCCTTCTTTGGACTGAGGCTGTTCCCTTCCGGCCTCAGCGGGCGCTCTGCGTGCCACAGTTCCCATGTCATGGCGCCTCGCGGCCTTTGCCTGAGGCTGCGGGGTGAACAGCTCTGCCCCCCACGCACACTGTAACCCAGGTGGAATGTATCAGCTGTGTGCAGAGTCTGGACAGCGCATTTGTACCACCACTGTATTTGTGTACTTTAACAACTGTGTAAATAATAAATTCATATGGCTTCTACATTTCTCCCTAGCCCCTTTCCTGGTCTTCATTTTGCAGTCTGGGAGTTTTCAACGTACGTAGTGTGTGTTGCGTGGCCTCGCTGGACTGGGTGCCCTGTGGTCCTGGGCCTCAGGCCTAAGGGGGAAGCTGGCGGGTGGAGCCACCCATGTCCACGCCTGTGGCTGGGCTTTGCAGGCAGGGCCTGTGCATCTGAACCCAGTCTTTCCTCTGGACGTCTGCCCGTTCTGGGTAAGCAGTCAGTTTCCTGTTCCAAACCCACGTGGTAATTGCTGGAACTGTCCAGGAGCACTGAGGCCCTTGTCTTGCACGATTCTGTGTGTTAGGGAAATCCATGGTAGTCTATCTTGTTTGTTCGGGTTTCGGGTTGTCTGCCTTCCCAACCACCTTGCCTCATCCCGAACAATTTTGTCTCCTCCGCCCGTCCTCAAGCCGCCGTTCTGGCCCTGGGCGTCTGGTCAGCTTGCAGCAGGGACCCCAGGGCCACTCAGAGGCCCTTGTACTTAGGTCCTTCCTTGTTCCCTAGGCCTGCCTGTCGGGGGGCCTGCCTCTTGGGCCAGCTCTCCTCCCTGTCTCCACACCTCCCCGCTGCCCGAGGCTGAGGAGGCAGCGTTTGGAATCTAGTTCTCGGTGCGAATGAGACGCCGACCACTCACCCCAGGCCTTTGCTTAGACTCACAACAAACTAGTTTGCAGTAAGAGTTAAGTTCTGAGCACCTTCCTCACCTTCCAGAACCCTTGTCGTCAGCTGCTGTGGTGTCCGCCCTGACGCGTGGTAACCCCGTGCACAGCAGTGTGAAGCACTGCCCAGTTCTGCACCGTCCCCGTGATCATGCGGGTTGGGCAGTTGTGACCCATAGGGTTTTGATTGGCTGATTCTCAGAAGTAGACCTGGACCTTTGTTCCGGGTCTGTCTGGTTTGGGAGCTCTGCTGAAACCTGTTCGGCGTCACAGCAACACTCAAGCCTCAAGTGACAGATGGGTGGTGGCTGCGCATGAGGTGCCTCGGGCAGGAATCCAACCTGGGTCTCCGTCACAGAGGGCGAGGGTCCTGCTGTCCCTCTTCCCCTCGGAGCCCTCACCTGTTGTCTTTTCATTTCCTGCCAGGAGGGGGCGCACGCGGCTGTCTTCCTTCCAAGAGCTTGCCCCCCCAACACGTTGCCTCCTCACCCCAAAAGAGAACCTGTCACCAGCACCTCCCCCACTGGAGCCCTGGGGGTTCCTATAGTGCCCGCCCCCCCCCCCAGGAGCCCCATGAGGCGCCTCCCCTCGGCCCCCGGGCCACAGTGGTCCCCTGCGCCACGTTGCTGTCTGCTGTGCACGTCCCTATGCAGACCGAGCACAAGAGGGCAGGTTCGCTCAACGGGTGCGCAGTGGCCCGTCCTCGGCTCCTCGAGCGCTGACGGGCTGTACGCAGAGGGTCTGGTCCTTTCCGGACCCGAGTCCAGCCGCATGGGTCCTTGATGCGGTTTGAATGCAGAGCAGAGGTGTGTGGTCCTTGCAGGCCCCCGGGCACAGGCCCTTTGTGGGGGCCCTGGCTTTGCCCGCAGGCTCTGCCACATCTCCGCCCCCCACTCCGCCCAGGTCTCTCCAGAGGCCAGGGTGTCTTGGTCCCATGGGCTGCACTCCATGGTGCAGGGCATCGAGGTGTCTCGGGCAGCCCGCCAGCCTCCCCATCTCCCCACACAGCCAGCACTTTGCAGATGTCACGATGAGGGCAGCCGCCTGAGCGGGCCTGGCTAGGGTGTCCTTCCACTGACCTGACCTACTTAGAGGGGCGTCTGCGTCAGCAAGGGTGTCTGGCCCTTACAGGTGCTTAGCGTAAAGTCTCTTTCGTCCCTGGCGGCGCTGGGGTTGATAAGCAGTTGATGGCCACTTCCCGCACAAGTGCCCAAGGACAGGAAGTATCCTTCCTTGCTACCTTGGAACCAGAAACTGGCAGACGGCCAGGCCTCTGTGGACACCGGGTGCTGCCCACACTGGTCTGGTGGTGCCTGAGACCTTTGACCTCACCCACGAAGAGCCGACCGAGGGGCAGATGGGGCCCGGGTTCCTGGAGCAGGGAGGCGGGAGCTGTTGCTCCTGTGGGGTGGGGGTGGGGGTGGCTGTGCCTCCATACCCCCATGCTGCATGGCATCGTGGGACTCTGCACAGCCCCTGGGCAGACTGTGGGTCAGCGCCTTGGCCCGAGCGTAGCGGTGACCCTCCCCGTGCGTCCCCGTATCCTGACCACTTGGAAGCGTCTCAGTGCCCCCAGAGCATGTCTTTGGGGATCATGTTTCCAGATTCTTCATGTTCTGCCCCCCAACCCCCCACCCTCATCCTCCGTGGTGACAGGAGCTGGGGGAGGGGTGAAGCAGTAGGAGCTAAGGGAGCACCTGCCTGGTGTCGCTCCTTATTGGGGGGGGGTAGCCCAGATAGAGCTGCGGGAACCCCACAAGGGGAGAAGCATGTGGGGAATGTTGGCCATGATTTGGCTCATAGAAGCTTCCAGAAGCAGGCCCCAGAGCAGAGGCCAGTCTCCTGCCCCCATTCTCCCCACAGCCCTGCCCGGCCAGGAGGGGCTGTCCCCGAGAGGGCCAGAGTGCAGCCAGGTCCAGCCGGCATGCACACCCTGGGCCAGGGGCAGAGGCAGGGGGTCTGAGCAGTCACCCAGGGTCTGGGGGCAGGCAGTTTCCGTGGGTGATGCCCCTGTTCTCACTCCTGTCTGCCTCCCAGGCTCATGGGCCCTTGTAGAGGCCCACAAGGCCCATGGGTAGCATGGGGTCGGTCCTCTGGAACCCGAGAAGTCGGCTCCATCTTAGCTTTGCTCAGGGACTGGCCTGCAGGGACCTGGGTCCCTGTTTGGCACCCCTCCTCATCGCTGAGGTCAGCAGATGTCCGTGGGCTCTCCTGGGACACCCACCATCCACACCTGCAGCAGAGAGACGATAGGGAGACGTGAGGACCTCGAGTGGGAAGTGTGTGGGGAGACAAGCTGGCCGGTGGGGGGCCTGCAGAAGGGCAGTGAGTGGTACCAGGGCCCCCAGGGCACGAGGAGTGGAGCTGAGGCACGGACAGTCTCCCCAGAGACCGTGACATCTGTGCCAAACCAAAGACATGAGCTCTCGCTTGCTTTTCGTTGCAGAGAAGCAGGGAGATGGCATCCCTCCGGCTGCACGTGGCCCGCCAGGGCGCCCGCTGCCGTCCGCAGCGCCCGCGACGCACCACCTACTGAGGCGCCCCAGCGGCTTCCAGCCGGGCTCCCGCCACGCAGGCCGCCGCTGGCCACAAGGGCAGGTGGGTGCAGCATGCCTGGGGCAAGGCGGGATTGCGGACGCGGGCTGGGGTGGCGTCAGGTGGGGCAGGCCCGGAGCAGGGTGGCCTGGAGCGGGGACCAGTCAGAGGCCAGGCACCGAAGGCAGGAGAAGCAGTTTTTACACATCACGTACACACAAGCCCCGCTAAACAGAACTGCTCCCTGTGTCTGCACAGCACCTGAGTTCCCTACAGAGTCCAAGGCCCCCCTCACGGGCTGGTGGGAGTCCCCACCCTGCGGCCCCCAGGCTGTCCCCCTTCTTGGCGCCACATGGGAAGCCCCTCCGCCACAGACACACCGACAGCCGGCATGGCTGACACAGTAGAGACACCCTCAGACGAGCAGCTTTCTCAGCAAAACCAGGCTGGGCTCATTAGCACCCCGTCCCTCCACTCACACCAGGTTCTGCGGGTCCTGAGACCTCTCCTCCTGTCCCAGGTGTGTTGCCAACCCTCCAGAGTGGAAGGTCCATGTCCCGTGGGCCCCCAGTCCGAGCAGGGCGGTGCCCAGGCGGCACCCTCGGACCAGGTGGGCAGAGGCTGGGAGGCCCAGACACACGGGGGGATCGGCTGCCGGCAGCACCCGCCTTCACCAGCTGTCCCCGGCCCCCGCCTCTCATTAAAGTCATG
This sequence comes from Trichechus manatus latirostris, assembly GCF_000243295.1. Taxonomy (NCBI): domain Eukaryota; kingdom Metazoa; phylum Chordata; class Mammalia; order Sirenia; family Trichechidae; genus Trichechus; species Trichechus manatus. Next base: position 909,114 of record NW_004443964.1, read on the forward strand.
TTGTCTTTGCAGTACGGGTCCTGGGTCCTTCGGTGGGGGCAGGGCGGGCTGCCGGTGGTCAGGCTGGGTCTCAGCGCACAGGGTTGTAACCACGCTTGGCTCCACCGCAGATCCGATGTGGAATGACGCCTTTCCAACCCCGCCACCTCCCCCCGCCAAACAGCGATCGGTGCCGACCCGGCAGCCACGCCGCTGGCCCGCCCCGCCAGTAGTCCTGTGTGTGAAATAAATACGAACCTCACAGTCTCCGGGCCTCCTCCCTCCTCCTGCCCCGCCGCGGCCCCCTCAGACGCTCGTTTCGGGGTTGGCGATGGCCTCCCCGTTTTTCTCAGGCTCTCCCTTGAGGAAGCACTCCACTTCCCGGGCGTCCACCGGCCCGTCTGCGGGGGTCTGCTTGAGCTCCTCCCCGGCCGTGGCCGCCTCGCTGGCGGGCGTCTCCGCGGGCCCCGTCTTCCTGTACAAAAAGTTGCCCAGCAGCAGGACGAGGGAGGCGCAGAGCACCTCGGCCCCCGCCAGGATGAACACGTACTGGTAGACGTGCGTGGCGTCCAGGAGCTTGCCTGCAAAGGGACAGAGTCACTGTGGGCCATCCCAGCCCCGCTGGCCGCCCCCGCCCCAGCACTGCCCACTAAAGCCCCTGTTGCGTGTGGTCGATGTCTCGGCTTTGAGGCTCCCGCCCACCCACCTCAGGTCTGTGTTTTGGGGAAGGCCATTTCTGCCCTCCTGGGGCTGACAGGGAGGAAATGCTTTCTCTATGCTGTGAAAATCCAGGCGGGGCCGTCCATTTGCCGTCCCCCACCCACACCCGCCACACCCGCCTGTCCTCTCCCCAGCCTCTTCCTCCCCGACGGTCAAAACAGAAGTGGCTCTGAGAAAGTTTGGGGGGGTCCCTGGCACCATGGAGTCCTTCCTGGGCTTTCCTGTCAGGGGCCCCAAAGGGACCCCCGAAGCCACCAGAGGTGTTGGGCAGGGCTTAGGTCATGTGGCACCCTGTCAAGTGGGGACCCCAGATGGGGAGGGTCTGACGGGAAGGACTTGGGCACCTCTGTCCCCAGCCACACCACCAGCACAGCCTGAGCCTGCACTTGCCCCGTGCTCCTGGTCCCCGCATCAGGGTACCCCCGTGACCAGGCCAGGTACGTCCTCACGGGGCAGTGGGTGCCGGCGCTTCCCTGAGACGTGCATGGGGCGTGGGAGGGGCCAGCCCGGGTCTTTGCCCACCGTGTGGTAGTCCCAGCACCAAGAACGGCCCAGGGGGTGTGAATCCCTCCCGCTGACCAGGCGTCTGATGGGTCTGTGGTGTGGTGCCCCCCAACCCGGTAGGCTGCCACTCACCCTCGGAGGGTGGCCCCCGTCGGTAACCCCCCACAATGGGCCGGCAGTCACCCCCAGCGGGTGGCCCCCCCATCACTGACCCCCCCATGGGCTGGCACTAACCCCCAGAGGGTGGCCCCCCCATCAGTGACCCCCCCATGGGCCGGCACTAACCCCCAGAGGGTGACCCCCCATCAGTGACCCCCCCATGGGCTGGCACTCACCCCCGGAGGGCGGCCCAATCAGCACGGCCATGGCCTCCAGCAGCAGCACCAGCCCGATGGCGCTGGAGAACTTCTGGGTGCCCACGATGGCCATGAGCACCTCGAACTGCAGGGCGCCCACCATGCCATAGGAGATGCCAAAGAAGATACAGAAGACCACCAGGCCACCGTAGCTGGTGGCCGTGGAGCCCCCCAGGTCGGCCACGGCGTTGAAGAACATGGCGAAGCTGAAGAGGTAGACGGAGTAGGGCCGCACGCGCTGCAGCCCGGTGATGAGGCCGGCGGTGGGCCGCGCGAAGATGTCGATGAAGCCCAGCACCGTGAGCAGGAAGGCGGCCTGCGTGTCAGGCGTGCCCATGTCCTTGGCGTAGCTCACCACAAACACGGGCGGCACGAAGAGCCCCAGCACCATGATGGAGGCAGCCAGCGCGTAGATGACGAAGCCGCGGTCCCGGAAGACGCTGAAGTCCAGCAGCCGCCGCGCCGGCCGGCGGGGTGCCACCTCGACGCCCGCCTTCCGGGGCGGCTCCAGGGGCCTCATGAGCGCGGCGCACACGCAGCAGTTGAGCAGCAGGCCACCCAGGATGAGGAAGCCGCCGCGCCACCCGTAGTGGTCCTGCAGCAGCTGGCCCAGCGGGGACAGGGCGCACAGGAACACCGGGCTGCCCGCGGCCGCCAGCCCGTTGGCCAGCGGGCGCCGCTTGTCGAAGTAGCGGTTCAGCATGATGAGTGACGGCTGGAAATTGAGCGCCAGGCCGAGGCCTGGAGGGGAGAGGCTGCGGGTGAGACGCCGAGAGGACCCGGGCCTGTGTGCAGAGCCCCTGACCACCAGGGAAGTGAGGGGCCTACTGGCACCCCAGGGACACTGCTCCCTGGAAGCGAGGGAGAGGCAGAAGCAGCCAGAGACCACCCATCCCCAGAAGGCCCTGCGTCTGCTCTAGCTGAAGGGAGTTTGCTCCCCATGCAGGGCTCCCTGTCACCACACGGGCAGGTCCACTCACCGGTAATGACCCCAGTGGTGAGGTAGACCTCTATGATGCTTCTGCAGAAGGACGCGGCCACCATGCCCAGGGACGCGAAGAGGCCGCCCACAAACATCACCGGCCGGCAGCCGAAGCGGTTCACGCACACGCTGCACAGGGGACCTGGGAGCAGGGGATGGGCTGAGGGCAGGCCACGCCCATGCCCACGCCCACATCTGGGGGCTCTGACCACGCCCCCGTCTACGCCACGCCCCATGCAGCTGGCCCGTCGAAGAGCCAGTCTGGGGGTGGTCTCGCAGCGTTTCCTTCCCAAGGCTGCGCGGCCTGTCCCACTTGCCGCTCTGCCAGCACGTGGCTCCAGTGCGTACTGGGCACGGCCTGGCTGTTCCCGCCACCGGTCAGCCCCCCACATTGCCAGCTGCAGGTCACAGTGAAGCGCCAAGAGAACAGTCTGTGTACTGCTCTCTGGGGGACGGGTGGGGCAGCCCCCTCAGAACAATAGCTTGTCCTTCGGGCCCATCCTTGGCGCTGCGTATAAATACAGCCACCACCTGTACAAGCCACCTTGGTGTGCCCAGTTCGGCTCTACGGAGAACAGGTAGCTTTCTGCCAGGCTCCCTTTCCCTCTCAGCGTCCCCACGTCGCTATGCCAGGATCTGCCCCCTGCAGCCTTTTCACCCCATGTGACTCCTCAGGGACCCCAGGACAGGCATCCCCTCAGCAGGGGCCCCCGGGAGACTGACCACAGCAGCAGGTCCCCCAGGACAGGTGACCCCAGTGGCGGCCCCTCAGACAGGCGGGACAGGTGACCCTTAGGACAGGGGACCCCTGTGGGGCCTCACCGGTGCCGTAGAGCATGGCCAGCAGGATGGAGGAGATCCAGGCCGCATCGCTGTAGCCAATCTCAAACTCCTTCATGAGCTCCTTGAAGAAGACGCTGACCGCCTTGGGGAAGGCGTAGGAGAAGCCGGTGATGACAAAGCCACCGAAGAGCACGGCCCAGCCCCAGCCCCCGTCAGGGGCCGGGACTCCTGTCGGGCTGTCATCCACCACTGCACCGCCCATGGCCGGAGGGCTCGGTCTGCGCGGCCTGCAGCAGGAAGCACAGGCAACTAGTTGTCACGGTGATAATCTCGGCTGTGGCCAGCAGGGCAGGGTAGGGACAGAGAACATGCACCGGACACGTGGACTGCAGTGCTGCACACTGAACGGCCGCACCCTGGGCCGGCCTCCGCCCGGCTCTGCACCTGGGGCCCCCACCCTCCGGCCCGGCTCTGCACCTGGGGCTCCCAGCCTCCAGGCCCAGATCTGCACAGGGTTCCCAGTCTCCAGGCCCAGGTCTCCACAGAGATCCCCAGTCTCCAAGCCCGGGTCTGCACGGGGGTCCCAGACTCCCACCCAGGTTTATACCTGGGGGCCCCACCCTCCAGGCCCAGGTCTCCACAGGGATCCCCAGCCTCC
>NW_004443964.1:913212-921077 GCF_000243295.1 Trichechus manatus latirostris
ACCTGGGGGCCCCACCCTCCAGGCCCAGGTCTCCACAGGGATCCCCAGCCTCCTGGCCTGGGTCTGCACGGGGATCCCAGCCTCCAGCCCGGATCTGCACCTTCAGTGGCCTGCCACAGCAGTGCCTTCTCTCCTCTGCCACACCTTGGTGGGGGCTGCCCCAGTGCTAGCTCAGAGCCCACCCCTCGGCCATCTCTGCCCTGAGCCAGTCACAGGGTGCAGGACCGGCACCTGGCTGCCTCCCGCCACCTCACCTGCCACCCAACAGAGTGTTCTAAAGGGCAGTGGCTTTTTTAGGCTCAGCAGGACTCAGGTTACAGCTTCCTGGGCAGCGGGGACCCCGGTGGGGAGCTGGCCTGGCTGGCCTTTTCCGCCGGGGCCACGGCCTCCCGGTTGGCCCTATTTCGGGAAGCAGCAGGTCATTGTGGCACTATTGTGTCTGGCAGCGGCTGTGTTCCCATCCCGGGCAATGAACCCGCAGGGCGGGTGGGGCAGCCCAGAGCGCAAGGACTCGGGCCCTGATACCAGGGTGGGGTCCCTTTAGACCCCCATCCAGTCTCTTGCCTATTCTCCGTGCACCCGCCCCGTGCCTGCTTTCTTGCCCTTCCCCCTGGGTTCACAGTCAGAGTGTGGGCAGAGCAGCTTTGGAGGAGACAATGTGGTAGCACAGGGGAGCGGGTGGAGAGAAGGGCACAGCTCTGCTGCAGCCAGGCCCTGGCTGGTCAGTCTCCAGGCAGGGAATGGGCCTTCCCCAGCCCTCACCCACCAGGCTGTGCCCTGCTCTTCCCAGTGTAGAGCCTCAGGTCACCCGGAATTATCTGCAGGGGGGCCTTGATGCAGTTCAGGGAAGGTCTGAAGCCAAGTGAGGGTAAGCCCACTCTGCGGGAGACGGGCAGGCAGGGGAGGCTTCCACGCAGCCCACCAGCAAATGTGTCAGGCCCCCGGGCCTGCCAGCTGCACTCACTGGGATGGAAACCCTGCAGCAGCCCCAGCTGACCCCAGGGGCTCAGCCCATGGAAGCCGGGCACAGGGCCAGACTTGCAGCTGAGGCCCCCTTCACCCAGGGGCTCCTGGAGTCCCCCTCCCCCATGCTGACCCCAGAGGCAGCCCCCAGCCTCCCTGCCTTACCTGACTCCGGCTGCTCTGGGCGGGGTCCCTGCTGCCTCCTTAAGGCGGGGACGGGTGGAGGGCAGTCCCAGGACCGAAGGACAGTCAGTCTAACCTGTTCGGTACCCCGGAGCTCAGCCTCCCACTACGGGGTGCTGGTAACCCGCTCTCTGGGGAGACAAAAAAGCCCTTATGTGGTGTTTCTTGTTTCCGGGGTGTATACCCCCTTCTCTGCAGCAATGCCCATGAATGCCCCATGAGGGCCAGCCCCGGGGACCCTCATTCCGGAAGGGCCAAGCCCCACGCCCCGGCCTTCCTCCTCGGATTCCCCTGGCAAAGGTGTTCGTGGACCCACGACCTCACAAAGCCTCGGGCTCTGGGGTGAGCACAGGCCTCGGTGTTGACAGTCTGGCACAAGTGTGGCCCCCACCCAGTGCTGAGGTTCCGGGGCCATGTGTCCCGCCCAGGCGGCGCCCTGCCTCCAACAGTCCCGTCCACGGTTTGAGCCTGAGGCCCAGGAACCCCAGTGACAAGCCAGGCCAGGACAAGGCCCAGGAGATGGGAAACCTCACCCAGCAGTCAGAAGATAGCTGGGTACAGAGTGCAGGCAGGTCTTACCTCATGCTAACATTAGGGTTTAAAAGTTCCAAAGATCACATACAGGAGCGCTGGTGGTGCAGCGGTTAAGAGCTCTGGCTGTTAACCAAAAGTCAGCGCTTCAAATCCACCAGCTTTGGAAACCCTAGGGGGCAGTTCTACTCTGTCCTCTAGGGCCACTATGAGTCGGAACCAAGTCAACGGCAACGGGTTTTGTAAGACCACATACAGTAGAGTAGCTCTTTAAGAAAGACACCTAAGAATTAAATACATACATTTCAGGAATACACTGAAATGCTAATAAAACATGGGGGGCTGTCCTGGGGTCCGAGGTGGTTCACAGACAATGAGTTTATGGGTGTTTATTGCACGTTTAAAACTACACCCAGTGGCTGTATCCAGGCCAGGGAGGGGCATGTGTCTGGGCCAAGATTAGGAGCCGTCCAGCTCTGCACCCAAGGGCCCAAGGAGGACGTGAAAGCAGTGAAGCATCAGACCAGGACCTCGGAGGGCCCCCTGGAATCTCGGGCACAGCCCTCCTTCGAGTCCCCAGGGTCCTCGAGGGACAGATAAGGGTGTACAGGAGCAGGGGTCGTGGCTGGGCACAGGGCCAGGAAAAGGGGGTGTCACTAGCCTGGAGAGATGAGGCGCCCCTTAGACTAGCCTCTGGGAGGGTGAGGAGCAAGGCAGACGTTGTGCCAAGGCCCTGAGGCCAAGCGGGCACAGTGTGTTCCGAGACCTGCCTGTGAGGTTCACGGCGGGGGTGGGGGGACCCTCCCTGCCAAGGGCTGGCGAGAGGTGGGGATGAGGCATCTTCAGACCCAAGGTCACTCCCAGCCTGGGTGTCCTCCACACCAGAGCAGCCGTGCCTGTCCCCACCTCTGCCTCTTGTCCAAATACCCCCAAAGTGAGGCCGCCCCACTAGGTTTCAGCTTTGCAGCCAGAGCTGACTGGCAGCTCTGTGAGCTGACACAGGCTGGGGGACGAGGGGGAGGGGCCGGGGAGTTCCAAGAGATCCCGTTTCCCACAGGCAGCATGGAGAGCAGGGTGCCCTGTAGCCCTTGTTGTGTGGACCGGCGGGGGTTGGGGGGCGGGGAGGCCGGTCTAGGAGCCCTGGCAGCTCCGAGGAGGCGAGTGTCCGCGGTGCCCGCCGCCGGCACGCTGGCCTTTGGTGACATTTCTTAGGGAACACGCAGCCGTCCCCACCCAGAAATAACCACCTTCGAGTGTAGAAAGCTGATACGCCCAGGTCGAACAAGGCTCCTGGGGTCACCTAGCTAGAGTGCCCACGAGAAGGCCCCACAGCAAAGGCCCCCCAAACGCCAGCTGCAGGAGGCTCATCGGGGGAGGCACCACACATCTGAAAGGCCAACGTGCCCTCCCAAACCGGGGGTACTGCCCCCTGCCCCCTCACGTCTGGGAGCAGGGGTCTGACAACCTGGCTGTCTGGGGGAGTCCCCAGTGGGGTCAGGACTGGGGAGCCTCTGAGCAGCATCCTCCCAGCACCCTGCTACCCCCAGAGCCCCTCTGTCCACGCTCATGCTGGCTCTGGTCTCCATGTTGGAACTGACACCACCCAGACCAACCGTCCAGTCTCTACCTGGGCACCTGGACATACATCACACAGAATGCTCCAGTCTGGACCCCTGGGCCCCAACTGGCCCCTCCATGGCCCCCCAGCTCAGCATGTCTGCCAACCCTGGCCTCAACCTTGAACACCATACCCCCCATCCAATCCACCCCCAATTCCTGCCAGTGTCCCCCACCTCCTGAGATCTCCTGTCTCCTCTGGTCCATTCCCCACTGGCTACCAGCTCTGCCCAGTCCTCAGACCCTCCTCCCCCTCACGCACTATTCCAGCCCAGTGGGCTCAATGCTGTTCCCTGTTGAACTGGCTGCTCCCCCTGAGAGCAGAGTCCTCGGGTCTGTGCACAGGGCCCTTCCCTCCCGGCCCTAGGGGCGGGGCAAGTTCCCTGGGGTCTGAGCCTTGGGCCCTAGGGCCAGCGGCCTGTCCTAGGCACTCAGTGAGTCATCTGACTTCCAGCCCTCGGCTGTCCCTTCCTGGGCTCCTTGCGCACCCGAGTCCTGGTCTCCAGAGGCCTAAAGACAGCCGCAGGGGGTGGTCAGCTCTTCACTCCTGAGCTCTAGCCCTGAGCTCCCCCGAAGCAGCGAGGGTGGTGGTGGCCAGGGAGGAGCAGGGCCTGCCCTGAGCTTCCCTTCCCCCTGGCTGCATGGCCCTCAGTGTGTTGTGCAAACACATGTGACCACAGGTCAAGGAAGCCAGAGCCCCCTGCTGCCCCCACCTTGCTCAGAGGGAAGTGTGAGGGACCTTTCGCAAAGGCGTGGTGTTGGGAGCAGGTGTGGGGCTCTTTCTGGGGAGAACAGGCTCCTTTGCTTTCATCAGCATCGAAGAAAGGTCCGTGCCGGCAGAGGGCGGGCACTGGGCAAGGGTCTGCCTAGGCCTGGCACCCCATCCCCACTGACCCCTGAGCTCCCTGACATGCGCCAGCACCCCTGCAGGCTCACGTGTGTCTGCTCACGTCCTTGCAGCGACTGAGGGGCCGGCGGGGCGCAAACACTGGCCTCATTCTCCAGATTGGAGGCTGCGGCTGGAGGCCAGCCACATGCTTAGAGTCACAGCTGGGACCCATGGCCAGTCCCCAAAGGACCGCTGGGCCAAATCTCATCTCTGACACCAGCCCTGGCCAGGAGGCTGGCGCCGGCTGCAGGCAGCTTCAATCTGCCTCTGGGTGGGTGGCCACCAGGCCAGCCGCAAGCTGGTTTCTCTGAAGGGGGGGCCTTGGAGGGCAGAAATTGGCCCAGCTCACCTCCACACCCCACGCCAGGGCCATCCCAGACACACTGGGCTTAGAGGCCCTGTCACACACCACTCTGTCCTACCCAGACACAGCCCCTCCACACGGTGACCGCAGGGACCACAGCCAGCCTGGCATGGCGCGCTGGGGATGGGCCTGGCCCAGCTGGCCCCATGTACCCCGCCCCTGCAGCAAATTCCCTAAAAAGCCGAGTGCCCCAAGGTGCAGGGCAGGGGAGGGTGGGGCTGCAGGCCACCCTCTCCCCCCACCCACCGGTCCTGGCGGGTAAGGGTGTGCCCCCGTCGCACCTGGCTCACTGCGGATGCCCCAGAGTGACGGGACAGCCCGGGGCTGGGGCAGAGGGAACGCCAGCCGAGATCCGGGGGGCAGCGAGCGGAGGGACCCTGAGCCCCACCCACGACACGGCCCCATCTCCGCCCGCGCCGGGAGAGGCCCCTGGGCCCCGCGCTCGCCTGGGTGGAGGGAAAGGGACGGAGCGGCGCCTCTGCTCCCTCTCGGCCTGCTCGCCCGCCCTGAGCGCGTGGGGTCAGGTTGCCCCAAGCTGGCCGACCAGCCCCACCAATCGGCGGCTCGTGGCGCGTGTTACGAGGATGCTCCGTCCGATCCGCCCGCCCGCCCAGCCGCGGGACGTGGGGGACGTGACCACGCCAAGGGAGGAGCCGCCGCCGTATTGCATAGAGTAGGCGCCCACCACGCCGTTACCGTATTCTCCGGGGCGCGCGTCTGCCCGCGGCCGGGAGTCGAGCACGCACCGGGTGGCCTGGGTTAAGCGGAGTCCCGGAGCCTCTCTGCCAGCGCGGGGACCCTGCGGCCGTGCTGGGTTCCCGCGGAGGGAGCCCGCTCGCGGCTCCTCTGGGGCGGGGCCAGCTTTCATTTTCCCTTCCCCAAGGCCCGACCTGCGCGCATGGCTCAGGAACGTGGACTGGTGAACTCGGCTCCTGGGACCGGCGCACTCGGCCCTGGGGGCCGCAGGCGGGCGGCCCCTCCCTGCCCCTGTGTGAGCGGCTGCTCGGAGCAGCCCATTTCACAGATGGAGACTGAGTCTCGGAGGTCTGGACTTGCCAAGGTGACGCCGTGAAGACGCCCCAGGACCTGAGCATGCCTTGCCCTGCCCCTGCGTCCAGGCCCAGTGCCAGGCCACCCCAGGCCTAATCAGAAGGCGCCTCCAATTCACCCTCTGCACCGCCATCCTCCCCCCCTGCCACCCAGAAGGGCCCACCCTGGGGGTTGCATGCACTGGGCTCCTCCTCAGTCCTACGGCTGGCACCGGGCCTTCCCCTCCCATACCGGCCTGGGCACAGAGGGGACCCGCCCTGGGGCAAGCCTGGCCTAGCACACCAGTCATCCCCGGCCAGTGGAGTGGGACCCCGCAGCCCTCTGCACAGGCATACCCCCTCCCCCACTGTGTTCTGGGGAGCACAAAGCTCCTTGTCGCTGCCCCTCCGAACCTAGTGTCCAGTCAGTGAGAGTGAGGTCACTCCTTGTGGGTGGCCAGCCCTGCCCAAGGTCACGCAGGATCGTGGCCAAGCCTGCCTTGGGACCAGGCCTCCAGGCCTGTCCACACCAGTCTAAGCCCTGGTCAGAAGGGCTCCACACCTGCCAGAGGCGGCCACCAGTGCCCCCAGAGCTGCTCTGGGCAGACCTTGCCCTGTGCCCTCCTGGCAGCTCCTGGGGGCACGGTGACCCAGTGAGGGCCCACCTCCCCACTTCCTGTCCCTCCCCAGTACTGACAGGCCGGCCTCCACCAGGCCACAGCTGACTCCTAGGCCTGAGGAATGGGGCTGGGGACCGTGGGGGCCTCCTACCTCAGCACCCATCCTGCTCTTTGGCTACGGACCAGCCCCTTGGGCCTAAGTGTGTGAAGAGGGCTAGTCGGCCCCAGTGCCCTTTGACCCTGCACTGCCCTCAGACCACCCAGCCTGTTGGTCCTCATTACAGGGGTGACCTGGTCAGGAGAGGTGCCAGTGCTTCCCAGCCTGGTCCTCTGAACAGGCCCCTCAGTGCGTCTGGACAGGTAGGATCCTTCTGACCAGGCTCCAGACACCTCCCCTACCCTCCCAGTGGCCCAGACCTTGACAAACCACTTCTCTTCCACTCTGCACCTGGAAGGGCTGGCACGGCTGGCCCAGAATCCAGGTAGAGGCGTTATCTTATCAATCCACTTTTTAGATAGGGAAACGGGCAACCGTCAGCAAGTGGGAGGTCAGCTGAGGCGTGCCGAGTTTTCCCACGGGCTGGCAGGGAGTCCAGCACGAGCTTTCAGGGACCTAGCCCTTGTGTGGTGGCGGCCCGCGCTAGCAGCTGTCGCCCGAGGGCAGGTGTGGGTTTGGGAGTGTTGAAGGCACCGATACCGGTAACCAGGAGGAGGAGCAGCAGCGCGGTCCCCCCAGCGCCGCCCGGAGCACACGTGCTCCTCGCTCGCTCAGGAGCCCTGCGGGCCGGGCGGCGGTAAGGGGCACCGGGAGGGCCGTTACAGCTCCACAGAATATAGCCCGCACGCCCGGCCCTATTTATATCCGGCGGAGCTGGCCGCGGGCGCAGTGGCCCGCTGAAGGAGCCCTGGCCCCAAGGGCCGCCCGATGGAGGGCTCCTGGGCCGGGCGGGCCGGGGGGCGCGGAGGCTAGGGGCCCAGGGCCCGCGGGCATGTGGGTCGCGGCGGGCTTCCCGGGGCCCCTGGTGGGCGCATGGAAGGCAGGGGTGGAGAGTCTGCCGGGGCGCCCCGCGGAGGACCAGGGGAGAAGGGGTCAGAGTGCGAGCGCGGACCCGGCGTCGCCCCCACGCGGTAGAGCACAGCGCCCCAGGGTGCAGAGGGCTAGCGGGCCCGGGCTGAGCATCCGCGCCGCCGCCTACCTGCCGCCTCCCGGCCGCCGCTCCGCCCGCTGTGCTCGGGCGCGCTGCCGGGGGCGACTTTAAGGCTCCGGTCGCTCGCGCGGCACGTCCTTCGCGCACGTCACCACATCCTGGCGCCGCCCGGACCCCGCGCCGCCGCCCCCCCCGAACGCTCCCCGACGGCGCGCCCGCGTCCCCACCACCACCGGGCGCGGGACTGGCTGGCGCCTGGTCCCGATCGGGACGACCACGTCGCGGACCCGGGGGAGATGCCCCTTCGCCCCTGGCCCCGCCCCCCCCTCGGCTAGGCGCCCCCGGCCGTCCACCCCTCCCCCCGCCTGCCCCTCGCGCCCTCCCGGCGCTCCCCGGCGGACATCGCGGTTTCCCTCTGCCCCGCTGGGTGCCTTGGGCGCCGGGGGTCGGAGCCGGCCGGGTGCCCGCGCCCTCCTGGGTGAGCCGTGAGCCCCTCCCCGCGCGGGCTGCGGCCTGACGGGT
>NW_004443964.1:921187-932194 GCF_000243295.1 Trichechus manatus latirostris
ACCTGTCCCCGCTGCAAACCTGTGCTCCTTCCCGGATCCGTGCTCTTGGGCAAGCCTGTCAACACCCCGCTGAACTTCCGTTTCCCCAGCGTGGCTCCCGCCCTGAGAAGCCGCCTCCGAGCCTCCCGCCGCCCCTCCCGCCGTGGAGCCACGGCCCTGGGACGAGTCCCCCGTCCTGGCACCCCCTCACACCCACCCCGGACCCGGCACCTGGCAGGCGCCACGCAGACACTGGCCCCTGGGGGAAAGGTGAGAGCTGAGTCTTGCTAGTCCTTGGCAAGGCGCTTTGTGGAGCCTCACTTTTGCCATCTGCAAAATGGAATAGCAGGGCACTTCGGGCGCTAACGTTTGAGGAGGTGCCCCGGCGCTCAGCATGGGGGTGCCTGGGCCACCCAGCTGGGGGAGACAGGACACAGAACACTTCCCACCTGTTTCCCAACAGCTCCTGAAGTCTCTCCTCGCAACGGGAGGCCCGAGGCTGGGTAACTGGGGCTTTCTCAAGGCCAGGATTTGGGGAAGGCAGGAGTGAGAACTCTCCCTCCAGGGGGGCTGTGGGCCACCTGTGTAAGGCAAGGGCGGGGGGGCCCCCCCGGCTACACCTTGGCTGCAGAAATGGCGGTGTAGGCATGCACCTGAAAAGCCCATCACCGCCTCTGAAACTTAGAGCCGAGCCCGACCTCCAACCCAGGTGTGGGGGCCTGCACACCTCACAATAAAGACCACCTTAGCCAGCTATGCCTCCCAGCACAGGTGGCCTACTGCCACTCAAGTCTTGGGGGCCCTTGGACCAGGAGGCCTCCAGGGGGCCTTGGAGGGACCCCTCATCTGCCTGCACCAACCAGCATTCACCAGTTCCCTCTGGCTGGGTGGGGGAACACCAGGGAGGGAGAGTCAGGGCGCGGGGGCTAGGCCTCCCCCCCATCAGGTGGGTAAGGCCACGCAGCCCTTCCCAGCAGGGCAGAGCTGCAGAGAGGAATCCCCTCATCGTGGCATTCCCGCCTCTGGGGGGGAGGGCGCTACCCTCCGCTGCCCGCAGGTTATTTAGGTACCCACCCTGCTGCAACCAGACACCCTCCCTTTCCAGCGCCTTCTCCTCCATCCCACCCCCCACCACAGATTCCCGAAAATGGGGAGGCAAGGGCGCGGTGGCCCGAGGAGACCAGGTGAGGGTCAGAACGTGTGGGCGCCCACCACGCCCCAGGAGCTGAGCGTCCAGTCCAACAAGAGGGGGACGGTGCCCATGTCACCGGGTCCCACCATCCCTTCCCACCTCCTGAAGCCGGGAGGGGCCCCTGCCAGAGCTGGGTCCTCCGGGAGCTCCTCTGTCCCAGGAGGTTCAGCCCAAAAGAGGGCCCGCGGGTATCTTCCCCCCACTCAGATGGGCACGCGGTGGTCCTGCCCACCACTCCCAGCACCCCTAGGGCGCTCCAGCCCCTCTCCTGTCCTCTGGTCCACCCTGGCTGCCCACCCAGAGCTGAGCTGGGGGCGCCCAGGGGAGAGGCTGATCAGGCGCCAGCTTCCCAGCTCCACCTCCAAGGGGAGGGGTCTATTCCCAGCCAAAGGATAGGACTTTCAGGGCCAGGGCTTTGACTGTGGGAGGGACAAAGGGGCTGGAAGGGGCATTCCTGCAGATAGGCCCCGGGGGAGCGGGGGGGATACCAATTCCCTGTTAAGAGAGAGGTGAAGAAGGGGCTCGCTCCTGAGGGCGGCCTTCTGGGACAGCTCACCCCAGAGCCTAACCCCGATCCTGGAGTCCCCGATCCTGGCGTCCCCTTAATGTGGAGTACTCCCACCTCCAAGTGCTCAGCCTTCAGAATGGGGTAGGGACTCAGCTCCCAGTCTGTTACCCGCCCCCCACCCCTTGGGAGGCTGAGGCCACAGGGCAGGGAGGGGCAGGGGGAACACCCCAGGCGGGGCTCGTCATGTCCACCCCCAGCGGGAACCACCACCCGGCCCGCACTGCCCACAAGTGCTGCTCGCGGACGTCGGGGCCGCACGGAGGGGGCAGCGAGCACCCACAGGGGAGGGCTGTGTCTATGCCAGGCTCAGGGCTCCCTCCTCTGGGCATCCCCCGGGGGTAGTGGCAGGGCCCTGGTCCCTGTACCTCGAATGGCAAACTGGCCTGCGGTGGGAGCTGGTCCACACCCCCGTCTACACCCCCAGGCCTCTGTTCCACACCCCTGGTCACCTCGGCAGCTAAGCCAACTTCGGGCTTGGTTCCTTGTTCCAGCGGGGCCCCAGGCCTGTCAGTGAGCTGTCCCCGTGTGGGTGCAGTTCCTGCCTTCAGCGACTTTTATTTGAGGGAGGTGACCTGGGCCAGGCACAGGACGGGGTGTGCCCATCGCAGGCCAGGGTGTGGTTTCTGAGGCTGGCTCAGCACTAGGGGACAGCTGCTCAACCCTCCCGTCCTCTGGGCATCCCTGACAGGACCTGCCCTTGTTCCTCAGTCCACTAGCCCAGCCGGGGGCCCAGCACCGGCCCTGATTCTTCTGGTTGTTCCTGATTGACAGCTGCAGGTTCCAGGACTGACGCCTCCCCCGCGGCCCAGCTGAAGCCCCCTGGGGGCTGTTGCTACACCGTTTCCAGGAGCGTTCTGTGTCTGTCAGACCTCCTATCTCCGAAAAGGATCTTGGCGACAGGAGCCAGTTTCCCAAGGTCCCTGCAGCGGCTGCCCAAGGAGGCAGAGGGGGCAAGCCCCCCACACCTCCTGGGGCCAGATCTCACATACCCTCGGGCCCTGGGGACCCCTGCTGGACTCAGGCCCTAGGGACCCCCGCTGCACTCAGGTCTGGACAGCCCCTTCTCACCCCACCCCGGCCTGTGCCACCCAGTGCGCTGCCCCGTGGAGGGGATTGGGCAGGTTAGGCCAAGAAAGTCACAGGATGTCTTCCGGAGGAGCACAGCCCTGCCCTGGAGCCCCCACTTGCCTGCTTCTGACCCTGCCCTCATGGGTCCTGTCCAGCTGAGGCCGAGCCCTGGACATCACACCATCTCTGGTAGCACAACTGTCACGGCATGTCACTCCACACCTGCTGGCCACCCCTCGCTGCCCAGACTCCAGATCCCTCGGGATCCTTGCCCAAGCAGCTGGGGGGTGGGGGGCGGAAGCAGCCTCCCCACGAAGGCCGGGAAGGAGGTGTAGGTGTGACTGAGGCCGTGGAGGCGGCGACTCCCCCACCCAGCCCACTGCTGAGCCTGCTCTCTGGAGCGGCAGGTGCAGCCGACTGTCCTTCCGTCGCTGTCCCACGTCTTCCGGTCCGAGGCTGCTTGAGCCCCCGGGAAAATAAACACGTAGCTGCAGGCTGGGCCTGCCCTCTACTGCGGGCAGTTTGTGGGGGTGAGGGTGGGGCGTGGTCTGTGCAGTTTGTGGGGGTGCTGGGAGTATGTTGGGCAAGGTTGGGGTGTGGGGTGTGTTTGGGGGTGGCACACCTAACAGCATGTGGGGTGAAGGTGTGCATGCAGGTAGGACGTGTGGGAGATGTGGGGGTTCCTACTTAGACCCCAGCTCAGTGACACCTCTGACTGCGGCTCCGAGGGCTACCCTCCCCCTGGGAGAGCTCAGACACATGCCTGCCGGTCCCCTCCACCCCCTGGGACCACTCACTGGGGACTCTAGGTGGGCAGAGGTGGGGCACAGGGAGGAGCCGGCCAGCCTGGCTGGGGGTGACTGCACAGTCGAGGGGTCAGGCAGAGACTGCGTGTCCAGCAGAGCAGCACACAGCCCCCACAGGCTCCGTGACTGTTGCTCCCTTCCATGGGCAACCCTAGGCACCCAGAGAGCAGACATAGCAGCCTCAGGGCCACAGGGGAGGCCGTGAGTCTGGCAGAGGCTGGGGTGGGGTGCTTGGTACTAAAGACACCACTGTCCCTTCTGCACGGATCCTCTCCTTTCCCCCTCCCCTACCAGCCACCCCGTCTTCGGAGGTGAAGCCTCAGCTGGAGGGAGGGTAGGAAGTGTGTTAGGTATCTGTTGCTCTATAAGAAATCACCCTCAAAGCTTGGCAGCTTAAAACAAAACTCATTTATTTTCTTACACGATTTTGAAGGTCAGGGACCTGGAAGCAGCTTAGTTGGGGCTCCAGGGTCTCTCCCCAGGCTGCAGTCAGATGTCAGCTGGGCTGATGTCATCTAGAGCCTGGACTGGAGCTGGAGGATCCACTGCCAAGGTGGCTCCCTCATGGCGGCTGTTGGTAGGAGGCCTCAGCTCCTCTCCACGCGGACTTCTCCCTAAGGCTGCTTGAGTGTCGTTACAACATGGCGGCTGGCTCCCCCAGAGTGAGTGATCCAAGCAAGAGAGGGCAAGGAAGCCTTCTGCTGTTGTTCAGAATACACCCAGCACAACAGACACCAATTCAACAGTTTCTGCTTGTACAGTTCAGTGACGCTGGTTACACTTTTCGAGTTGTGCAACATTCTCACTCTTCTTTTCCAAATGGTTTCGCCCCCATTAACATCAACTCACTGCCCCTAAACTTCCTGTGCAGCCTTTCGAGTTGCTGTTGGCAGTTTGATCCCGTATAGATAGTTCTTTAAAGAGCACAATGCTCAAGGCAGACATTCTTTTCTAGTTAAGCTAAACTATTGCTTGGTTTAAAGAAGACTTCAGGGGATATTTTTGGTTTAAGGTTTAAAGATTATTTTAGGGTAAGAGTTACCAGGGTTTGTCTGGCCTCCATTACTCCAGGAAGTCTGGATGGCAGGGAAGCCTTTTATGATCTAGTCCTGGAAGTCCACCACCATCACTTCACCCAAACTCAAGAGTCAGGAATTAGGCCCCGTCTTTGAAAGGGAGGAGTATCAAAGGATTTGTGGACATATTTTAAAACCACCCAAGGAACCCAGGTGTCAGGGGGCCCCGGAGGAGCCCACACCCCACCCCTGGCCCTAGAAGGAAGGGGAGGGGATATGAGCTGATTGCAGTCAGGGCCACAATGACTGGGTGCCCCATGGGGGGCTGCCCTTCCCCCTCCCCCAGCGGAGGCCCCCAGAGGAGGTCTTTTCCAGGCAGATCTCAGCCATGGGGGATAACACCGGAGGTGGGCAAGCCACGTGGCCTCAGGGGAGGGGCTAGCTCCAAGGCCTGCCTGGCGGGGTGTGAGTGGACTTGATATCAGGACCTGGGGCTGTGCAGCCTCCCACAGCTGCTCAGCCCTGATGTTGGTCTGTCGGAAACAAGTCACAGGGCTCCCCTTCTTGATAGCTGCCTCTTGCCGCCCCTTCACCTCCTTCTGTCCCATCCCCCGCCCCCTGCCCCCTGGACGGGCCTCAGCCTCAGAGCCCAGAAGCAGCACATGAGGACTTGGGTTCATCACAGATGCACGCAGCGAACAGCCTGAAGGTGCAGGGTGCTGGGGCATCCCTGCTTGGCTGTGAAGGCTCACAGCAGGAACATTTCGCCAGGGGGAAGGCGGGACGCACAGTGGGTTTGTGTAGGCTCGCAGTTTCGTTTTTAGAAACATACGTGTGCGCAGGAAGAGATGAGAAGGACCCGCCCCCAGTGTTAACCCCTGGGAGTGGGGTTGGTTAGGGTTAGGTTAAATTCTCCCCCGTACACTTTTCTAGAATGTCCTGTTTTCCTGCAGAGGCATTTATTTTATAATTAGGAAAATAAATGTGCCCTAGAAATCCCATGAGCACAGAGCACTTTTAGGGCCGTGAAACTATTCTGCGTGATACTGTCACGATGGACACAGGGCATTAAACGTTTGTCAAAACCCATAGGATGGTACAACACAGAGTGGACCTCCTGTGAACTGCGGACTTTAGTTAGTCATGGTGTATCAGTATCAGTTCATCAGCTGTAACGAATGTGCCACATCTTAGGGGAAACTGAGGGGAGAAGGAGTCTATGGGGACTCTGTGCTATCTGCTCAATTTTCTGTAAACCTAAAACTGCTCTAAAAATAAAGTCTGTTCATTATAAAAAACAAAGGTGCGTGACCGGCCAGCCCCATCTCTAAGTTGGGTGCACGTCACCAGGGTCGCTGGGCAGGGGCCTCCCTGGGGCCAGAGGCTGCCCTGGGTCTCCCTATCCCACTCCTGGGGAGGGAAGCCCCTTGTCAGCCACTGCCATCACGCTGGCCTCAGCCATGGGGCACTGGCCTTGAGCTGGAGGCCTCAATCACGCCACCAGAGAGACCCTTCTCTGTGTCTGGGGTCGGCCAGGCAGGTGGCCTTTCTGCCTGGGGGCCAGACCAGGAGCGGCCCTGAGCGTTTAGGCTTCCCCACCCCACCTGCTGCCAGGGGGGCCCAGGCAGGCCTGGGGGTCTAGGCTGCCAGCCCTCAGCCTTGTTCCTCCCCTTGCTCCTCCTCCCTTCCCAGCCTGGGCCCTGGGACTTCCCTGCCCCTCCCCTCCAGCCTGTCCACACCCCACATTTCAGCCCCGCTGGGCCCTGGGCCCCCAGGGAGGGGGGACGAGTCAGGGTCGGAGCGGCCACTGGTGTGTCCCGCTTGCTGGGGCAGCGAGGGGGGCGTCTTGTCACCCACCGTGTCACCAGCACAGCCCCTGATGCCCAGGCTGGGCCCCCAGAGCCCCAGGCAGCCCTTTCCACCTCAGTCCCCTGGTCCTTGTCTCCTGCTGGAGTCCCCCCACCCTGCACCCCGTGCCCCTCCTGTCCGCCCGAAGGCCAGGTCTTCCTTGAGGAGCCGCAGGCTCAGGTGTTGGCGCTGAGCCCGGGGGTGGGAAGGGTGTCACCTGACCTTTCTGTACTCACGTCCTCCTCTGTAAAGTGGAGATGACATCGGGGTGCCTGCAGGTGGGCACAGGGTTAGTCTGGTTGAGCACGTTGGCTCTGGCTCTGAAAGCATCCACCCTAGCCACCGCTGTGAGCCCTGCCCTGGCTGAGTGGGCTCCGACCTGGCCGAGTGGGCCGCGCCCTGACTGAGGGGGCCGTTGCTGAGAGGAGGTGGGGGGTCCAGGTTGTGCTGATGCCACGGAGGGCTGGGTGGGGTGGGAGCTAAGGAGGCAGGGGGACCCAGGCCGAGTTTTTTGTCCCCTCTGGAGATCTGAGCCTGGCCCTCCACCACACCCACCACAGCCTCCCAGGGCTCCCAGGGCAGCCGAGTGTACCTGCTCTCCAGGTAGGTTGTGTCGCCCTGCAGAGTCTGGTGACGCTGCTGGGCCCAGTGCTGCACAGACCCTCCGTCCATCTTCTCTGGCCCATCCAGGCAGGCGAGAGCAAGTCAGTCGCTTCCCAGCCACATTCACCCCACAACACTGTCCCTGTCCCGCCTCCAGCCCCGTCTCTCAGCCACCCATGGAGGCCTCCCGCGCCTCCTGGGGTCTCCCGCTCTTTTGCAGCTCCTCGGGGCTCCCCCCTCCCGATCTCACATTTGGGGGGCCCAGTCCTCGTCCTATTGTCCATCCACACCTGCACTGTGACCCTGAAACCTCCCACGTAAATCCTCCTTGAGTCTCTGACTGGGGTCCCTCTTTCCCTCGTGCCCCACATCCAGGGTGCCCGCCAGCACACCCCACAGCTCCTGACACTCTGGCTGAAGGCAGAGGGGCCTGTCTGATGTCCTGCCCACCCATGCCTGGAAGGGTGCCCGGAACAGAGCAGGCGCTCGTGAGTGTGGATGAGCGAGTGAGGGGGCTGCCCCAGGGCTAGGCCTTTGTCCTCCTCTTCCTCCATCCAGACGTCCCCTCAGCTCCACATTCAGGCCTCACCTGCCCAGAGCCGTGGTCTCATAGCCCTGCCCCTTCCTTTGATCTGCTCCATCCCCTGGCCTCATCCCCTGCTCCAGTGTGACAACCATCCAGACTTGGTGCAGTGCTAAGGTGTGACCCCCGGGGTGAGATCCAGGAGGAGGGCACCTCGAGGCAGACGGCAGTCCCTCCTGCCCACCGCAGCCTCAGCCCAGCCGGCCCTCCCTGACCCAGGCAGGAGGATGGGAGGACAAAGCAGTCCTTGGCAGGGACCCAGCCCCACTGCAGCCCGGAGCCAGCCGCATTACAGGAGGCAAGGAAGTGCCCAACCTCCCTGCAAGGGGACTTCGAAGGAAGGCCCCTCCCCCACGGTGACTCAGCACCCAGGACTCCCAGAAACCCCCTGGGGAGGGTGGGGGTGGAAAGACTGGGGACAGGCTCCTCATGGGGACGCCGGCTGGGGGGCTGGCCTTTCCACATTGCTCTGGGTGTGCGGGGTGGGGATCCTGTCCCAGCTCTGCATGGGGTCATGATGAGCCCCTTAGCTTCCGGGACCTCAGTTTCCCCAGTTTTACTGAGAAGGACGGACCTCACGGTCTCTGGGGTTATCTGGTGACCGTGTGAAAGTGCCATGTGTTCCCAGGGTGCCCCAGGCCCCAGGGGGGTGAGGCCGGCTTGGGGGGCACATCCCAGGCCCTGGTCATCTGCCCCCAGGCACCATCCGCCCCCAGTCCCTGGTCAGTGCAGCGGACAGAAAGCAGTGGACGACAGCACCTCTGGGCCAAGACAGCCTGGGGGAGCAGTCTGCTGAAGGGACGCCCAGTACCTACTGTCGGCCAGGTGGGCTCAGCTTGGCCCCGCGGACAGTGTCCCTGGCAGCGCCTGCTCTCCCTCCAGGTGCTTCCACTGATGGCCTGAGATGGGTGGGTAGTTCCCGCTGACACTGCAGTCCAGCCCCCTCGGCCTGTCTGCTCGAGCCTGGTCCTGCAGGTCCTTTCCCAGAGACCTCCTCCTTCCTGGTGGAGGAGAGCTCCCCTGAGGTCCTCTCTTGCCCAGCATGAAGAAGCCCTCCCCCTGTTCACAGGGAGCTCCTCGCCCTTGGTGGGCAGAGACCACCTGGGCCCTGGTTAGTGCCTGGCACAGACTCGAGCATGGGCGGGGGGATGTCTCCCCACTGGACTATCCTCACCCACAGTCCCCCATCCTCTTTCCCTAGAAGCCTGCCAGGGAATTTGCCAGAATGCCCATGCCACTGGTTTTCTGGGAGCTTCCTCAGATGCTAAGCCCGGGAAGCAGGAGGCAGCCTGTCCTTGGGTGTGTTCTGAGCTCCCCTCCTGTGAGGGCTGGGCAGGTGGAGAAGGGCAGGGCAGGCCTAGGGCAGGGCGTGCTCCAAAGCAGGGGAAGTGACTTGCCCAGGCCAGGCCCCTGCCCATACCTCCTGCCCCTCATCCTGTGTTCTCTGGACTCTGGGCAGCCTGGAGGCAGAGGTTCCCACTGGGGGTGGCCACCAGTGCCACAAACCCAGCGGCCAGAAATCAGGACGAAAGGCCTGGTAGTCGTGGGAGTTAGGGCCGGGCCTCCCCATGCACTGTCCTGGGAGGGTCGTGCCGCTGCCAGGCCAGGCTGGGCACCCAGTGGTCAGTCAGTAGCATCCTGAGAACCGCAGCCCCAACCCCCCAGTGATGGCCTTTTGGCCTTCCTCTTTCCATGTTTGCGCCATGGATGACTGAGCCGGCCAACCTGTGTTGACATCGCGCTGTGCCAGACAGTGCAACCCTTCGGTTTCCTTGTCTGTAAAGAGGGGAAAGTTACAGAACTGTCTTAGTTAGCTAGAGCTGCTGTAACCCAAATATCACAAGTACAGAAATTTACTTTCTCACAATTCTGGAGCCTAAACGTCCAAACCAGAGATTGGGCCATGTCTATTCCTTCCTTGCTGGTACTTCTGGGTACTCCTGGGTTCCTTGGCTTGTGGATGATCCTCACCCAGCGTCTGTCTTCTCCCGTGTGTGTCTGTGTCTATTCTGCTCTTTTTATAAGACACCTTTCAGAAGGGATTAGGTTTAGGACTCACCCTACACTGGTATGTCTTCATTAAACATGACCAAAGAAAACGCCTCATTTCCAAATAGGGTCATGTTTACAGGTAGCAGTGTGGTGCGTGGGGTTGTCCTGGGTCGGGTTCCTCCTGTCTCAGTCATCTAGTGCTGCCATAACAGAAATACCACAAGCGGATGGCTTTAACAAAGAGAAATTTATTCTCTCACAGTCTAGGAGGCTAGAAGGCCAAATTCAGGGTGCCGGCTCTAGGGAAAGGGCTCTGGGGGAAGGTCCTTGTCATCAATCTTCCCCTGGGTCTAGGCGCTTCTCAGCGAAGGGACCCCGGGTCCAAAAGACGTGCTCCCCTCCTGGTTCTTCATTCTTGGTGGCATGAGGTCCTGTCTCTCTGCTGGCTTCTCTCTTTTATATCTCAAAAGAGATTGACTCAAGATACAACCTAATGTTGTAGATTGAGTCGTGCCTTATTAACGTAACTGTTTCTAATCCTGCCTCATTAACATCATCAAAAAAAAAAAAAAAAACATTGCTGTCAAGTCAATTCCGACTTGTAGCAACCCTATAGAACAGAGTAGAACTGCCCCATAGGGTTTCCAAGGAGCTGCTGGTGGGTTTAAACTGCTGACCTTTTGGTTGGCAGCCGAGCTCTTAACCACTGTGCTACCAGGGCCCCAAAACATCATACAGGTAGGATTTATAACGCATGCGAAGATCACATCAGATGACAAAATGGTGACAATCACACAATACTGGGAATCATGGCCTAGCCAAGGTGACACATTTTGGGGGGCCACAATTCAATCCATAACATCCCCCAACCAAGTCAGACTAGGATGAGAACTCAGGCATGGAGGTTCCAGAGCCTGAGTTCTTGGTCAGCCTGCTTGGAAGCTTGAGGGCCTGGCCTGGCACCTGCCCCCTGCAGCTCCACACATGGTCTCAGCTGCAGGAATGGTCACAGTCACCAAGAGGTCAGTGAAGGTGCAGAGCTCCAAGATGTGGGTTCTTGGAGACCCCACTTTGCAGGTGGGGACGCTTAGGCACACAGGACCAGGATGCAGACCCAGAACACAGACCCCGGCGGCAGGCTGGCTCCAGAGGCTGTGAGGGCCCCCTCCCCGCTGAAGGGGCGCTACCCCCTCTGCCGGGACCTAATTTCCAAGGAGAAGGCTCCCTCCACTCGGGGCTGCGTCCACTCGGTGAGACCTCCGCTGCCCCAGGACCAGTCTTGGTGCGGGACATGGACGTGGCCCCCCTACTGTGCTGTGGCCTTGGGAGCCGGTAGGGGAGGGGCTGGGGAA
>NW_004443964.1:932549-977962 GCF_000243295.1 Trichechus manatus latirostris
AGAGCCGACCCGGCGACCAGCGGGACCCGGAGCCTGGCACCGCTGGGAGGGAGCGGCCGCCTTCCCCCAGGACCGGAGCTCCGTCCTGAGGTCACCCACTAACGGTGCGGAAGCCAGCCCGGGGTAAGTGTCCGAGGCCGCAGGCTCGGGGAGCCGAGCAGACTAGCGCCCAGGCCCTCCTCCCGGGACCCCTTCCGGTTGTTTTGGGTGGCGGCGGCCGCTAGCCAGAACCCGGCGCCGGGGTTCGCGTTTCCGCCCGGCGGAGCCCATCGCTGCACCGAGCGCGCGCGGGCTGCGGTCGGAGGAGCGGGTCGCCATGGCAACGCGGTCGGACTGCAGGGAGCGGCGGACAAGCGTTCCCCGTGAGCCGCGGCGCGGGGATGGGCGGGAGCGGGGCCCGGCGGCGGGCACGCGGCGGGGAGACTGGGTCGCCGAAGCGGGTACCGTGCGGGGGCTGCGTCCTGGGCCTGCCGGATCGCCCCCTCCTCGGCCCGCTCTGGGCAGAGGCCCGCTACTTCCAAGTCCTGCGAGACAGTCGCTCCTGCAGGCGTGCAGGGTCCGGCGATGGCCACCCCCCAACTTTAGGTCCGGGCTCCGGGCCCCTCCGACCCAGCCAGGCTCTGCTGGGACAGTTCTTTACCTTCACCTGTGATAATACCACCGAGAATGCTGGAACATTCTAGTTGGTCTTCCTGCTTTGGACATGTTATCAGGAGGGACCAGTCCCTGGAGAAGGCCATCATGCTTGGTAGAGGGTCAGCGAAAAAGAGGGAGACCCCCAACGAGATGGGCTGACAGTGGCCGCAACAGTGGGCTCAGACAGCGAAGATTGTGAGGATGGCACAGGACCCGCAGGGTTTCGTTCTGTTGTGCAGTAGGGTCGCTGGGAGTCGGAACCGACTTTAGGGCCCCTTACAGCGACAGTGGAGTGCTGGGACATTGTGCCCCCTAGCCCCCAGGAAGCTCACTGATGGCTGTTTGCCCTTCTTCCTTCTCTCTGCCCCCAGCGGTAGATAAGCACAGGACACCCCAACACATTGTTATTACTTCCTGGATTGATAAAGTGCAGGTGGAGGAACGGAAACATGTTATTCTGGATGCTGGTGTTAAACAGTAACAGCTCCCCCTGAAATGGCACATAGGCTTGTGCTATAGTGCTTTGCGTTTTTTCATTATTTGACCCAATAATGTGATGACGGGGCACGATTGTCCCCTTTTTACAGATGATGAAGCTGCCACATGCAGAAATGAGATCATTTGCCCAAGTTCCACAGCCAGTAAAGGGGGCGAACCCTAGGCAGTCTGGCTCCAGAGTCTAATTTTTCCCCCCAATTATTTGGAACTTTAAGACAAAGTTGCACAAATAGTACAGAGAATTTCCTAGCACCTTTCAAGCAGGTTCCTAAAAACACCTTAACTTCTTTCGCAGTTCATGTACCAAAGGTCAGGAAATTAACATTGATACCAGGCGGTATTCAAATGTAGCAGCTGTCTCTCTGAGGACTTCACTCTGACCCAGGATCCAGTCCAGGGCCCCGCATTGCTTTTGTGGCCGTGGTGGTCATTAGTTGCTATGGAGTCATAGTCATGGTGGCTCATGGCAACCTTTGGTACAACAAAAGGGAACTTGGCCTGGTTCTGCACCACGTTCCCGCTCGTTTGTGTGTCCGAGTCCCTTGATGTGGCCGTGCCTTGCATTCAACTCCCGTGTTATCTTCATTTTCTTTAATCGGCAGCGTTTCCTCAGTCTTTCTGTCTTTCGCGACCTTGACACATTTGCAGAGCTCTAGCCAGCAATTTTGTAGGACGCCCCTCGATTTCAGTTCTTCTTATGCTTCTTCATAATTAGTTTCAACTTCTGCATTTTTGATAAGAAAATCTCAAAAGCGAAGTCATGTCTGTCTCAGTGTAGCCTGTCAGGAGGCCTGTGACACTGACTGGTCCCATTTACTGGGGATACTGGCTTTGATCACTTGGTGAAAGTGGAGTCTGCTGCGTCTCTCGGCTGTAAAGTTACTGTTTTCCTTGTAAATGATAAATACCTGGTATTTGTGAGGGGACGCTTTGAGACTATGGAAGTGTCTTGTTTCTAACCGTGCTTCCTACCACTAGTTTTAGCATCATTAGGTGAGTCTTGCCTGAAGCAATTATTAATGTATATTTGTCTATTTCCGTCTTCCTTCTACATTCATTATTTGGAATTCTATTGGAAGGTCACTATGAGTCGGAATTGACTCCACGGTACCTAGCAACAACTGTAAGGAAGAACTTTCCCTTCTCCCCCGTTTATCTATTTATTCATTTATTTTGTATATTGGTATGTTTTTTGTATATTCATATATTTGTTTATTAAAAAAAAGCAAAAACACATTGCTGTTGGGTTGATTCCGACTCATAGCGACCCTGTAGGTCAGAGGAGAACTGCCCCATAGGGTTTCCAAGGAGGGGCTGTTGGATTCGAACTGCCGGCCTTTTGGTTATCAGCTGAGCTCTTAACCACTGCGCCAGCAAGGCTCCAGCTGTTTGTATATTAGTATGTATATTTTGTGTATTGGTATGTGTATTAGTCCATAACTAATGGATTCTTATTTTACTCCATGGATTGTAGTCTAGTACTATCATTTATTTTTTGGCTCAGATTGTTCCATATGTGGCCACTGGGAGCCCGTTCAAGTTGGCTACTGCGTCCTTTTTTGGAGCAGTTGTTTACTTTCTGGTACCACAGATGTTCCAGGCTCATCTTGTGCTTTCCTTGACTAACCCTGGAATCAGCTGTTTCTCTAGTTCCTTTTAGTTGAGGATGGTGTTTAGAAACCAAGATCTGGTTACTAGGTGTGCTGATTGCTTCTGGAGTGTCATTGCTTCTTGACCTTCACAATGGACAGAGCAGGGAAATACATCTTTGTATATACTAACACCGTACACATCGCTGTTATTTGTTGTTAGGTGCCATCAAATTGATTCTGACTCATAGTGATCCCATGTACAACAGAACAAAACACAGCCACTGTGTCAGTCAATCTTGTTGAGAGTCTTCCTCTTTTTCACTGGCCCTCTACTTTACCAAGCATGATGTCCTTCTCCAAGGACCGATCCCTCCTGATAACATGTCCAAAGTATGTGAGATGTAGTCTCTCCATCCTTGCTTCTAAAGAGCATTCTAGTTGTACTTCTTCCCAGACAGATTTGTTCGTTCTTTTGGCAGTCTATGGGATATTCAATACTCTTCACCAACATCACAGTTCAAAGGTATCAATTCTTCTTTCACATGCATATGAGGCGATTGACAACACCATGGCTTGGGTCAGGCTCACCTTAGTCTTCAAGGTGACATCTTTGCTTTTCAACATTTTAAAGAGGTCTTTCGCAGCAGATTTGCCCAATGCAATGTGTTTTTTGATTTCTTAACTGCTGCTTCCATGGATGTTGATTGTGGATCCAGGTAAAATGAAATCCTTGACGACTTCAATCTTTTCTCCGTTTATCATGATGTTGCTTATTGGTCCAGTTGTGAGGATTTTTGTTTTCTTGATGTTGAGGTGTAATCCATACTGACGGCTGTGGTCTTTGATCTTCATCAGTAAGTGCTTCAAGTCGTCTTCACTTTCAGCAAGCAAGGTTGTGTCATCTGCATAATGTAGGTTGTTAATGAGTCTTCCTCCAATCCTGATGCCCCATTCTTCTTCCTATAGTCCAGCTTCTCGGATTTTTTGTTCAGCATACAAATTGAATAAGTATGGTGAAAGGATACAACCCTGATGCACACCTATCCTGACTTTAAACTACATAGTATCCCCTTGTTCTGTTTGAACGACTGCCTCTTGATCTATGGACAGGTTCCTCATGAGTGCAATTAAGTGTTCTGGAATTCCCATTCTTCTCAGTGTTATCCATAATTTGTTAGATCCACACAGTCGGATGCCTTTGCATAGTCAATAAAACACAGGTAAACATCTTTCTGGTATTCTCTGCTTTCAGTCAGGACTCATCTGACATCAGTAATGACATCCCTGGTTCCACGTCCTCTTCTGAATCCAGCTTGAGTTTCCTGGAGTTCCCTATTGATATACTGCTGTAGCTGCTTTTGAATGATCTTCAGCAAAATTTTACTTGTGTGTGATATTAATGATATTGTTTGATAATTTCCGCATTACCTTTTTTGGGAATAGGTATGAATACGGATCTTGTCCAGTCAGTTGGCCAGGTAGCTGTCTTCCATATTTCTTGGCATAGACGAGCGAGCACTTCCAGCGCTGCATCCGTTTGTTGTAACATCTCAATTGGTATTCCTTCAATTCCTGGAGCCTTGATTTTTGCCAGTGCCTTCAGAGCAGCTTGGACTTCTTCCTTCCATACCATTGGTTCCTGATCATATGCTACCTCCTGAAATGGTTCAACGTTGACCAATTCTTTTTGGTATAAT
The DNA here is from genome assembly GCF_000243295.1 of Trichechus manatus latirostris. NCBI lineage: Eukaryota > Metazoa > Chordata > Mammalia > Sirenia > Trichechidae > Trichechus > Trichechus manatus. Next base: position 936,973 of record NW_004443964.1, read on the forward strand.
GACTCTGTATTCCTTCCATCTTCTTTTAATGCTTCCTGTGTCGTTTAATATTTTCCCCGTAGAATCCTTCTGTATTGCAACTCAAGGCTTGAATTTTTTCTTAAGTTCTTTCAGCTTGAGAAATGCTGAGCATGTTCTTCCCTTTTGGTTTTCTAACTCCAGGTCTTTGAACGTGTCATTATAATACTTTACTTTGTCTTCTTGAGCTGCCATTTGAAATCTTCTGTTCAGTTCTTTTGCTTCATCATTTCTTCCTTTTGCTTTAGCTACTTGATGATCAAGAGCAATTTTCAGAGTCTCTTCTGACATCCATTTTGGTCTTTTCTTTCTTTCCTGTCTTTTTAATGACCTCTTGCTTTCTTCATGTATGATATCCTTGGTGTCATTCCACAACTCAACTGGTCTTTGGTCATTAGTGTTCAGCGCGTCAAATCTGTTCTTGAGATGGTCTCTAAATTCAGGTGGGATATGCTCAAGGTCGTACTTTGGCTCTCGTGGACTTATTCTAATTTTCTTCAGTTTTCAGCGTGATCTTGCATAGGCGCAATTGATGATCTGTTCCACAGTCGGCCCCTGGCCTTGTTCTGACTGATAATATTGAGCTTTTCCATCGTCTCTTTCTGCAGATGTAGTCAGTTTGATTCCTGTGTATTCCATCTGGTGAGGTCCAAGTGTATAGTCTCCGTTTATGTCGATGAAAAAAAGTATCTGCAACGAAGAAGTCATCGGTCTTGCAAAATTCTATCATACGATCTCCGGCATTGTTTCTATCACCAAGGACATATTTTCCAACTACCAATCCTTCTTTGTCTCCAACTTCCGCATTCCTATCACCAGTAATTGTCAAAGCATCCTGATTGCATGTTTGATCGATTTCAGACTGTGGAAGTTGGTAAAAATCTTCAATTTCTTCATCTTTGGCCTTAGCGGTTGATGTGTAAATTTAAATAATAGTCATGTTAACTGGTCTTCCTTGTAGGCGTATGGAAGTTATCCTATCACTAACGTCATTGTACTTTAGGATAGATCTTGAAATGTTCTTTTTGACGATTAATGCAACACCATTCCTCTTCAATTTGTCATTCCTGGCACAGTAGATCACATGATTGTCCGATTCAGAATGGCCAATAGCAGTCCATTTCAGCTCACTAATGCCTAGGATATCCATGTTTATGTGTTCTGTTTCATTCTGGACGATTTTCAATTTTCGTAGTGTCATGGATTGAATTGTGTCCCCCAAAATATCTGTCAACTTGGCTGGGTCATGATTCCCAGTACTGTATGATTATGTACCATTTTGTAATCTGATGTGACTTCCTTATGTTTTGTGAACTCTATCACTATGAAGTAATAAGATGGATTAGTGGCAGTTACACTGATGAGGTCTACAAAATTAGATAGTGTCTTAAGCCAATCTCTTTTGAGATATAAAAGAGAGAAGCAAGCAGAGACCCATGGGAACCTCATGCCACCAAGAAAGCAGTGCTGGGAGCAGAGCGCGTCCTTTTGACCCGAGGCTCCTGTGCAAAGAAGCTCCCAGACCAAGGGAAGACTGATGACATGGACCTTTCTCCAGAGCCGATGGAGAAAGCCTTCCCCTGGAGCTGAAGCCCTGAATTTAAACTTGTAGCCTACTGGACTGTGAGAGAATAAACTTCTCTTTGTTAAAGCCATCCACTTGTGATTTTCTGTTATAGCAGCACTAGATGACTAAGACACCTAGATTCATACTTCGTACTTGGAGGTACTTCGTACTCCGTATTTAGAAACAGATACGAAGTGTATACTAGTGTACGCAGTATACACATGTGTTTTAGTCATCTACAAGTGGATGGCTTTAACAAAGAGAAATTTATTCACTCAGAGTCTAGTAGGCCAAAAGTCCAAATTCAGGGCGTCAGCTCCAGGGGAAGGCTTGCTTTCTCAGTCGGCCTTCTCGTCAGTCTTCCCCTGGACTAGGAGCTTCTCCATGCAGGAACCCCGGGTCCAAAGGATGCGCTCTGCTCCCAGCACTGCTTTCTTGGTGGTATGAGGCCCCCAATTCTCTGCTTGCTTCCCTTTCCTTTTATCTCATGAGAGATAAAAGGTGGTGCAGGCCACACCCCAGGGAAACTCCCTTTACATTGGATCAGGGATGTGACCTGGGTAAGGGTGGTGTTACAATCCCACCCTTATACTCTTTAACATAAAATTACAATCACAAAATGAAGGACAACCACACAATACTGGGAATCATGGCCTAGCCAAATTGATGCACACACTTTTGGGGGACATAATTCAGTCCATGACAACATGGTATCGATTTCTAAATCTGTATATCTGTGTATATATTAAACACCATGAATTTGTACTGATACCTTCAATTCCCATCCGTCACCACGGGGTTTATGCTACTTTCCCTCGCCTTATTTGTGATTCTTTCTCTAAGCCTGGCTCCTGCTGCCCTCAATATGTTTACTTACTTGCTCAGTCCTAGAACATGCATAAAGTGATTTCAGAATTGCCAGTCCATACTCCTGTGAAAGACAAACTTAACCAACTACAGTCAAATATTTGTGTTCAGTTACTTTGGTTTTCAGCCCTAGGATGTATACTCGAAATGCTGCTTTCCAGAGTTACTTGAGCATGTTGATGTTATTTATTTGTAATGCAGTTAGACTCACTTGTTTCTGTTTGTATTCCAGTTTGGGTCCTTATTGATTTTAAGTTTTTTTCTTTCTCTCTCTTTATTTTTTTTTTGTTATGTATGACATTCATGTGGTTCTGAAAGTTAGCCAAGCCTCAGCTCTTGTAATACAAGACTATTAAGCTGCTCTTCTATTTTGTTTCTCATTTTGCTTATTTTTTTTTTTTGGTGGGGGACAGGGATTTGGCAAATTTGAATTCAAGGAAAAAAGTACTGCATGCCCTTCGCTGGGTAATGCCCCCAACCTCCAGGAGGTGCCAGGGATGGAATTAAGATTCATTTGTTGCTAATTTGTCTTAGTTCAGGTTTTAAAAATGGGTATGACTACTCTGTGGCAGTCAGGGAAGAGAAGAGAATGATGGCTTGGGGTCACCAGCCCCTAATCTTTTCCCTGTGGGCACATTTAAAGAGTGGGTGCTCTTGGTTTAGCTGATACGGCTCATGCTGGGGCTTCATAGAGCGCTGGGTTGATTGATCTTGTGTACTGAGTGCCGAGCACAGGCGCCACCCTGGGCTTCCCCTCCGTTCCCTCTATGTTTGTATTTAACTGTATTTAAGAAGGAGCCCTGGTGGCACAGTGGTTAAGTGCTCAGCTGCTAATCCAAAGGTCAGTGGTTTGAACCCACCAGCTGCTCCACACAAGAAAGATGTGGCTGTCTGTTTCTGTAAAGATTTACTGCCTTGGAAGCCCTACGTGGCAGTTCTGGTCTGTCCTGTAGGGTTGCTATGAGTTGGAATCGACTTGATGGCAGTGGGTTTACATTTAAGGAGCAAAAAGACAACAGCATTCTTCACCCCAGCTCGATGGGTCTTCTGCATTGGCCATGGGGGGCTTATGTGCTGGTGGCTGAGTGGAGAGCCAGATGCCTTCGGAGGGTAGCTCTTCAGAGGAAGGCATGTGAGAAGCCTCCGTGTTGGATGTCTTCTTGACAAGTCAGGGTGCCTAACATCTCGTTCCCAGGCCTCTAGTGATTTTATGTTTAGCCTTTACATATTGCTGGATAAGCAACTGCATATGTTTTGTTGCATCCTGCAATGCTTTTTCAATTAAGTACTAATGAAATGTTTACTCTAAAAAAAATGCTCCAGCTGAACAGGAGCATGACTAATTCCACCATCGCATCTGCCGATGAGGTGCCCGTGAGTTTGTCTCTGACCATGAGTGTTTCCTTTGCAGCGCTGGCTGTTAGGAGGCGCATGCGTTGGGCACTCCTGAACCAGCAGGCTTTCGGGTCCTGTTGTAAATCTGGCTGAGACTGTGAGATCTCAGAGTCTTCCGCTGGCTGCAGACACTGTTTCCTGGGATCTACCTCAGCCCTTCCCCTGCGTTCTCCATGGAGTGCCCAACCTTGCCTGGTTCCCCTTGCTCTGACGCACTGGCCCACACTCCACGGACACTTTTTGTATCATCGTCTTAGAACCAGAGGCTCATTTGCATGTTCAGTGTGACTGGAGTGAGGTTGAGGCTCGGTAGGCCTTTCTCTGGCCTCTGCTTTGTCCGCTAATGAGACCCCTCTGTCCAGTGCGTCCTCTGCTGCCCATAGGCACATCTGCAGCCTGAATGTTCTCTGTGGGGGAGAAACCATGGCTTTCATGAGGAGTTATTTCCGTTTTCCTGAGACCCACAATTTCAGGCCACACAGGATCTGTTAGATAGAAATGAGGTAGAAAGCTCCAGGTTTTGGAGACGAGAAGTCAGAAGTGACGGAGTCGCTGCCTGCGCAGTTCCAGTCCCTGCTGGGCAGCAGGTCTCCTGGCCCCGGTTCTCCTGGAGGCCTGTGAGCAATCTCTCCTTCAGGTCCCAGCACCGTGTGGCCGTCCTGCCTGAAAACCAGGAGCTTCCTGGGCACCTGCTGGCTGGCAGGCTGGGCCGAGACTGACTCTGATGTTTAAGCCAGTTAACCTCGGCCTCGGGCTCTGGGGGTCATCCTTCGGTGAGCTTTGCACAGACAGCGGGGCAGCTGTCCTGTGGTGGACAGAGGCTCCGGGCACTGACTCGGGCTCCCCTTGTGCACAGGGAGCTTCCCTTCTGCTGGGAGCGCAGTGGAACCTGGCAGAGCAGTTTCTCACTCATTGACGGGCTGAGTCATTCACTAAACATTTATCCAGCAGCTCCTCTCTGCCAGCTCGGACTCTAGGGAAACAGCACACCCAGGCAGGGCTGAGGAGCCTTTCAGGCAGAGAGCAGCACGTGCCCCTCACAGTAACACGCCGGCTCCTGGGAGCCCAGAGGGGCGGGCTGGGCGCAGTGGGCCCATCCGGCTGGGACCTTTGTGTGCCGTGCCAAAGAGATTGAAGCGTGTCCTGAGCGTCGCCTTGAGCAGGACGGCATCACCTCATCGGCCTTCCGTAGTGGGCAGCGGCCGTGTGGTGGATGACCTGGGCGCAACGCCAAGTGCGTACCTCCTGGAGAATGCAGCCCGCTGTGGCTTTGGTCCTGACGAAATATTTCGGGATCCTTCAAATATAAGCCCAGACCGTTTTCACTGTTTCTTTTGTTTTCATTCTTTTACCAAGATATTATAGTAAAGTAGTTTTACCTCTATAACCTGTGTTTTTGTTGTTAGTGATTTCAGAAGTGAAATGAATTTCATGTCTCTGAAAGGCACTATTCTTGCTGATTTAGAGAGTGGCTGCTGGCTTAAGAATTCCAGAGTTAATGTAAAAAGAAAAAAACAAAAACAATCAAGAAATCAGACAACACATCGCATTGGGCAAATCTGCTGCAAAAGACCTCTTTAAAGTGTTAAAAAGCAAAGATGGCACTTTAAGGAACAAAGTGTGCCTGACCCAAGCCATGGTGCTTTCAATCTCCTCATATGCATGTGAAAGCTGGACAATGAGTAAGGAAGACTGGAGAAGAATTGACACTTTTGAATCGAGGTGTTGGTAAAGAACATTGAATATACCATGGACTGCCAGGAGAACAAACAATTCTATCTTAGAAGAAGTACAGCCAGAGTGCGCCTTAGAAGGGAGGATGGCAAGACTGCATCTCAGATACTTTGGACATTTTATCAGAAGGGATCAGTCCCTGGAGAAGGATGTCATACTGGGTAAAGTAGAAGGTCAGTGAAAAAGAGGAAGACCCTTAACGAGATGGATTGACACAGTGGCTGCAACAATGGGCTAAAGCGTAACAATGATTGTGAGGATGGCGCAGGACGCAGCAGTGTTTCGTTCTGTTGTACGTGGGGTCACTGTGAGTCAGAACTGACTCAGCTACACCCAACAACAGCGCTCTGGTTTCTGTTTCTGAGATATGTGTCTTTGTGGGTACTGCTTATGTTGACCAGAGTGGACATGCAGGGTTGGTGCCTGCGGGTGACACGTGGGGTGGGCGAGTACCACCACGCTGAGCCCCCAGGGCGCCTGTCGCACAGGTATGCACGGTGGCTTCAGTGCTGTGCACGCTGCCGCTCACCCAGACGGTGCCCCGTAAACGCTGTGAAGTGGTGCATCAAGATGACCTGGAGAGAGTGTGGGACGTCTTTCTCTTTGAAAGGAGGCTCCTCACAGTGGGTCAGGCATGTTAAGTTCTCTGGACGGGAATGACGCTTGGATGTCTCTGCCTGACCCCCGTTCCCGTCTTCCCCGGCCCTTCTGGAGAAGTGATGGGAGGGGAGGACATCATTCCAGCTGCCTGCTCGGAGGGGACGGCCAGAAGCACGCCCAAACCTGCCTGGCCTCGTGTGTGGTGTGGCTGGGGGTGTCCAGTGGGTGGCCCCCCGCCTTTCAGAGTGTGGCCTCTGATGGATTTGGTGCAATAAGGCCGAAGGCGGGGTGCTGAGCAGCTTGTGTGTCAGAACCAGCTCCATCTGCCGAGTGATCTGATGGGAGTGGACCAGGAGAGTCTAGGCGTCTCCAGAACGTACACTCTGCCGTGGCGTGGGGCAGGCTGTGCACCCGGTCCTCAGCGGGGCACACAGACACAGAGAGCAGGAGGCCCCTGGACGCTGGTTAGCGATCTGACAGAGTGACCCTGAGAGCGAAGAATGCGCTGTGTTTCGTGTCTTTGCGTTTGGAATTGCATTCTCTAGCCTCTTGTTTTACTGTGTTTTACAGAAGTGCCAGCCCACGACAGACTGGAGATCAGGGACGCACACACACCTGCTCTGCTGGCATCTGCCCCGCCGGGCGGTGAGTCTCAGGACATGGCCCCAGCTCCAGGAGGGGAGCCAGGGGTGGGGGGTGCTGGCCCCACAGGGGCTGCCTGGGCTGCAGCCCTGGCTCAGCGATCGGCAGCCCCAGTTTTCTCATCTGCAGAGCGGACGTGGTTAAGAGCAGCCTGGTAGGCGGCACACAGAGCTTCTCTCTTGACTTCCTCTGCTCTGTGGTGAGAGTGTGCAGACTGAGGGCCCAGCCTGCTGACCAGCCGGGCGCGGGCGAGCCCCTCCCAGCTCGGGGCGTGGCCTGCTGCAGGACTCAGGTTTGGCCAGACCTCAGGGTGACGGGCTCTGAGCTGGGTGCAGTGGAGGGACGTTGGAGCCCAGCCTGAGTCCGAACCTGCCCTCTCCACACGGTTGCCACCATGCTGCCCTCGGAGCAGGCCCTGGAGGAGCTGCTGGCCCACAAGGAGGAGGAGTGGCGGGCGCTGCAGGCCCGCCGTGCCCAGCTGCAGGGTGCCGCCCTGCAGGATGTGCAGCGCCGGCTGGAGGACGCGCAGGGTCAGCTGCGGCGCCTCCGGGAGGACTTTGTCTACAACCTGCAAGTGCTAGAGGAGCGGGACCGCGAGCTGGAGCATTATGATGCTGCCTTCGCCCAGACCCAGCGCGCAGAGGAGGCCCGGCAGGCGGAGGCCAGCGAGCTCAAGATCGAAGCGGCCAAGCTGAGGCAGGCGCTGGCCCGAGAGGCCCGGCGGGCAGATGAGCTGCAGCAGCAGCAGCAGCTGACGCTGCAGGAGCATCGCCGGGAGCTGGAGCGCGTGCACAGGTGAGCCCGCGCAGACGTGCCCCTCTGACTGCCCGCTGCCCCGGCTGTGCTGCCTGGCACTGCCCGCTTGAGACCCCACTGCCCCTGCTGTGGATGCCAGGCTATGGGGCTCTTGGTCTCACTTGCGGAGGTCTGTGAGATTTGTGTACACAGCCCTGAGCACGTACTTGCCGAGTGAATGTGGACAAGGGTGGCTTTTCTGAGTTCCAATGCCGTGCTGAAACCATGGAAGATTGGTTTAAGTGTGTGGAATTTTTTTCATTGATTGCAAGCCTACATTTTAATTAAACATATTCCAGCTTGTAATGATTTTAATGATGTGAAACATTAATTTCAGAACGAAATGGGCTGATTTCAGGCACACCAACAAGACGACCTTACACACTTGTCTGTAGGCTCACCACCCGTCAGTGGCCTCAGTGCAGCTGCACCTGCCCAGGTGTCGCGGTGAGCCAGCAGCTGGGGGGCTCCGATGAGACAGTAGAGGGTGGAGTCCAGGCTTCATTTAAAAACCACTCACTTCAGAAGTAGTGTGTGCTCAGTGTGTCCCTGCTAACAGTGGGAGTGTCCTCCTGGTGTGTGTGATGTGTGTGTGTTTAGAACGTAAAAATAAGAGCTTACTGCAGGCTCTTTTTCACTGATCAAGATCCTGAATATTTTTTCATGTTACGTATTCTTCCAGTGTAAACAGTATTTTTAAGAAATTGTTTAAATCACAAAAGTGACATGTTCTCAGGGTCGAAATTCAGACTGGATGGGAGACTGTGCAGTGGGAAGCAGACACAAGGATGGCTGTGAATGGTCCTGCTGTGGGTGGTCCTGCTATGAGCTCCCCACTGTGCGTGGTCTGCCGTGCAAGGTCCCACTGTGAGCGACCTGCTGTGTATGATCCGCTGTGTGCGTGGTCCTGCTGTGAGCTACCCACTGTGCGTGGTCTGCTGTGCAAGGTCCCACTGTGAGCAACCTGCTGTGCATGGTCCGCTGTGCGTGGTCCTGCTGTGCGTGATCCGCTGTGTGCAGTACCACTGTGCGTGACTCGCTGTGCATGGTCCCTCTACATGTGGTTCACTGCACATGGTCTGCTGTGCGTGGTCCCACTGCGCATGGTCCCACTGTGGGTGGTCCACTGTGCGTGGTGCCTCTGCACATGGTCTGCTGCATGTGGTCAGCTGTGCGTGGTTCTGTGCATGATCCCGCTGTGTGGTCAGCTGTGCATGGTTCTGCTGTGCGTGGTCCCACTGTGCATGATCCCGCTGTGTGTGGTCAGCTGTGCGTGGTCCAGTGTGCATGGTCTGCTGTGTGTGGTCAGCTCTGCATGGTCCGCTGTGCATGGTCAGCTGTGTGGTCTGCTGTGCATGGTCTGCTCTGTGTGGTCTGCTGTGCATGGTCCCACTGCACATGGTTCGCCGTGCGTGGTCCCACTGTGCGTGGTCAGCTGTGTGTGGTTCTGCTGTGCGTGGTCTGCTGTGCATGGTCCCACTGTGCATGGTCCACTATGTGTGGTCCTGTTGTGAGTGGTTCTGCTGTGCATAGTTCCTGTTGCGCATGGTCTGCTGTGCGTGGTCAGCTGTGTGTGGTTCTATTATGTGTGGTCCCACTGTGTGTGGTCCGCTGCGCGTGGTCAGCTGTGCGTGGTCCGCTGTGCATGGTCCCACTGCACATGGTCCTCTGTGCATGGTCTGCTGTGGGTGGTCAGCTGTGCGTGGTCTGCTGTGTGTGGTCCTCTGTGCATGGCCAGCTGTGTGTGGTTCTGCTATGTGTGGTCCCACTGCACATGGTCCGCTGTGTGTGGTCCTGTTGTGCGTGGTCCTCTGCGTGGTCAGCTGTGCGTGGTCTGCTGTGCGTGGTCCGCTGTGCGTGGTCCACTGTGCATGGTCCCACTGCGCGTGGTCCTCTGTGCATGGTCAGCTGTACGTGGTTCTGCTGTGTGTGGTCCTGTTGGGCGTGGTCCGCTGCGCTCTCTCTAGGGGGGTTCACTTTCACACCCACATAGAGTCACCCTACACACTGCTCTGCACCTTGTTCTCATCGGCCCATCATGTTTTTGGCATCTTTTCATACCATTGCACTTGGTTCTGCCATGGTCTTTGAACTGGTTACCTGGCGCTCTGGTGTATGCTCTGCCTGCCATTTACACGCTGCTGCCTGCTTACTTACCAGGGGGTTTCTGCAGCCTCTCAGGTGCTGGGAAAGGAGGCGCACCTTGGGGGACATGCGGCCACCTTGACGTGGAAACCTCTTACCTGCAGGAGCCATTGTCTCTTGTACCCACAGATGTAGCTTCCGAAGTCTCTGCAACTGGCTTGGCCTGTCCCAGCCACTGCCTTGGGGAAGCACGAAGTATTTAGGGTTGCCTCACTGTTTCTCCCAGTCCAGGCGGACTTTACCAGGCATGGGTCATTTTTGTCCAAGCAATGCTGCTTAGTAACCTTCTTCACACACATACCACCTGTGTGTATGAAGGAGCTAGAGCGTTCTCTCCTAGTGAGGAGAGGTCTTGATAGCCGTTCTCCCGGACCATGGACGTGGACATTCAGGTTGTCCCCGACTTTGACTGTTGAAACGTCCCGTGAATTTTAGGTCAGCGATAGGTACGTTTGACATGGTGACGGTTGTTGGCAAAGTGCCCTCCGTGAAAGTACCGATTTTCTTTCTCACGGCCACGTTCGAGAGTGTTTAAAGCATCTTTCAAAAAATATTTTACATTATTTTGTAATGTGTCTCCTTGGGTTTTTGTCCATTCTTTTTTTACTGCAGTTGGGAAGTTTTCAGCCATTATTTCTTCAATGCCTTTTCAGCCCCACACTCTTTCCTTTCATCTTGCCACTCGGATGACACAGATGTGGATCTTTTGTTACTGCCCACAGCCCCTGAGGCTCTGCTTGGTTTTTGTTCCATCTGTTTCCTCTGTTTAGATTGAGTACTGTCTGTTGTTCTGTCTTCACATCCATGGTCCTTCCTCTGTGTAAAATGATGTGGTGGCATCTGACCTCATCCAACTTCAGGAGGGAAGAATCATTGTCATCAGCCCAAAGCTGGTCCCTGTGAGGCGGAGGTCAGACATAACCTCCACCCTCCAACCTTTATACCAATTGTACACAGCCACGACTCCCACGGCACTCTCTACTCCTCTGCTGGGTTCAATAGCAGCGGCCACACGGAACTCACAGACCATACTCATAGCTCTGGGGTTTATTAGGGAAGTAACAGGTTACAATTCAGTAACAGGAACGACTCAGGATACAGTTCTTTGGTCAGGACAGCTTCTCTGCCATGCCTGCAGGCAGGCCTCTCTCTAGGCTCTTGGCCCCTCGGCCCCTCAGCCTCTGCCCTGCCCTGCTCAGGCAAGTGTTACAAAGCTCTTTAGCTTGGCCAGTAAGCACCCAGAGGCACCCCACTCTGCCAGTAAGCCTCGGGCCCGAAGACACTCAGCTCTCTCACTCTGTGGGTCAAGGAGCCTAGCTCCACCAAGTGCCCAGAGGCACCCGACTTCGCCAGAAAGCCTTCTTCCCTAAGGTGCTCAACTCTCTTGCTCTGTGGGTCAGTACGCCCACTGTAGCCGCTGTGGGCCAGGAAGCACACTGTGCTGTCTTACGCCAGTCTCCTGGTTTTGCTGCCACTGCTGCTTGCCGTCTCTGGTGTTATAGCTCTGTCTCTGTCTCCTGGGTCTAGGAGATTCTCAGCACAGGGACTCAGGGTCCAAAGGAGATGCTCTGCTCCTGGCTGTTCCTGGTGGTAGTGAGGTCCCCATGTCTGCTTCTGGGATTGGCTCCCTTTAAGCCTAGCAGAATGGCAAAACTGACCAATCCCCTTGCTAGGATTCCATACACCTTATTTGCATGGTCCACCCCCACAAGGGTTCCATGAACCTTATTTGCATTATCAGCATGTTGTCTGTCTTAGGCTGGGTTCTCTAGAGAAGCAAAACCAGTAAAGCGTATAAATATGTGTATATACAGAGATTTATATCAAGGAAATGGCTCCCGTGGGTTTTAGAGGCTGTAACGTCCCAAGTCCATGGGGCAGGAAAGAGGCTTTTCTGGATTCACATAGCTGCAGGGGCTGGTGAACCCAAGATTGGCAGGCCGGAAAGCAGTGCTGTTACAGGCTGTGAATAACAATGAATCTCAAGATCAGCAGGCAAGACTGCTGGTAAGCTGCTAGCCCAAGTCCCAAGAACTGGAGGTCAGACGAACAGGAGCTAGCTTCAGGATCCAGAACAAGCAAAAGCCCCGGCAAAGAGAGCAGGAAGGACTAAGTGGTGGAGGGCTGAGAGATGAAGGCTGAGGGGGCAGTGAGCTGCCACAGGCTTCGCCCCAACCAATACCACTCAGCAGATCCCATCATGGGGGTGATCACATATCAAGTCTCAACAAGGAAGTGATCACAACATTGTTCGACTGCCAAAACACTGAGAATCATGTTTTGATCATATGCCCAGCCAAGCAGACACACAGTCTTAACCATCACACTGTCCAGTCCCCTTGGTGGGCCACAAGTATTTTATTTGCATAGTCTCACCCAGTCATTTTGTGGGAGTCACAAGACCATGCCTAGAAAGGCCATTTAAAGTAATTCACTGCCCGCTTTCTGCCACATTCGTTCTGCTACTGAGTCCATCCAGTGAAGCTTATATTTTGGTTATTTTCAGTTCTCAGATTTCCATTTGATTTTTTGTTGTGTCTTCTTTTTATTTGCTGAGACTTTCAGTTTCTCTGTTTTAAGAGTGTACTAAATTGCTTACTGAAATGTTTTTGTGATGGCTTCTTTAAAACCCTTGTCAGGTAATTCCAACACCTGTGTCACCTTGGTGTGTCAGCCGACTGTCTCTTCTCATTTGAGTTGAGATTTTCCTGGCTCTTGGTCCTGTTCTTGGTATGATGTGTGATTTTTTATTATATTTGGGACATTTCAGGTATTATATTTTGAGACTCTAGATCCCATTCATCTTTTCTTTGCTGACGGTCACACTGTTTGGGTCCAAGTGGGGGGTAGATTTTCAGCTCCCCACTAGGCCCTTCTGATATTGCCCAGGTGAAAGTGGGGCACCAGCACACATTGCTGCATTGTCACTGGGAGCCCACCGACCGGGGTGGGGAGATGTGGGGGGAGTGGAGTGCCAACGAGTACTGTCTTGTTGCCCCGACTGGGCCCCACCAACACCACCCCACAAATGGATGCTATGGTGGCTGTTAAGTATATGTGTTCTTACTGCCGTGTTTGTTACCACAGTGACAAGAACAGTGAAATTGACTGCCATCGGGAACAGTATGAACAACTGACGTGGAAACTGAAGAGGAGACTTCAGGAGCTCGATGGGGAGCTTGTGCTGCAGAAACAGGTGTGCGCCTTGGGCTGAGTCCCATGTCGGGGCTCCTGCCTGCCTGCCCCCGTGGCATCTGGACGGTCGGTGATGAGGAGAAGGCAGCCATTTTGTTAACTGAATATCTTACCCGGAGAGTGGAAGTTGAATTACTGGGCAGATTTCCACTCTGGCAGTCTGGAGGGAACTGTGTTGGGGCATCCAGTCTTCCTTGTGGTGACTCCCAGAGCGCTCTCTGTCCTCAGAAATGAGTACATGACATTTCCTGGGTTTAGGAAAATATTACAGAGTAAACACTAGAGTTACTTACTGTAAGTTTATATATAGATGTGTCAGCTGACAGGCGACTCTCAAGACTGTCACCAAAATTTCTCCTCAAAGTCTTTGAAACTTAGCCTGTACCTCCAAGAAACTCATTCTGCTGGGAGGTTGGCTGAAAGATACCCTCTCACCAGGTTCCACGTTTTGCAGTGCCACGTGTGTGCGGGTGTGGACATGAGCGTGGTGTGCGTGTATGCAAGTGTAGACGTGATGGGTCCTCTCGCTCTTGGTTTGCTGTGGATGTGGCAAGCTCACACTGTAGTGGTGACAAGCTATGTGTGGGGAGTCTTCCCCACAAAGCCCCCTCTGCACATCCCTGAATCCCTGTGCTCCTCAGCAGTGTCCCTCACAGAGACACGGCATGACCCCCAGTTTGCAGGGGGAGCTGAGGTATGACGTGACCTGCCCAAGGTCTCCAGCTGGTCAGCAGAGGAGCTGGTGTTTGAATCCAGGTAGTCCTGCCTCAGGGCATACTCGTGCTTCTGACCCCCAGTTCTGGGTGGCTGTTGTGTCTTTTGCTGGGATCACGTTGGTTCTCTCAGGGACAAGCTGACCAGAGGCCAGCTTATGTGGCCACGTCTGCCCTTCCTGAGCGAGGGGCGCCAGCGAGCCATGTCACCATGAGTTCGTCTCTCATCTGTTGATGAATGTGTCATGGGGCACGTTTCTGGAGCCCCATTTCAGCTCCACCTGGGCTGGGGAGCAGCTGTCCCCAAAGGTACATACACCCTGTGCTTGTGGGCCCCTCCTGCTGGTGAGAGGCCAGACTGCTGTGCATGGTGCCTCAGCCCCGAGATGGAGGCAGGGAGGGGGTAGGACAGTATCCTGGAGGAGTGAGCACCCCCACCCCAGCTGTGCTGTGACCACGCACCCCTCTGCTGCCACACGGTCGAGGGCACTGGCAGCGAGGACGTCACGGGGCTTATTGCAGCCGTCGGGGACGTGGCGTCCAGTGCATGGGCCCTCCGTCCCCGAGGTGCTTCCCTTGTCCTCCGCGATACCGCCGCCGCCGTTCACTCCCTCTTAGAACTTGGAGTGGCCTTCAGAGACCTTTAGAAATTCTCAGGGAAAAAAGTGCTTTGTCCGTCATGGGCTGGTTGACTTCTGGGAGCAGATAGAGGTCCCTGGGACCAAGCCTGGGCTGGAATGAGTCATCAGGAAGGCTGGTGTCACCTTCTGAGGTGTAAAGGCCCCTCCCACATAGCCCCAGGTCACCTCAGAGAAGGGGGGTTGAACGGGCTCTGGTGGTGGGGGACCGTCAGCAGGCAGTGCTCTGAGGGTGGGCCTCCCTGGGGCCTGCTACTCTGCTGTGGTCTGGGCGGGCTCCAGCCTCTGCCCTCGGACCTTCCCTCTCCCATGCAGTGGAGTCAGTGGGGGCCGCTGCAGGGGAGGAAACTGGGTGGCTACTCTTCCAGCTTCTGCCTCCACCAGGCTGCTGCCAGAGGTGGCCCCGGCATGCTGGCGGTGCCTCCGCTCAAACTCTGTTCAACGGCCACTTCTGCTGTTTGCCATTGTTAGTCGGGGGTCTTGGGGTCTTGTCATTATTAGTCGGGGGTCTTGGGCTCTTGTCATTATTAAACGGGGGTCTTGGGCTCTTGCCATTGTTAGTCGGGGGTCTTGGGCTCTTGTCATTGTTAGTCGGGCGTCTTGGGCTGTTGTCATTGTTAGTCGGGGGTCTTGGGGTCTTGTCATTGTTAGTCGGCGGTCTTGGGTCTTGTCATTGTTAGTCGGGTGTCTGGTGCTCTTGTCATTGTTAGCTGGGGGTCTGGGGCTCTTGTCATTGTTAGTCGGGGGTCTTGGGCTGTTGTCATTGTTAGTCGGGGGTCTTGGGCTGTTGTCATTGTTAGTCGGGCGTCTTGGGCTCTGGTCATTGTTAGTCGGGGGTCTTGCGTGCGCGTCTCTCCTTGTCCCCTTTGGGCTGGTTCCCTGTCTTGTTGGAAAGTTCTTTGGGCTCCTGACTGACTTGTCAGAGGTAGAACTGACACACTGGGGTGAGTGACATTTCTCCTGAGAAAGGAAACCTGAGATGGTGGTGACCGAGGGCGTCCGTGTGGCCTATTGTCTACGTAGGTCGTAGACTGTGGCCTTAGAGACGTTTCCTGGTTGGTCAGCAGGCCCAGGGATAGACGCTGCTGGAGGAAAAGCTGAAGATGGATCGATTGTTCATCCTTTGACAAGGGTTTACAGACTGAGGCGCGCGCCGGGCCCGTGGGCCCTGGAGGCAGCAGTGGGCACTGTGCGCACCATCCCTCCAGGGGCTTACACTCTAGGGGGCACCGAGCATGACCGAACCCAGAAGGGAGACGTGTAGCTTGGCTTCTGAGGGCCTTCCCTGCTGTGGATGAGGTGGGGCAGCATCTGAACAGCGGTCGGGAGGGGCCTGAGCAAAGATCTGAGGGGGTGAAGGGTGGGTTGTGGCAATCTGGATGGTGGAGGAGAGTGCTCAGATGAGGGAGGCTGAGGCAGGTAGCTTCTGGGGAGCCCCGGGGCCAGGTCGGCCAAGAGGAGTGTTCACAGAGGGGATAGGGCTGCGAGGGGCCTTGGCTCCAGGGGAGACCAGAATCTATGGGGCCGAGTGGAGGAGTGGAGTCCTGTTTCCAAAGTCCACCTGTTTGTTGGATTGAACACAGGCAGGGCCGTGGGAGGCTGACCGCGCAGTGGGGCGGCGGCTTTTGTCCCTTTGTCTGTGGGGAGGAAACCCGTCCCTGTCTGGGTCCCTGGCTCTCTGGAAGCCTTTCTCCTCGCGGGCTCGGCTCCCACAGGGCGCCTGCCCCCTAGTGGCCGCGGTTGCTCTCGTTTTCTCAGGCTTTGCATCCGGGGCTTCCGGAACGGCTCCTGGCACAGGGCCGTCCGTGGGAACGAGCATCACCTTTCACTCTGGATTAGAAATGCTGGTAAAGTCGGTGTGAGAACTCAGGGCGGATGGGCGGGGAGGAGCAGACCAGCTCCAGCGTCGGGCCGAGTGTGGGCTGCCCTCCTGTGTGGTCCCCATGTCTTGCTTCTCCTTGTAGCCAAGTGGCAGCTCTCACTGCACTGGGGGCCGCGGGACTAAGGGGGAGCCAGCAGCAAGCAGCAAGGGGAGCAGAGGATGCCCCGGGTGAGAAAGCGGGCCACACCCAGGGCCACTGGAGAGGGGTCCGCCTGTGGCGGCTCTCCTCTCTGTGTACCACGTGACCGGCTGCACTGTACGTACAGCAAGACCCAGGGGCCGAAAGGGGGACGGAGGCAGACTGCCCCTGCTGTGGGGACAGCGGGCAGCTCTTGGTTGCTGTTTGTGCAGACCCTACAGGTCACCGGTCCTTGTCTAGAAGCCGAGGGAAGTCATCGGCCCTGGGTGGACAGCAGCCTCCCTCTGCCGGGCTCCTTGACTCACCCCACCCTCTGGGGTGTTTGCCAGCTTCTGCCCTGGTGCTGTGGGTCCAGGCTGCCCCCCGACAAGTGGCCCGGTGGTCCTCTTGGAGGGCCTGCCTCACGAGTACCCTTCTCGTAGGCGCTTCTGGTGGAGTTTGAGTCCGAGATGCAGAGGAGGGAGCGTGAGTCCCGTCTGCAGGCTGACGCCATGAGCAACACGGTCCTGACGCAGGAGCTCAAGGTAACGGAGCGTCTCTCCAGTGCCTCAGTGGGAGCCCCGTCCCGGAGTCTGAGTTAGACCGGCCGCCGCCTCTGTACCTACGGGGGGTAAGGGGGGGGCACACGAGGAGCACCGCGCGCAGCTGACAGTTCCCCGCCCCCTCAGAGGATTCCTCCTGCCACAGAGCCAGCACGCTGTCCCCGAGACTGTGGAGAAGCACGCTCCCTCTGGGCTAAACCCACAATTCCCTACCTCAAACAGGGAAGTTCATGTTACCTCGTGAACTTCTCAAGACAGGTCACATCCCTGCGTGTGTTGCGGCCCGAGCAGCGCCCGTTCCTGCCTATGCTGGCGGCCCTGGCACCAGGAGGGGGAGCGGGCTGTGGGCAGGGGACCTGTGGACCCCCAATGCTGCATTTAAGTGTGTAATATTCACATCAGTTGCTAAGAAACGGAACGAGCGGGATTCAGCTGGTCTCCTGCATGATGGATGGGCTTGGCGCAGTCTGGCACTGCGGTGGAACTGTGGCCTGAGTCACGGGTGCAGAGGGCCCTCGGAGGCACCACAGGAGTGTGGGGACATTGTCACTGTTGTACTTCTCAAATTTTGATTTTCCTTCTCTCTCCCGTTCCTGGCATAACAGCAATGTTGTTGTTGTTAAGGTGCTATTGAGTCGACTCATAGCGACCTGGGCGCAACAGAATGAAGCGCGGCCCAGTCCCGCGCCGTCCCCATGGTCGTTGCTACGCTGGAGCCCACTGTTGCAGCCACCGTGTCAGTCCATCTCGTGGAGGGTCTTCCTCTTTTTCTCTGACCCTCCACTTTTCCAAGCATGATGTCCTTCTCCAGGGACTGGTCCCTCCTGACAACACGTCCAAAGTATGTGAGACAAAGTCACCCTTCTAAGGAGTATTCTGGCTGTACTTCTTTCAAGACAGATGTGTTCGTTCTTCTGGCAGTCCATGGTACTTTCAATATTCTCCACCAACACCATAATTGAAAGGCGTCAATTCTTCTTCAGCCTAAGGCGACTGAAAATACCATGGCTTGGGTCAGGCACACCTTATTCCTCAAACTGACATCTTTGCCTTTTAACACTTTAAAGGAGTATTTTGCAGCAGCAAGGTTGTGTCATGTGCGTATCGCAGGTTGTTAATGAGTCTTCCTCCAATCCTGACGCTCCCTTTCTTCTCCATAGAGTCCGGCTTGTCCAATTATTTGCTCAGCATACAGATTGAATAGGTATGGGGAAAGGATACTACCCTGACACACACCTTTCCTGACTTTAAACCGCGCAGTATTCCCTTGTTCTGTTCGAACTGCCTCTTGATCTATGGACAGGTTGCTCAGGAGCACAATTAGGGGTTCTGGAATTCCCATTCTCCGCAATGTTGTCCATAATTTGTTATGACCCACACAGTCGAATGCCTTTGCATAGTTAATAAAACACAGGTAAACATCTTTCTGTTATTCTCTGCTTTCAGCCAGGATCCACCTGACATCAGCAATGATATCCCTTGTCCCACATCCTCTTCTGAATCTGGCTTGACTTTCTGGCAGTTCCCTGTCGATATACTGCAACTGTTTTTGAATTATCTTCAGCAAAATTTTATTTGCATGTGATATTAATCATATTGTTCGATAATTTCTGCATTCTGTTGGATCACCTTTCTTTGGAATGGGCATAAGTATGGATCTCTTCCAGCTGGTTGGCCAGGTAGCTGTCTTCCAAATTTCTTGGTATAGGCATCTGAACACTTCCAGTGCTGTACCCGTTTGTTGAAACATCTCGATTGGTATTCGGTCAATTCCTGGAGACTTGTTTTTTGCCAATGCCTTCAGTGCAGCTTGGACTTCTTCCTTCAGTGCCATTTGTTCTTGATTATATGCTACCTCCTGACACGGTTGACTGTCGGCCAGTTCTTTTGAGTACAGTGACTGTGTCTTCCTTCTAATGTTTTTGATGCTTCCTGTGTTGTTCTGTATTTGCCCATAGAGTCCGTCAGTATTGCAGCTCAAGGCTTGAATTTTTTCTTCAGTTCTTTCAGTTTGAGAAATGCTGAGCATGTTCTTCCCTTTTGGTTTTCTAACTCCAGGTCTTTGCACATTTCATTATAATACTTTTCTTTGTTTTTTTGAGCTGCCCTTTGAAATCTTCCATTCAGCTCGTTTACTTCATCATTTCTTCTTTTTGCTTTAGCTGCTCCGTGTTCAAGAGCAACTTTCAGAGTCTTCTGACATCCATTTTGGTCTTTTCTTTCTTTCGTATCTTTTTAATGACCTTTTGCTTTCTTCATGTCTGATGCCCTTGATGTCATTCCGCAACTCATCTGGTCTTCAGTCATTAGTGTTCAATGCATCAAATCTATTCTTGAGATGGTCTCTAAATTCAGGTGGGATATACTCAAGGTCCTACTAGGAAGAAGAATGGCAATACTTACCTCCAGGAGCTCCTCAACTTGTCCCGACTGTGTCCTTGTTTACATTTTTTTTTTTAATCTTTCGAAGATTAAAGTATTGAGGAAAGAGCTTGAGGCCTTGAAGGAAGCTGGCGCTGAGGTTGCGGAGTCTCTGCAGAGAGCAGAGACTGCCAATGCAGAGCTGGAGTGCGAGGTGGCGCGCAGGGACCGGGAGCTGCAGGACCTCATGGCCGTGAAGGATGCTCGGTGCGTGGTGTGGCCTGGGTCTAGAGCTCTGCCCTTTCTGCCTGTTCCAGCCTGGCCTTTGCTTTGGTCCCTTACCTGCTCTGTGCACTCACGTTTGCTTCTTTTTTAGGATAAAGGACTTAGAGGGCAAGCTCCACTCTGCACAACTGACCCGGGCGAAGGAGGAGGAAGCCTTCCAGAGGAAGTGAGTGTTCCGCCTCTGTCTGTGGCGTAGTGGGGACGGGAGCTGGCTGTGCAGAGGGCGTGGCCGTGGCCGCAGACTTGCTGGTCTGGGTTGGCTTTGTCACTTCTGCCGATGGCCGGGCAGGGATGGGAGCTGGCTGTGCAGAGGGCGTGCCCGTGGCCGCAGACTTGCTGGTCTGGGTTGGCTTTATTGCTTCTGTCGATGGCCCGGTGGGGACGGGAGCTGGCTGTGCAGGGGGCTGTGGCCGTGGCCGCAGACTTGCTGGTCTGGGTTGGCTTTGTCACTTCTGCCGATGGCCAGGCAGGGACAGGAGCTAGCTGTGCAGAGGGCCGTGGCCGTGGCCACAGACTCACTGGTCTGGGTTGGCTTTGTCACTTCTGCCGATGGCAGGGCAGGGACAGGAGCTAGCTGTGCAGAGGGCATGACCATGGCTGCAGACTCGCTGGTCTGCGTTGGCTTTATTACTTCTGCCGATGGCTGGGCGGGGATGGGAGCTGGCTGTGCAGAGGGCATGACCATGGCTGCAGACTCGCTGGTCTGCGTTGGCTTTATTACTTCTGCCGATGGCTGGGCGGGGATGGGAGCTGGCTGTGCAGAGGGCATGACCATGGCTGCAGACTCGCTGGTCTGCGTTGGCTTTATTACTTCTGCCGATGGCCGGGCAGGGATGGGAGCTGGCTGTGCAGAGGGCATGACCATGGCTGCAGACTCGCTGGTCTGCGTTGGCTTTATTGCTTCTGCCGATGGCCAGGCGGGGACGGGAGCTGACTGTGCAGAGGGCCCCGGTCATGGTTGGCTGCAGACTCGCTGGTCTGGGTCGGCTTTGCTTTCTGCTCAGGACTTCCTCAGTGACGACGTGTAGGCCTTATAATGGGTTTTTGGTTTGTTAGTTTTTAGTTTTATAACCAGTTTATCAATTTAAG
Source organism: Trichechus manatus latirostris (assembly GCF_000243295.1). Lineage (NCBI taxonomy): Eukaryota > Metazoa > Chordata > Mammalia > Sirenia > Trichechidae > Trichechus > Trichechus manatus. The sequence goes on from NW_004443964.1 coordinate 957,580, forward strand.
ATTGCAGTAACAAATTTAACTTTGGCTACACAATCGCATTTGTTTTTTAAATTATTGCAGCAAAATAATTGGAAGGCGTGGCCCTGCAGTACAGCCAGCAAGGCCTCCATGGTTGGCACCGCGGGGTGTCCAGGGAGACCCAGTCAATAGACCGTGTGGTGACCCAGAGTCAGGGTCACCCTGACATAGCAGCTCGAGACCCCCACCCAAGCCAAGCCATGAGGGCAGAACAGAGTGTGGTGGGCCTCAGGAGAGGGGAGGTGGGGGCCAGGTGGGCTTTGTGGAGGGGTAGACCTCAAGTACAGGTCAGTTAGAAGGATGCCCCAGTCTGGAGGGGTGAGGGGTCCCGGTAAACCGAGGGGCAGTCTCTGCATCAGCTGCTGCTGTAAGAGGGAGTCCCTTTTCTTTGCTACCGTGACTCTGTGCAGAGGTGTGAGGTGATCGCGACAGTGCTGTGTAATGAAGCGGGCGGGGGTGTGAATCACGGTGTTTTCTGCCTGGTTGCCATGATGTTTGTCAACATATGCAGATTGAGAAGAAACACTTCAAACCCTGCCCATTGTCTGCTTCTCAGCCTGTCACCAGACCCGTAGCTGGAAATGCTGTGGAGTCTGTGGTGGGAGCCACGGGGTGCAGAGCAGACGTGTGGTGCCAGCACAGCACACTCACCAGTGGAGGAAACTGTGGTGGGTGGGCGGATGAGCAACAAGAACAGAGCATGGCCAGTGGGTGCCCGAGCAACGTGAGCAGAGCATGGTCGGTGGGCGAGTGTGTGGGCAGCGTGAGCAGGGCGTGGCCGGTGGGCGAGCGGGCGCGCAAACAGAGCAAGCAGAGCCCGGCCGGCGGGCGGGCGCGTGGGCAGCGTGAGCAGAGCGTGGCCGGTGGGCGGGCGCGTGGGCAGCGTGAGCAGAGCGTGGCCGGTGGGCGGGCGCGTGGGCAGCGTGAGCAGGGCGTGGCAGGCAGGATGGGCCAAGCTCATCTGCACGCCCATGAAGGGAGTTGTGGAAACACTGTCCTCTTCGTATATTTCAAAGCTGCATCTGGGATTCTTGATCATGTGCTTCAATAGTTGAAAATGACTGTAATTTCTAGCACGTTATAAATATTGATGTGAAAATTAGAACCATTGAGTTACTCCTTTGGTTGTACCTGGTGTAACCCAAGCACCGTATTGACCCGACCTGAAAACACGCGGCAGACAGGCTCCTCTCCAGCCGCCAGGGGTGTCACTCCTGGGCTGGCACTTCTTCCGGCTCCCGCACTCGTAGGAATGAATGTGTTTCTCATGCTTGAAGACCTCTGAAACCAGTCACCCGAGATAGGTTCACGTAAACTAGAAACAGTAGCACGGGCTCCACACGCCGGGAAAGGTTTCCAGCAGAGAGACAGCAGCACACTGCACCAAACAACATATTATAAAATGAGACGTTGTTAAATAAAACGTAAAGGGTCGTGGGACATCCTGCCTAACGAAGTGAGAGGCATCCCCCACGGCCTCCGTGCTTACCCACTCAAACGGCCAGACCGGAGCAGGGGGAGGAGGGGCGGGTGGGGAGGCAGGGGGTGGGTGATCGCCCGCGCTCAGAACTCCTTCCGAGTTAGGAGCCAAACACCATATGGTGACCTCCTCTTAGCAGTCTGCCGCTGATGGGCCAGTGCGGGCCTCCAGCTCTGGGAAGGCCGAGACCTGGAAATCACCGCCTGGGAGAGGTCTGGGACCCAGTCATCCGATCGCTCATTTCCTCCTTTTCTGGAAGGTTTATGTAAAAGGCCTCACCAAGCCTTGTCGAAGGACTGTTAAACAGACTGATATGTTTCCACTCAGAGGCACGTGTAAGCCCCAGTATACCCCAAAAGCATGAGGAAATGGAAGTAGAGGCCTGTTTGCTGGGAAGCCACTGTCCGGCCAGGCTGGCTTTGCAAGAGAGTCCAACTTGGTCTTCTTTCACGCGGGCGTGTCTGTTTGGAGGAGTTTCGCAGAACTCTGAGAAGTGCACTGGGGACCCTCGCTCGGGTCAGTCAGCACCCGTGTGTGTGTGGGTCAGGAACCCTGCCGCAGAGGTGGTGCTGGTGTCAGAACTCTACCTTAACCCCTCACTGTCAGTGTCTGTTCTCCAGCAGGACAGTGAGCTCCAGGAGCATTGCTCACTGCCCGTGTACGTGTGTGGGGTGGTGGGCAGGTGGGCAGGGCTCCTACACAGATAACTAGGGTGCCCCACAGGCATGAGCGATCTGCTTGAGGACGTGAATACAGGAACAGCTCCAGCGGGAGAAAGCGTGGCGGTGCCTCAGAGAGCACAGGTAGCCTGGGAGTCAGCCGGGAGCAGGGGCAGACGCTCGGGCGGCTCGGTTCCGGGACCATGGGAGCCCCCGGGAGACCCTGGCTCGCTGTGTTTTCCAGGCATGAAGTGCTGGACCGTCTGGCCAGGGAGCGGGACGCAGTGCTGGCCTCTGTGAAGGAGGCCCACGCGGAGCAGCTGCGGGCACAGGAAGCGAGGGTGCTGGAGCTGCAGGCCCACAGCGAGAGCCTGGAGGCACGGCTGCGCCGGGCTGAGTGGGGACAGGCCGACGCCGTGAGGGACCACGAGGCCGTTGTTGCCCGGTGAGTGTGAGGTGCCCCTGAGCGCGGTCTCCAGGAGGGGCGAGGGGCTCCCCGACTCCTGGAGACACAGCGTGGGGGAGACACTGGTTTCAGCATTTCCTTTGGGGACAGGGCGTGTGTGAGTGTGTGCGAGTGTACAAGTGTGTGTACATGTGAGTGTGTTGGGGGCCCGGTGTGGGGTGGGGCTGGGTTGAGCGAGCGAGACCCCCGTGCTGTTCATGGACATCCCTTCGCTGTGCAGACTTCGAGAGGAGGTGTCGGCTCTGAAGTCCGGCTGGGACGCGCAGGTCGCTCAGCTCTCCCAGGAGGTGGTTGCCAAGGACCTGCAGGTTCATGCTCTGCAGGAGGAGGGGCTGCAGCTCAAAGCCCAGTCAGCCCGGCTCCAGCAGGACATCGACAGGTAACTGTCCCAGGCAGCGTCCTTACGGAGCACCGCCAGGGCAGGCACGGTCTAGCGCTGAGGACATGGTGCTGCACACCGCCAGGCTGTCCCTGGAGCGTCCGTGGGTGTGAGCAGGGGCGTGGGAGCCAGCTGCGAGGAGGCCTTCCTCCTGGGTGTTTGACCTGCAGCAAGTGGCAGAGGCCCAGGCCAGGAAAAGAAGAGGGCCCTCTGTGCCCAGCCTCGGCCAGGGAGGTGATGGCCGCCAGGCTGGGGTGGCCAGATGGGCTGGGGGAGACAGGTTGGGTCGAGGACTGGGCTGGTGCCTTGGAGATGCCAGCCTGCCCGGTTGGAGCAGGTTTGAGGGTACATGGGCCCAGCGAGGGAGGGAGGGGAACAGCAGTCATGGGGAGAGGTTAGCTTTTTTCATTAGGAAGATCGTATGGCTTCTTTGTATGCCGGTGGGGACGCAGGGGGAGGCTGGAGGGGAGGGGAGCAGGGAGCTTCTCGAGGTACCAAGTCCTGAGGGCGCCGGGCGCTGGGTGCTGCTTCCCAGGTACAAGCAGCAGCTGGCGGCGGCCGTGGACAGGGAGCGGAGCCTGGAGCGGGAGAAGGTGCAGCTGGCGCTGGACTGGCAGTGCCGCTGTGACACCACTGAGCGGGACCAGTACCGCAGGTCCGAGGACCTGATCCAGGGCCTGACCGCGGCCAGGGAGCAGGTGTGTGTGAGGCCCCCGGCCGCCAATCTCACGCTCATCTTCTCAGAGAAAGTGGTGGGCAGGGGGCTGGGCTCTCACCAAAGTACTTTTAAATTCGAAACAGTAAACCTCACCAAGCAGTTTGATGTGTAATGACAATTAGTCGCAGAACTGTGGCCCGCCCTGGCAACCAGCCTCTCGGGGCGTGTTCTAAACTGTGGTGAAAACGTCTGACACAACCTTTGCCAGTTCAGTGTTTTTCATGTGCGCCTTATCGGTCACATCATCACGCTGTGCAGCCACCGTCCTTCACAGCGTCTTATCACGCCGACTTTGGGGGGTGCTGCCGACGCCCCCACCCCAGGTGCTGGGAGGCGCACGGGCAGCTGGCTTCACGGGGGCTCCAGGGCACAGCGTTCTCCCCGGGAGGAGCAGGTGTCCCCTGGCTGGCCCTGCTCCCTGTGGCCCACACAGGAACGGGGCCCCCACCCCCAGGCTGTGGCCAAACTCGAGGAGGCAGAGCGGAGGCTGTGTGACAAGGAGGAGGTGCTGAAGGCCTTGGCCCTCGAGAGAGACCGGGCGGTGCATGCGCTGAGGACACACGGGCTCCTTCCCGAGAGGGAGGCTCAGGTGAGAGTGGCCCCCACCGGCACCTGTCCCCGAGCCCTCCCTCCACCCACCCGCCTCTGAAGCTCCCCCTAACGTCCGTGGGAAGCCGGGCCGCCCCGTCCGCACCTCGGTCAGCGTTTAGACGCTGGCTGCACAGGCAGGCCGCGTCGAAGCGTGAAGAACTCAGCTCAGCTTGGGAATCTGCACGACCCCCCACCAAGTGCCACGCCACGGCAGACGGTGATCGCAGGCCCCCAGAGCACTGCCCTTGTGGCTCTTGGTCTTGCTTGGCAATGGTCCTGGCAGGGAGCATGCCAGGTGCTTGTCCTGTGCCAGGGCCTGTCCCCGAACATCCTGTCTGCCAGCTTGTTTCATCTTCCTTGAGCTCAAGGTGGTGATGGGGGCTGAGGCACGGGCGTGTGGTGCCCCCTGCCCGGGAGGATCCAGTTTGCAAGGAGCAGAGCTGGGGCCGTGCCCCACAACCCCCCCCACACAGCCGTGATCACGGGTCAGAGGGGTCGGGTCAGAGGGGCAGCACGAGGCCGGGAGGGGAAGAGAGATCAAGTAAGAATGATTCTAGGCGGAAGCCCCATGGGGCAGCTCTGCTCTGTTGTGTGGGGTTGCTATGAGTTGGAATTGATTCATTGGCAGTGGGTTTGGTTTTGGTTTGTTTGCGATTGACTTTGTTTTTCCTGCCACCCTGTTGGGCTTTAAATGGGTGCATTTGCCCACAGCCAAGCTCACTGGTCCATTGCCCTGACCAGTGGACACACCTCTGCGGAGACATAGGCTGTTTCCGTCACCCCCAAAGAGCCCCTTGCCCTCCTGTTGGTGCCACCTCCCGCCCCAGAGGCCCCACTGCTCTGACTGCCCTCCCCATGATTCGCTGTGTCCCGTGGGTGGCTTGTGGTGGAGGGGCTTAGGGCAGGGTCCACAGGGCACTGCGGAGGCCGTCTGCATGGAGGACGCACGTTCACCACCTTAGGACCGTTTGTAATGCGCCGTCCACACACTCAGGTTCGCTCAGCACCTTCGTCCTAAGGAGGGTGCAGGCCCTGCTCCGTCTTCTCCCGAGGGTCCAGGTTCTAGGGCAGACAGGTCCCACTGTGGTTCTGTCTCTGCCGTATGTGAGACGTGTGTGAGAAAGGAGGTGGGTGGGCCCCAGGGTGGACGGAGGCTCCTTTGGGCGGTGACATATGTGGGATCAGGAAGGCTGGTGCTTTGGGTGGAAAGACAGCTCACAGAGAGGGAGGAGCTGGGGGCTGGGGCACGGGGAGCCTCGGGGGGGTCAGGGCGTGAATGGCCTGGAGCGGGGTTGGGACACTGTGGCCCACCACACCAACGCTGGCCGTGGCACCTTGGACAGAGGCCAGATGACTTGGTTTTTAATCGGAATGGCGCTTCCTGTCCCGCTGCTCCCATGGTCTGTGGCACCGACTGGGAAACGCGGTGTGCTCTGAGACGTCCAGACCAAAGCCTGGTCCCCCAGGAATGCAGAAAAGTGAGGCCCTTGTTTATCCCAGAGATGCTTGTCTTCACTGCGGTGATGAGCGCCAGGGCCAATGGAGGCTTTCCTCTCGTCAAGACTCTCCCACACTGAGCCTGCCTTGGCCCCCACCCACCCAGCACCCCGTGCGCTGCAGCGAACCCGGCATGTCAGCTGTGACGCTGCCTTGGCCCCCTCCCAGGCCCCCGTACGCTACGGCAAACCCGGCATATCAGCCATGACGCTGCCTCGGCACCCACCCCAGCCCCCCACTGCACTGCGGTGAACCCGGCATGTCAGCCGTGACGCTGCTTCGGCCCCCACCTACCCAGCCACCCTGAGAAGCCAGTGACCAGCTGTGGTGAAGCCACCCAGGAGCTTGGCCGAGGTTGGCACACGCCCAGTGGAGTTAGCACGGCCTTCTGAGCGGTGAAGGGAGCTGGCCCTACTCACTGATTGCATAGCTGACTTCTGTCCCTCGTAAAAGCCCTTACCCACCTGCCCAAGGTCACGGAGCCCCCAGGGTTCCCTGGAGGAGCTTTCTGGGCAGGGCGGGCATACCTCCCAGGCCCTCAGTGGTCGGCCCCAGGAGGACAGACGAGAAGCGGGCCCTAACCGCTCACTCACATGCTGTGGGCTGTCCCCTCCCACCGCTGCTGCATCTGCCAGCTCAGGGCTGTGTCCCTGCTGGCGGGCTTGCCTGAGGGTGGCCCCCGGCTGGGCGGTTGTCCCGGTGTGCTGGGGCTGGGCGTCTACAGCCCAGCCTTGTGTCCACCCTGAGGGAGGCAGCGTCCAGCCAGCTGAGAAGACAGACACGAGAGCTGACTCCAGCCTGGCTGCTCCTGGCCCTGGCGAGCTTGTGGGACCGGTGAGCCGGGCGGGGCCCCTGGGGGGACACATGGCATGGAGCCCCAGAGCAGAAGGGGGACTGGTCTCCAGCAGTGCTGCCCTCAATCCTGCAGTGCCCTTGGGGGTCACTGCCAGTGCAAGGGTCGGGTACCGCCCATCTGCGCAGCCCAGGACACCATCTCTGGGGCACAGGAAAGGAGACAATGGCTCTTTTTCCCTGGTGGCCATCCCCCAGCCATCTCGGCTGCACTTCTTCCCCCAGGCTGTCTCAGAGCTTCCACCCCGCAGGCCTGGGAGGCTGTCAACTGGCTCGTTTCTTTGTGAAATAAACAGTGGGCCTTAGAAATGGTTTGGGGTCAGGGTCAGTCAGAGCCCCACCCACCACCCCACCCAGGGCCTGGGTGGCAGGACCTTTGACCCTTGGGGCCCTCAAGTGAGGCTGCTGTGCCCACACGGAGCATGAGCTGCCCTCTGACCATCGGGTCACCAGAGAAGAAGTGGAAACCCCCCGGGACATCTGCAGGTGTGAGCTTGGGCCAACCCAAGGGGGGGGGGCGCTTTGAAGCCAGGACTGGGGGAGCGTGCTTCACAGGTTTCTAGCTGACAAGTGGAGTGTGAGGTGATAGCAAACCTGCCTTCCTGCCCACCGGGCACTAATAGCGAGGAGAGCACCCCGTAAAGGGAAGACTTTGGGGTAGGTGGCTGCCGTTAGTGGGCTCTTAGGCTCCAGAGAGGAGGTGGACGCTCAGTTGGGAGCAGCAGGGGGGTCTGCTTGTGAACTGAAGCACCGGCTCTTCCTGTGCAAAGGCCTCACCACGGGGGTGGGGTGTCTCAGGAAGGGGTGGGGAGGGGAGGGGAGGCTGCAGCTGGCTGTGAGATCCAGCAGGCTTCAGAACAGTCATTTGAGGTCCATACCGTTTGCGAGGTCTACCCACAGGGCTTTACGAGGTTGATATGGTCAACCCCATTGACAGATGAGGAAACTGAGGCACAGAGAGGGGGTTGCCTGCCCCATAAGTGGTAGAGGGAGAATTTGAATGGAGCCAGGCCAGCACAGCGTCATGTCCCAGCCCTTCTGCCCTCTGGTGCTGGAAGCAGCCTGTGCCATTCTGCCCAGCAGAGGGTGGGATATTCCCCGTGGTCAGGAACACGCGTGGAGGTGGGAAGGCTAGGTATCTGCAGAAGAAGGAGTCCCCATGTCTGGAGTGAAGGAAGTGAGCCGTGAAGTCATGGGGGCAGGTCCGGAAAGGCAGGGGGGTGGTGGGAAGGCAACAGGTAGGAACTGGGGTTCAAAAAGGAGCGGTGGCTTTATTCTGGGCCTGAGAGTGATACCCGGCCACGGCAGAAGTTTTCAGAGCTGTGGTTCAGCATCACGGTCTTCGGAATTGACCGAGGGTCAGACCAGCTCAGCCACTGTTTGGCTCTTGGAGCCTCTGCTTGTCACTGTGAAGAGAGGGCAGCTTTCCCATGGCATCAGTGCGGGAAATGGGTGAGATAGCATAGGTAACGTGCTTAGTGGGACCTAGAACATGGCCTCATAGGCGGCTGCACTCATGAACCATGGTCATCATGACCGGCAGTGTGGTGGTCTGGGGCCTGCCACGCATTTGATCTTTACTTGGGGAAATTGTTTCTCAATCTGTGAAGTGGGTCCCCCTCTCAGTGTGGTTGTAGTGTCAAAGAGATCCAGCCCTTGGTCAGTGTGACACCTGGTGACCTGGCAAATGTGGGCTAGTGTTATTCTTGACAAAGAAAGAAATAGAGATCAGCCACAGTCCTGCCCACTCAGACGTGGTGATCTGTTTCCTTCTAGTCTAGTCTGGTCTATGTACATCTGTATATATCACCTATATTCCTGTGTTTTTATGTACAGTAAAACCTGCAAAAGGTGGAACTTGTGTAAGGCAGAAACCTGTCAGAGAAGGAAAACTTAAGTATTTTCCACTAACAGAGCAATAGAAAAGTGGCAAGACTGCACGCTGTCAAAGGCGGAAAACTTGTGAGACCAGGAAAAACAAGGCAGTCCCGTCAAGTTCCGGCTCTCATGGGTTTCACTGTAGTTGAGGTCATGCTATATGTCTTTAATCCTTTTTTCACCTACGTTCCACCATAAATATTTTCCTATGTCATTACGTTCTTCCGAAACATAATTTAAGTGGTTGTACATTTTACCATATGGCCGTAATTGGCCCAGCCATCCTTCAGTGTTGGCCATTTCGATTGTTTGCAAATGTTGTTGTTGTAATCCTGAGGTGGGCACTCCTGGTCAAAGGGTCAGTTCTGTTTGCAGTCTCCTTTTCCCAGAGCTGTTTAATGCCCTCCTCTCATGAGCCTGGGCGGATTTCCTTCTGGTTAGCACGCAGGAGCCCACGAAGGAGCTGGCAGCAAGTTAGAAAGTCAGAGCATCAGGGAGGGAACCAGGCCTGGCTTCCATTTTGTCCCTGCGGCCTGCGGAGCTGGAGAGCACGCGCGTGTCCTGTAGGAAGACGTATAGTGCTGGGTAGGCAGGCCAGCCCCTCAGGCAGCCTTGAAGCAGAGAGCTGGTACTTTGGCCAAGCCACTGCCTGTGGAGGACGGGGGTCTTGGTTGAGCTGAGACACTGAAAAGGAACAAGAAATGAGCACGTGTCAATGCACTCCTAAATGCCATCGCTTTTACACACCTCTTGTGTTCCCATAACTGTCCTGTGGGGTAGTATAATTATCCCCATATTTTTTTTGGGCAGGTGACAGTGAGTTTCAAGGACCTTGTTACCCAAAGATAGTAGGAGTGAGTTTGGGTACAGATAGCAGAAGAGAATTTGATCTGCCCTCCCCTCACGGTGACAGTTCAGGGCAGGGACAGCGGCAACTTCCCATGCCCCAGGGCTGGGGCTCCTTTGGTTCTGGTGCGGGCCGGGCAGCAGGCAGAGGTGGGCTGGAGTAGGGCCCGAGCGGCCTGGGAGAGGAGTCTGGATTTTTTGGCTGGAATGTTGCAAGAGTGGGCCATGTTCTTCTTGCACCCTGTTGGGTGGCATGTGATAACTTTGATTGCTTCATTAAGAGGGGCCTCACTGTGAAGTTGCTTTTTAAAATACTTGTAATCTTTAAGTATTTTGTGGGGAGATACTTTGAGACTATGTAACACCCCCTCCTGTTATTCTTTCACCCAGTATTTCAGCATCTGTTGTTTCTTGCCTGGATTACTTACCACCATGGCTGCCAAATGGTGATTTGCTCAACCTGTCATCCCGTCCGTGCGTGTGGGTTGGCATCCTGTTGTAAGGAGGCGCTTCCGCTTCTTCCCATTTATTTGTGTGTCTGTTTGTGGACATCAGTGTAGACTCATGGGTTTCCATTATTCAGGGGATCATAATCCATTACTATCATTGCTTTCTCAATTTACTTCTTAAGCTGTATGCAGTGTATAATTCTGGGAGTTTTGGCAAAGACAGGGTAATGCAACCATCACCATCATGGAGACACAGAACAGTTCCATCACACCGAAAAATCTCCCTCGCACTGCACCTTTGTAGTCAGCCCCTCCCACCACCCCGAGCCTCACCCTGAGAACCAGCGGTTTGTTCTCTGTCCCTCCGGTGTCGCCTGTTCTCGGATTTCATATAAAGGGCGTCACACGGTGTGTGGTGTTTTGAGTCTGGTCGCTTCCACTCACACAGTGCGTTTGAGGTCCCCCACATTGCTACCTGCCTCAGTGTTCCATCACTCTTTATAAGTGCTGAGTAGTGTTCCATGGTAGGGACGTGCCACTGTTTGTTTGCACATTCACCTGTTGAAGGACATTTGGGTTGTTTCTAGTTTTTGGTGATTGTGAATCGAGTTGCCATGAATATTTGCTTACACAGGTTCTTGTGTGAATATAAGTTTTCATTTCTCGTGGGTGAACACCTCGGAGCACGATCGCTGGGTCATGTGTCGAGTACATGTTTACCTTGCAAAGAAACCGCCCAACTGATTTTCAAAGTGGTGTACCGTTTTGTATTCCTACTAGAACACAGTTGCTCCGTATCCTTGCTGGCGCTCGGCATTGTCATTTTTTAAGTCATTTAGGAGTACGTACTGACATCTTAGCGTGGTTTAACTTGAGTTTTCCTAATGACTAAGGATGTTGAGCGTCTTTTCATGTACTTATTTGGCGTGCCTCCGTCTGCTTTCATGAAATGTCTGTTCAAGTCTTTTGCTCATTGTTTTATTGTTTATTTTCTCGTTGTCGAGTTTTGACAGTTTTGACAGTTCTCTGAGTTTTAGCAGAGCGTAAGGTTTTCATTTTTCTGAAGTCCGATTTCTTGTTTCTTTTATGGATTGTGGTTTCAGTGTCACATTTCAAAACTCTGCCAAACCCAGAGTCACAGAGATTTTCTCCTGTGTTTTTTCCTGAAGGTTTTATAGTTTAACAGTTCACACTGGGGTCTGTGATCGAGTTTGAGTGAATTCCTACCTGAATGTTGAGATACGGCTCAAGTTCTTTTTGTGGATGTGGATTTCAGTTGTCCCAGCACCACTTGTTGAAGAGGCTGCCCTTTCTCCACTGAGCTGCCTTTGACCCTTCGTAAAAAAATCACTTGGCTCTACTCGTGTGGCTGTGTTTCGATAGTTTTCATTTCTTGTTTGACAGACACCCTTACGGCATCATGAAGAAGCAATAAGTCAAGCTTTTCCGTCGAGTGAGATCCAGCAACTACAAGAGCAGAACATGAGCTTGCGGAATGCTATTGCTCAGATGAGGAGGGAAATGGAGGCGCTGAGTGATCAAATTCTTCCTTCTGCCCACTTTGGAGAAAAGACCTCAGATACAAACCAGCCTAATCCAAATGCTGCAGCAGATACTGCCACTCCTGGTGTGTGGGTGTGTGTGTGAGAGAGAGACGGACAGACAGACAGACAGATAGAAAGACAGAGGGAGAGGAAGGAAGGGGGCAAGCACAGATCTCTACTTGGTTCAAAACGGTCTCAGAGTCATATAAATTAACATTCCCTTTAATAAATCAAAGTATGACAGTGCTTTTCCTTTAAGAGAAGGGGTCTTAAGTTTTGTATCTAAGACAGAACTTTTCATTGGTAAGTGGAAGGGAAAACGTGAAGAATGCGTGCGGCACACTCAGGCTGGACAGGACTGTTGAACACGTGCTGTCACAGAGGCGCTGGTGGTGCACCAGGCCTCCTACCCACAAGGGGGTGTCATATGGTGTAGCTGAGGTGGGCACACCACCCCCCTGTGCCTTGTCCATAGCGGAGGAGCCGCAGAGGTCGTGAACGGGTGGACAGGAGTCTCTTAGTGTCCCTGTGCCAAGGTATACGTTGTCCACAGTGTGCCCAAAAGCAGGTGGGGTCGAGGCAGGTATAAGTGCAGTCGTGCGCTGCATAGTGTCCATTCGGGCAACGTCCGAGCGCGTGCACATCCGTGGCCCCATGAGGTTATGATAGAATTCAGAAATCCCTACTGGAGAACGGGACATAGCAGACGTAACCAAATGTAGTGAACAGAACAGCTTCCTAAACGCAACACGTGTATCTCGTGTCTCTTGTATGCAAAGCAATTGCACTTCCAGGTGTATAAATGGTACAGTAAGTTGTAGAGGGAGATTATTTGCCCCAGCAAATAATATGGTGTTCACGCAACGTCCAAATCACATAACAAATCGTGTACGTTGTGTCGCATGACTGTATTTGCTCCTGGTCCCTAGACCCTTAGAGTACATGGAGGCTGAGCTGGTCTGAGGGTGGTGCCCTCTGGTGGCTGAAGGAGGGAAAGATTTATAGGCTATCTTGGTTTCCTAGGCCCGCCGTAATAAAAGGTACCACAAGTGGGTGGCTTTAAAGAACAGGGTTTGTTGTCTCACAGATTCAGAGGCTAGGAGTGCAGATCAGGGCATCAGCTTGAGGAGAGGGTCCCTCCTTGTCAGTAGCCCTGGGCGGTCCTTGATGTTCTTTGGTTACAGACAATCCTTGGCTGTAACCATGGCGCCTGTCTTCCCTTTGGTGTGTCTGTGTCTGTTCTGTTCTCTTGTCAGACACCTCTCGGAGGGATAGGTTTAGGACCCGCCCCACTCTGGTATGTGCTCATTAACATAACAAGAAAACTCCTCTTTCCAAACAGGGTCATATTTACAGGTACAGGGGTTAGGACTTCCACATAACTTTTGGGGGACACAGTTGAATCTATAGCACAGTCATGGCCCATGGATAGTGTGAGCTCTTGAAAACAGCTGTCAGGGTCCGGTAGGCAGGAGAGGACGGGATGGTGAGCAAGCAGGCACCAGAGGGCTGGTAAGTGCTGCGCCTTTATGCTATGGATGTGAGCACACATGTGTGCATTTATTCGCTTTTTATTTTGTTTTTGGCAGATTATGTTCTGGCCCTCGAAGCAGAAATACGAAATCTAAAGCATAAATTTAAAACACTAGAAGAACAGTTAGAAGATATCTTAGAGCCTTCGAAGATGTCGTCTTTTGCTGAAGTTCAGCCCGATGTCTGTGCTGCAGACAGCGCTGCTGGCGAGGGTCCCATCTTATGGGGTGAGTGTGGCCACAGGTTGCACCCCGCTGGGCCTGTCTCTCCTTGGTCCTTTGGCTCCAGCAAGTCGTCTTTCCTGGAGTCTGTCTTTGGGCTCGTTGGTGTTGCTGGGGTGTGGGCAGCTTTAGCACTCAGGCTGGGATATATGTGCAGGAAAGAAAAAACGGGATAAAGCAAGGAGCTCACTGCCAGGTCGCCCCTTGAATCCTGAGGTCCCCTCATCCTCACCTTTCAGAATTGTCTCATCACTGCTCCTTACGTTCTGTCCTTGGCTTTTAGTCGTGATGAGTGAGGGGGTGGGGTGGAACACACATACCCCATCTTGTCAGAACCAGAAACTTCAGTCAGCTTTTGACCGCTGAACCAACTTGCACTTCTGGAAGAAACTCAACGTGTTGTGATATGTTCTTTTTATATATTGCTGGATTTGGATTGCTAACATCTTGCTCAGAATTACTATTTTTCATTCATGAGTAAGACTGGCCTGTAATTTTCCTTTCTCATAATGTCCAAGTTTGGGAATCAAGGTTATTCTGGCCTCATTAATGTGTTGGGAAGTGTTCCCTATTTTTCTGAAATAGTTTGTTTCAGATTTATGTCAATTTTTCCTTAAACCAGTTGGTAGAATTCAACTTCGAAACCTCCTGGGCCTGGGGTTTTCCTTGTGAGAAGGTTTTAGATCGTGAGCTCAGGTTTCTCTCCTAGTTACAGGACCACCCAGATTTTGTTGTGTCATCTTTTATATTTTACTAGAAAATTGTCCATTGGATCTAAATTTTTAAATTTTTTGACGTAAGGTTGCTTAAAGTATCCTTCCATGATTTTTAAAATGTGTCTCGGATCTGAAATGATAGCCCCTTTTTTCATTCATTATCTTGGTTGTTTGTTTCTGCTGTCCATCTCTCACACTCGTTGTCTTTTTCTTGCTTAGTCTTACCAGGAATTTATCTTTTTTTGTTCCCACCAAAAACTCAGTGTTGGTCTTGCTGATCTTCTATTGTACATTTATTTTCTGTTCCTCCTACTTTATTTGGTTTTAATTTGGTTGTTCTTTTTCTAATTTTCTGAAAGGAACATTTCACCTGTCTGAATTTCAGCCTTTCTTATTTTCCAAACGAAGCATCTAAGGCCGTTAATACCCCTGGAAGGACAGCTTCAGATGTATTCCTTACGTTTTGATAGGTAGTGTTTTTCTTATTATTCAGTTCGATATATTCTAGTATCCATGGTGATTTCGTCTTTGACCCACGGGTTGTATGGATGTTTCTTCTTGATTCTGAACAGACGACCCTGTATTTAGTGGGGAGGCTAGCGCAGGCTGGGTTCCGCTCGACACTTGGTGGTGCTTGGGGTTTTCCCTCCGTAGGAGAGAGCAGAGGAATATTCCTGGATAACACTCGCCAGAATCCCTAAAGAGAGGAAAGTGTGAGTCCCTGGAGGCCTTGCTGTGGTGGCCGGGGCCTAACGGGTATCTTCTCTGCAGGGGCCCCCCCTCAGGCCGAGGTGGCGCCCACCGTGCTGGCGTGCAGGAAGCTCGCAGGCAGGGTCCGTCTGCTGGACTGCCTGGTCTCGAGGCTCCGACAGAAGGTAAGGCCGAAGGTCAGAGCTCACGTCCCGCAGGCTGTCACACTGCAGCGCCGCCATCAGCTCAGGGCCGACGGGGGGAGTGAGTCCTGGCGACCACGCGCGCGCCACGGGACCCTTGGGCGGGGCGTCCTGTGCTCACCTGATCTCGTGTGTGTGAGTGTGTCTCTGTGTGTGTACCGTATGCCAGGTATGTGTGACCTGTGTGTGAGAATGTATGTATGTCTCTGTGGTACATGATTGTGATTGTGTGTGTATGTACCATATGCCGGGTATGTGTGACGTGTATGTGAGAGTGTGTGCTGTGTGTGTGCCCTATACTGTGTGTGTGATGTGTATGTGAGAGTGTGTGCTGTGTGTGTGTGGTTCGTAGAAGGCGCGCAGTCAGACCCTGGTGATGAGAGCAGAGGCCTGGAGCGGGAAGGGCAGCGCGTGCGGGTGGGCCAGGTTCCCAGCGTCCCCGGGGACCCGTGTGGACTCCAGCGGCTAAGCTGGTGGCAGGAGTACCGACATGCGGGTGCTTGTCTCTCGTCGGTGCCCGCGCCCTCACAGCCCGAGGGCCAGGTCATGGTCAGACGAGGCTGGCCGCATCCCAAATCCCAGCGCTCTCCGCCCTGTTGCACGTGGATCGCCACAGGGTCACAATATTTGTTTCTCCAGTGAGAATTTGCTTCCCATTTTCAGATCTTTAAACATAGGGTCTGTTTAGTTTCTGTCTGTCTATGGAGGTCAGAGCAGCCCATGAGAGTTGAAGGCTGCTTAGTGTAAAAACATTTCCCCATGTCTTAAGTACTTTGTTTGACGGTTTGGTTCGTTTTTCTCCAAGGGGACAGGGCACGTGCGTCATCACCGTCTCTGGGTACAGAAGGCTCTGCCCCCACACAGACCCTCGGCGTCCCTCTGACTCCTCCCCTGGGGGCCCACAACGCTGGGCCTGGCTGGATGGAAACGTTCTGACTTTTACCCGGGGGCGAGCAGGAGGCACTGGGAGGGGAGGCCCCAGCAGGGAGGCTTCCTCCCTGACCCCAAGTGTGGCGCTGCCCCAGGCTGCCCCTCACATCACCCTCCTGGACGGCCCCGTCCTGGGGCGGCACGCGGCCTGATACGGAGCTGTGCTTTCCACCTCGGCTCCTTTAGCACTTTACCAGGATCTGCTCTTGTGCTAGAAGAATCGCTTTTCTAGATGAATTATTTCCGCCAGGATGAGTTGTCTCCCCAGCCTTCACGAGAGCTAGCCACCCTGAGGAGGCTTGCGGAGATACAGCTCACGCGCGCCCAGCTCACCACTTACAGTGACCCTCAGTGGTTTTAAGTGCATTTACAGAGCTGTGCAACCAGCACCGTAGTCAGCTCCAGAACATTTTATCACCCCAAAAAGAAACTGTTACTCCCCATTTCCCTCCAGCCTCCCGGCCCCAGCCAACTGCTAATCTGCCTCTGTCTCTGGGGATTTGCCTGTCATGCAGGTTGAGGCCTCTTGCGTCTGGCTTCTTTCGCTCAGCATAACATTTCAAGGTTCATCCCTTCTTAGCATGTGTCAGAACTTCGTTGCTTTTTATGGCTGGATATGTACAAACCACATTTCATTTATCCACCATCCGTTGATGGACACCTGGGATGTTTCCACCTTTTGGCTATTGTGAATAGTGCTGCAGTGAACATTCATGTACAAGTACCTGTTTGAGTCCCTGCTTTCAAGCCTCTTGGGTCTTATACCTCGAGCGGAATTGCTGGGTCATGTGGTGATTGTATGTTCAGTCATTCGAGGGACTACCAGGCTGTTTTCCACAGCAGCTGCCCCATTTTACATTCCCACTGGCAATGGATGAAGGTTCTGATTTCTCCACATCCTCGCCAGCACTTGTCATTGTTTTTTGTTGTAACCATCTTGGTGTGTGTGAGGTGGTTTTGATTTGCATTTGCCTGCGACTGATGACACTGAGCATCTTTCCTGTGTTTGTTGGCCACTTGTGTATCTTCTTTGGATGTGTCTGTCCAGATCCTTTGTCCGTTTTTAAATTGGATTGTTTGTCTTTTTGTTATTGAGCTGTGAGAATTCTTTACACGTTCTAGATTCAAGTCCCTCAGCAGATCTATAATTTTCAAACATTTTCTCCCATTCTGTGGGTTGTCTTTTCACTTTCTTGATAGTGTCCCTTGAAGCACAGAAGTTTAAATTTTGATTAACTTTGAAGCAGAGCTTTGGGGCCACTGCCCTTTGTTGCTGTGGACAGGGACTTCCCTCCTGACAGCCTCAGCCCCTCCCCCTTCCTGCCCTTTGATGCCCCTGCTACCTGCACCTATTAGGGGGCCTCAGTTCCTGCCTGGGATTCGCGTTCAGGGAGAGGGTTTGAGGCTCCTCCCCATCGCCTTGGGGCCCAATGTGGGCTCTGCCCCAGCTGCCTGTACCCCCACATCCCTACAGCCCTGAGACTCAGCTGCCCCAGGGGCCTCACCCTCGGGATGAGGGAACCTACCAGCCGGCCAGGGAGAGTGTCTTCCCTACTTCCCACCTCTCTGCTCTTCTGGTGTGCTCCCTGGCCTCCCTGGGACCTGCTCCCTCAGACCTGCCCCCTCAGATGTGCCCCAGACCCCTGAATCCTCTCCCTCCTGACCCACCTCCTGGACAACTCTAGGTGCTGCAGAAGCCCCCAGAGATGGATGCTGTCCGGCTCCAGTTACCCCACGAGGTGGACCAGGCGCACGTGGAGGTCTTGGAGCTGGGCAAGCAGGTGGCTGAGCTGGAGAAGCATCTTGGCACCACCAGGAAGGAAGGCGGCGAGGCAGTGGGTGGGACACCAGAGACCACGGCCACCAGGAGACAGGTGAGCAGATACCCAGGGGTGTACAAGGACCCTGCAGGAGCCATGACTAGGAGCAGACTGAAGCAGATGTAGCCCCTGGCCCCCTGCTCAAGGAAATCCTGGGCGGCCAGGTGTGGCTCAGTGTCTCAGGACGAGGGTTCAGAGGGAGATGAAGGGCAGGAATGTGGTGGGGCCGTGGGGTGGGGCAGGACAGGTGTCTGTACCTGCTGGAGAGTCATGCTGTCCCCAAGGCCCCGAGATCCCTGGTCCCCACAGTCCTGCCCCGGGGGCCTTGCCTGGTCTGCTGGCCCTGCAGGGTGGTCCCTCCCTTTGCTGTCGCCCCAGCGTTGCTCATGTCCTGGCTCAGCGTGGAGCACGGCTGACACTCTTCTAGCAGGCAGGGCCCAGCCCCGCCCCCAGCCTGTTCAGAGTGCAGGACGTCATGTCAATGAGCACAATTGAATAATTAAGGTATCAGTTTGCATGGAGGAACTCAACCCTGACCCCAGTTCCTGGGCCAGTGGCCAGCCGATGCCGCGTTCCTCATATGCACGATCCCGGATAGCGCCCCCCTACTCAGTGAACTTGAATGCCAGGATGACCTCAGGTCACCCCCTGGGGTGCACAGGAAGCATGCGCGCCCTCCCTGGCTGGGCTCACCAGGGCCCACCAGAACAGCTGCACAGCAATCCAAGCCCCTGGGGAAGAGGCCTATGCTGGGTGCTAGGCGCCGGGCTGCTCACGTTGGGGGTGGTCACAGCACGGAGAGGGGTGGCAGAGACTGGGGTGCTGCCATGGCCACGCGTGATTGGATCTGGCCGTATCTGTGGGCACGTGTGCTTCCAGCGTGCCTGAGAGGACCTGGAGGCAGAGACTCCCAGGAGCCATGAGCACACCCAGGCCCAGAGCCTCCTCTGTTTCTTGTGCACTCACAGAGCCAGGCTCCATGGAGAAGCTCCAGGGATGCAGGAATCAGCCTGGAGGGCTCCGTGGACCAACGGGCAGTCAGTGATGGTGGGAGGGAGGTCGGCCAGGGAGGAAGAGGAGAGCATGCATCCACATGTCCATCCACGTGTGCGTCCATCCATGTGTCTGTCCATGAATGCATCCTGCATGGGTAGACAGGCAGGGAGGAAGCTCATCCCTGCAGTGAAGGTCAGCTGTCAGCGTACGGGTCCGTCAGCGGGCTTATCAGACCTGGATGGAGTCTGATGAGAAACAGGATATTTTACAGCCTTGAGTCTCTCCCAGAAATTACTTATTAGTGACAAAGGTGAATAGTGAGTCTTCAGTGGAGAAATGTGGGGGCCACCACTTAACCAAGTGAACAAAGCCAATGTCACCAATATCGGGACAGACGGACACCCCACAGCTCTGCACAGGACACGCCACAGGGGACACGGTGTCCCTTCTGGGGCCCCTGCGAAGGTGCAGACCCTGGATGTAACCTCGAGGATGTGTCAGACGAACCCACACTGAGGGGCGTGCTACAGTTGTCAGCATCATGAGGACAAATGCAGGTTCAGGAACGTTCTGGAAAAGGAGACAAGAGCCTCAACAACTGAATGACTGTGGGATCCCGGGTGATCAGGGACATTCCTGGGACAGTGGGCCAAATGTGAAATGTGGCCTAGATTGCAGGGCTGTGTCCAGGTGGCACTTCCAATTTTGATGGCCATGCTGAGGTTACAGAGGAACGTCCTTGTTGCAGTTTAAGGCATGAAGAAGCACAGCGTCTCCAGTTACCCTGAAATGCTTTAGGAAAAAACGTACGGGGGTGGATAATGACGCAAACGGGCAGCTGTTGCCCTGTGAACCTGGGTGGACAGCACGTGGGGCACCTCCTGCTGTCCTCACAGCTCTTCTGTGAGTTTGAAATTCCAACAGATAAAAAGCTACCGCCACCCCCCACAGGAAGAGCCTAGCTTCTCCCTGGGCCTGCTAGCTTCGCCTTTGTACTGTGATCCTGGTGGGGGACGAGAGACCAGTGGGTAGACAGACAAATGCCGTCCCTGGAACCACCTGCTCCTGGGGCTGCAGGGCTACAGCCTTGGGCCTGGCCGTCTGCGTGTGCCCCGGCCACCAGGGGGCAGTGTGTCTCCGTCGTCCGACATCACTGTGGGCTGGGGGTGGCGACATTGGCTGGACCGCATGGAACGTGAGGGTGCAGACCCCTGCTGCTGGCCCTGACAGAGGGCTTCTCTGTGGAAACAGAATTTCAACAAACCAATCTCCTCTTGTAATTGTCCGGGTTTGTCGGGACATCATCGTGTCCTCGCCAAGATGCTGACTTTGAACGCAGAGCAGGGCTGGGCCTCTGGGGTCAGGGGGTGTGGGCCAGCAGCTCCAGACATTCAGCTTGTATCATGGAATCAGTACTCTGGGGAGGAGCTGTAGAAAGGTATCACAGTAAACTGAGGACTTGACCAGTCAGTGATGCCCAGGGAGGCAGCCTCCTGTGACCTCCCAGACACAGGCAGAGGCTCACCGACAGGCCCCCATGCCCAGCTTCTGACCGAGAAGCTGGCTCTGCCAGAGCCTGAGCCAACCACCGCAGCCTGGGCAGCTTCGGAGGTTCTGCTTTAGAAGGAATTTGGTTCTAATCTCTACCTGTTTCGAGGTTTTCTAAATTTCAAATTCTAGGACTGCTCTCCTCACGTCAAATAGCCCACCAGAAGCGTCCCCTCCCTCAGCTGTCCCCTCATCACAGGCCCGAGTTCCCTCCCTCAGCTGTCCCCTCATCACAGAACTGGGTCCCCTCCCCTCAGCTGTCCCCTCATCACAGGCCTGAGTTCCCTCCCTCAGCTGTCCCCTCAACACAGGCCTGGGTCCCCTCCCCTCAGCTGTCCCCTCATCACAG
>NW_004443964.1:978234-984858 GCF_000243295.1 Trichechus manatus latirostris
CCCTCAGCTGTCCCCTCATCACAGGCCTGGGTCCCCTCCCCTCAGCTGTCCCCTCATCACAGGCCTGAGTTCCCTCCCTCAGCTGTCCCCTCATCACAGAACTGGGTCCCCTCCCTCAGCTGTCCCCTCATCACAGGCCGGGGTCCCCTCCCCTCAGCTGTCCCCTCGTCACAGGCCTGGGTCCCTTCCCCATGCCCTGGCTCATAGCTGGCCAGGCAGGAATGCTTTGACATTTTCCCCACAAATCTTCGTTTCCGTCCCTTTGGGATCCCTGGAGGAGAGCTGGGCCCTGGACGTGGATGGGCTCCAGGTGCCTTTCCCCCAGATCCGCCTGCCGTCCCGACCTTTCTCCTCGCATGGCCATGAGCGCCATGGCTGCCCAGTGCCTGCCAGGACTGGGAGTGCTCCCATGGAGGGCAGATCCGCACGTTACACCCCAAGGAGTGAGGGGGGTTGTGGTGCCTGGCCAGGGTGAGGATGGGCCACGGGGCTGCAAGGTCAGGGGGCCGCGGGTCGTGGGGCTGCAGGTTGTGGGGCTGTGGGGCTGCAGCACTGTCTCGCTTCAGAGGGCCACAGGCTGGCACGGCGGGCCCTGCTGTCCCTGTGACTACCCCCCACGGTGTGCCACCTTGGCCTGTGCACCTGCCCCGCCTCCAGCGTCAGCCCCCAGGAGGGCACGGGCAGTACACCTGGACGCCGAGCTGGACAGGGCGTGCTTGTCCGTTCCCAGGACTCAGCGCTGGCTCCTTTTTCTGAGGCGGCACGCTGCCAGGCGGGCACAATGTGGCTTTCACAGGTGTGAGGCCAGTGGGACAGGTGGGCCAGCGCTTCCAGGCAGCTGGGGCTTGACCTGCGAGCGCCCCTCCCCTGTCCTTCCTGCGCTTGCTCTCCATGCCTTGCCCCCTTCCAAGTCCCCCTGGGGATGTGACCCACCTCTCTGCGGGGCTGGGAGGGGGCGAGCCCGCTGGTGTCAGCAGGAGGGCGCCCATGCTTTGTGCCACCCCTGCCCACCATGTGGCGGGATCACATCGGATCGAATCTGCCCCCTGGTGGGTCCTGGGTGCGCCCATCGGGGTCAGTGGGGCGACACCACCTCTCGGTATCTGGAAGGATGCCCTGGAAGAGCCGACCCAGCCCCCAGGCCTGATGGCCCCCGAGCCTTCTCACTGGGGGGGGGGGCAGAGGCAGAGGGACCAGAAAGCAGGGGGGAGGGGAGGGGCTGGGGCCTGAGACCACTCCCTGCGGGGGCGGGTGAGCCCAGGCGTGCGGTTAACCCACATCCCCCTGCGGAAGCGCCGGAACAGTAGTTCCTTTTTGTTTTTCTCTTTGAAAGAATGTCACCAGTGATGTGAACAGAGATGCCTGTTATGGAGGAGGGGGGAGCCTGGGTGCGGGAGGGGGTGCTCAGGGAGTCAGAGAGGGGACCCTGAAGGGCAGGGAGGAAGCCTGAGGGATGCAGGGTAGCCCCCAGCGCCCCCTCCTCGCGTCTCGCCCGGTGGCAGGCGGTGCAATATCTGACGTTTGCATTCCAGGGCCCTGCAGGTGGAGAGCCCACGGGGACGGGGGACCAGGGGCCGCAGGCCACACAGCGCTCCTTGGAGCTCCGACTCCAGCGGAAGCTGAGGGCCGCCGCCAAGAGCATCCTCCGCCTGCAGCAGGAGAAGGAGCAGCTCGTGGAAGCCAGCAACCGGCTCCGCGCGGGGCTGGGCCGTCCCCGGGGTGAGTGGGCGCAGACAGGGTGCGGGCCGGAGAGGGGGCCCACCACGTGACGCCCCAGCCGGCGGGGGCCGGGTGGGCTGCTGGGGAGAACAGAGCAGCCCCTTGTGGAGCGAGTCCCGGTCAGAGTGGAGGCTTTTGAGAGCCGGCCTCCGTGACCTGTGTCCTGGCAGCGGTCACGTTCCCAGGCCGCCGCCTTCCCAGAGAAAGGCTGCAGTGTGCTCCGAGGGCCACCGCTGCTCAGGCTTTGGGAATCGCAGCGTCTGAGCCGTCGAGGAAATCGCATTCCCGCAGAGGACTCGCCAGTTGTCTGGGCAGAGCCTCGGCGAGGCTGGCGGATGCGCTCTTGCGCTTCACCCGTGAGTCTGTGTGGTTCCCGCAGCACCGCGGGCAAGGGCCACCATTGCTTACTTTGGTCGTCCTTCTTCCTGTGACCTCTGTCCACACCCCCTTTGCAGACGCAACACAGATTTCCGGAGAGCTTCCAGTTGTTATGATGAGCCTCAAGTGGGGGGCCCTGGGAGAGGTCAAGGGCCCAGGAGCCATGTCCACAGAGAATGTTCTAGAAGCAAGGTCCATGTGGTTTCACTGCGTTTTGGATGGACAGTGTTCTCCTGTGTCTCAGAAGAGCTAAGAGCACTTTGAAGGGACATTGGTGGTGGGCATCTCTGTGCTGATCCTGGTCTTGGCTTCACTCCGGCCGGCCACCTAAACTGTGGAGCACTGCAGAAGAATGAGCTTTTAGGCACCAGGGGGAAAAGCTCCCACCAAGGGACGGGGAAGGTCAGGAAGCTGTTCTCCTCTGGTCTCTTCCCAGGGCTCAGCTGCACAGACAACAGTTGTAGGTTTAGTGTTTGACACGTGTGGCCTCGTGTAACTGCCACAGTGAGCAGGGTCGGGGTGGGCTGGCATCAGGGAGAGTCCAGGGCGATGGTCGCTGGGCCTCGAGGAGAGCGGCGTGGACGGTGGCCTGGAAAGAGTAGAAACGCATCGTTTGTGTCCCGCAGATGTTTGCTGCATGGCCACTGTGTGCCGGAGACTCACAGCTCACGAACCTTGTCTGTGAGGTTCACCTGAAGGGTCTTAGAGACCGCTGTTAAACAACAACCTTTCGCGTTTGGGATAATCAGATGAGACTTTATCTTAGGGGCCATGTCGTTCTGAGAACCTACCCCACCCCAGAAAGAGGAATTGCAGAGGGCTCTGTGGCAGGTATTCCTAGAAGACGTTCTGTGTGTGCGAACTGAGACAGGGCGTGGATTGTCCTACCCACTCCCCGTGCAGCCACCAGCACTCAGCTGCTTTCCCCACCTCCTCCTGTTCCAGTTGAGGGCAAAGGTGGGCTTCCCCTGGCCCCTCAGAGGCACTTTTAGGCTGTTTGTCTGCCACTTTCATGTGAAGCCTTGCTGCTTTTAAAAGGCAGTGCCATCTGCCCACACTCCTTCCCTCGTCCCATCTGTCACCCTCGACAACCATAGTGACTCCAGCAATTGTGGCTCCGTTTTTCTCTCTTAATTCTGCTCTATTCTGTCATCTTCTAAACCTGCACCCCTCCCACATCTGGACCTTACAGCTCTTTGAACTTGGCTTCCATGCCAGGCCTGCCAGTGCTGCCAGTGCTGGGGGACCCTCTCTCAGCTCCTGAGGTCCCAGTCTCTTTCTTCCATTGCAGCCATACCTCCCTTACGATCTGATCCCGCATTCCAATGAACTGCCTTTTTTCTTCTTGAGGCTTCCTGTAACCAGCCCAGCCTGTGGCCAAGTGTTTGAGTGAATCATCTACCCTCCCACCCACCTACCCATCCATCCATCCATCCACCCACCCACCGACCTACCCATCCACCCACTCATCCATCTACTCATCTATCCATCTATCCATCTATCCATCCACCCATCCATCCATCCACCCACACACCCACCTGTCCATCCACCCACGCATCCACCTGTCCATCCACCCACCCACCCACCTGTCCATCCACCCACCCATCCACCCATCTATCCACCCATCCATTCATCCATCCACCCACCCGTCTACCTACCCATCCACCCACCCATCCAACTACCCATCCACCCATCCATCTGCCCATCCATCCACCCACCCATCCACCCATCCATCCACCCACCAGTCCACCCACCCACCTACCTATCCATCTATCCATCCATCCATCCATCCACCCAGCCATCCTCCCAGCCATCCATCCAGTAAAGGAGCACCTGCTAGGTGCCAGGTACTTCCTGCCTTCTGCCATTCCCCTGTCACCAGGCCCCAAACGCGGCTAACGCACTGTCCTCTCTCCATCTGTGCCCTGGCTGTCTCGGTGTCAGAGAAATCGCCAGGTCCCCAGTGGTCAGGTCACAACCTTCTCTGAGGTGGAGCAGTAAACATGACAAACTTCTGTCCTTGGTACCAGTGTTACAGGTTGACTTTTAAGGATCGTGTCGTTTTCTTCTGTGGTGATTTGTCTGAGTTTTCTGCCTCTTGGGTCACTTTCGGACACTTACAGTTCACTCGAAAGCCACCCTCTCCTCTAGCTTCAGGGCATGGCCACAGTGCACGCCTGGTGGTCTCATAGCTCTTCTCCTCTTCGTGGGGCCTGCAGTGTCCCCCTCGTCCGTTCCCTAGGGCTCCCGCAGTTTCTGTGTTAGTGTTTCTGTCTGCCTGGGTGTGCTGTGATGTGGGGTTCAGCTCTTGCTGCGCCCCCCGCCACTGTCCATGCACACGCTGACTCAGTTAATTGCTGCCACAACCTCAAGGAGTGAGGAAGGCTCACCTATGAAAGATAAAAAAAAAAGTACCACCTCCTGGACGTCAGAAAGTCCACAATCAGCAGATTTGATCTCATTGCGCTCATGCGTTGCTTAACGTCCACGATACGTTCTGTGAAATAGGACATTTGATGATTTGGGCGTTGGGCATTGCCCCTAACAGCACTGTCTCTCTGTCTTTAAAAGCCTTAAAGGCTGGCATTAACTTGGCCTCCTTACGGGTGAAGGTCCTTTCAGGCATTCACTTCCACAATAAGGAGGCTTCGTCCGTATTAGAAGTTTGCTGAGGCAAATAACCTCCCTTTACAGTTTTATAAGTTTATTGCAAGTTTCAACAAATCCTCGTGCTGCCTTCCCTTCGGCACTCACAGGCTTGCCTCTCACTTTCGCATCATGCAGGAGAAGCCTCGTGTGAAGGGCTTGAACACCCAGAGCTGGCACTGAGCTTGACATCATGGTCTGCTCCTGCTGTGTCTCTAAGCATCTCAAACAAGCTTCGTGCCTTAGCAGTGATGTCAGCATGCTGAGAGGGGTTTACTTTTGTGTTAGCCTTGTAGCTTTCAACGGAGCCGCTCCTTTACTTGAAGAATTTTTTCTTTGTTTTTGAGGGTCTTCATGACTGTCGAGTGTGACAGACCTAAATCGCGAGCAGTAACATTCACTGATTTTCCACCTTCGTCTTGTTTGATAGCCTTTTGTTCCCCTTCCAGATAGGTGCTTCTCCTTTGCCACTTGCTGCTGCTGTCACTGGCTCTGGTTTTGCTGCATTTGGGAGCCATGATGCAGTTCCTGGTAATATTTTCAGGAGAAAATTTAACAGAGATAATGCTGTAACACTAAGGAGATGCACGGTAGTTGAGGCTGGATGCTGGTGCCGAGTCGAAGGATGTGTTGTTATATGGTAAACTTTTTATCTGTAGGGAAAGTTCACGTGAAATCATGATAAAAAGTACAGGACAGCACATATATAAGCCAGTAACGTAGACGTTTCGTGTAACTATCAAGACATATGTGTTGTAGGTTATATGTGTGCGGTACCATTACACGCCTGACAGCGCAATCACTTCGTATACAAGAGACATGACATACGTGTATCGCCTGTGGGAAGCTGTTGTGTTCACTATGTCCAGTTATGTCCGCTACATCCTGTTCTCCGTTCCAGATTTCTGAACTGTGCTATAACCTTACAGGACAATGGACGCATATGCGACCAGACATCGCCCGAACGGTCGTTACAAGAAACATGACTGCACATTTTAAAAGTTTCTAAGGAAAAGGCGTCGTAAACAAAGATGAAAGATCAATGACAGACTGAGAAAGATGTTTGAGCACGTTTGACAGATAAAAGGAACTAACACTCCGGTCACAGAAAGTGAGGCCTGGGTGGCGAGTGTCAGAGAGACCTGCGTCCCTGACGAAGAAGCTGTCACAGCCCTGGGCCGAGGAGGGCAGTGACGTCGACGGCCCACAAGGCAGCTTGGTGTCAAGGACCACATGGGGACACGCCACATGTTGGCTTAACTGGTGGAGCCTTTTGGGGGGGGTGCGGTTTGGTTGAATCTTTTAAAGTTTTGAATGCTCATTGTACTTTTGGATCAGCAATTCTTCCCCCAGAAATCTATTTAAAATTAATCTCCCCAATACTTTTGTCGCAGTGAAAACACCTAGAAACGGTCTGGATGCCCGTCGTCAGGGCGTAGCCGCCAACGGGAGCCGTCTCCAGGGACGCCCCTCAAACTAGTTGCAGTGATGGCTGGCCTCTCCCTCAGGTCCCAGCGCACTGTGGGCCGACACGGTTGCTGATCGCCATGAAGGTGGCGTGGCTGTGCCTCCTGAGTACAAGAGCTCCCACTTACTCATTCTCGCTTTCCGTGTCAGACACTTCTGGAACAGACCCCGTGTGGAAAAGCCGTGGGGACACACGTCTGCGAGGCACTGGGCCGGGCAGTCCCCACAGGAGAGAAGCAAGTTGCAGAAGAGCGTATGTTTAGAGAAACAGATGTACCAAAGAGGCGTGCGTGCATGTGTGTGTGTGCATGTGAGGGGGCATGTATGCCTGTGAGGGAGCGTGTGTGTGTGTGTGAGGGGGTGTGTGTGCCTGTGAGGGTGTGTGTGTATGTGTGAGGGGGCGTGTGTGTGTGC
>NW_004443964.1:985767-988207 GCF_000243295.1 Trichechus manatus latirostris
GTTGCTGTGATGCTGGAAGCTATGCCACCGCTATTCAGATACCAGCAGGGTCACCCCTGGCGGACAGGTTTCAGCGGAGCTTCCAGACTAAGACAGACTAGGAAGAAGGACCCGGCAGTCTACTTCTGAAAAGAATCAGCCAGTGAAAATGTTATGAATAGCAACGGAACATTGTCTGATACAGTGTTGGAAGATGAGCCCCTCAGGTTGGAAGGCACTCAAAATACGACTGGGGAAGAGCTGCCTTCTCATAGTAGAGTCAACCTTAATAACGTGGAGGGAGTCAAGCTTTTGGGACCTTCATTTGCTTATGTGGCACACATCAAAATGAGAAGAAACAGCTGCAAACATCCTTCAACAATGCAAACATGAAATCTATGAATCTAGGAAAATTGGAAATTGTCAAAAATGTAATGCATAAACATCGATATCCTAGGCGTTAGTGAGCTGAAATGGACTGGTATTGGCCACTTTGAATCAGACAATCATATGTGGTCTGCTGTGCCGGGAATGACAACTTGAAGAGGAATGGCGTTGCATTCATCGTCAAAAAGAACATTTCAAGATCGATCCTGAAGTACAAGGCTGTCAGTGATAGGATAATATCCATACGCCTACGAGGAAGATCAGTTAATACGACTATTACTAAAATTTATGTACCAACCACTAAGACCACAGATGAAGAAATTGAAGATTTTTACCAGTTTCTGCAGTCTGAAATTGATCGAACATGCAATCAGGATGCATTGATAATTACTGGTGATTGGAATGCAAAAGCTGGAAACAAAGAAGAAGGCTCAGTAGTTGGAAAATATGGCCTTGGTGATAGAAACGATGCTGGAGATTGCATGATAGAATTTTGCAAGACCAACAACTTCTTCATTGTAAATACCTGTTTTCACCAATGTAAATGGTGACTATACATGTGGACCTCACCAGATGTAATACACAGAAGTCAAATCGACTACATCTGTGGAAAGAGACAATAGAAAAGCTCAATATCATCAGTCAGAACAAGGCCAGGGGCCAACTGCAGAACAGACTATCAATTGCCCATATGCAAGTTGAAGTTGAAACTGAAGAAAATTAGAACAAGTCCACGAGAACCAAAGTATGACCGTGAGTATATCCCACCTGAATTTAGAGACCATCTCAAGAATAGATTTGACGCATTGAACGCTAATTACTGGAGACCAGACCAGTTGTGGAATGACATCAAGGACATCATACATGAAGAAAGCAAGAGATCATTAAAAAGAAAGAAAAGACCAAAATGGATGTCAGAAGAGACTCTGAAACTTGCTCTTGAACGTTGAGTAGCTAAAGCAACAGGAAGAAATGATGAAGTAAAAGAACTGAACAGAAGATTTCAAAGGGTGGCTCAAGAAGACAAAGTAAAGTATTATAATGACATGTGTAAAGAGCTGGAGATAGAAAACCAAAAGGGAGAATGTGCTCGGCATTTCTCAAGCTAAAAAAACTGAAGAAAAAATTCAAGCCTTGAGTTGCAGTAGTGAAGGATTCTATGGGGAAAATATTAAACGACGCAGGAAGCGTCAAAAGAAGATGGAAGGAACACACAGAATCATTATACCAAAAAAAAAAGGTCGACGTTCAGCCATTTCAAGAGGTAGCATATGATCAGGAACCGATGATACTGAAGGAAGAAGTCCAAGATGCACTGAAGGCATACGCAAAAAACAAGGCTCCAGGAATCGATGGAATATCAATTGAGATGTTTCAACAAACGGATGCAGCACTGGAAGTGCTCACTCGTCTATGCCAAGAAATTCGGAAGACAGCCACCTGGCCCACCGACTGGAAGAATCCATATTTATGCTTTTTCCCAAGAAAGGTGATCCAACCGAATGTGGAAATTACAGAATATCATTAATATCACGTGCAAGTAAAATTTTGCTGAAGGTCATTCAAAAGCGGCTGCAGCAGTATATCAACAGGGAACTGCCAGAAATTCAGGCTGGATTCAGAAGAGGACGTGGAACCATTGCTGATGTCAGATGGATCCTGGCTGAAAGCGGAGAATACCAAAAAGATGTTTACCTGTGTTTTATTGACTATGCTAAGGCATTCGACTCTGTGGATCATAACAAATTACGGGTAACATTGAGGAGAATGGGAATTCCAGAACACTTATTTGTGCTCATGAGGAACCTGTCCATATATCAAGAGGCAGTTGTTCAGACACAACAAGGGGAATTACTGCTTGGTTTAAAGTCAGGAAAGGTGTGCATTAGGGTTACATCCTTTCACCATACCTATTCAATCTGTATGCTGAGCAAATAATCTGAGAAGCTGGACTATATGAAGAAGAACGGGGCATCAGGATTGGAGGAAGACTCATTAACGACCTGTGTTATGCAGATGACACAACCTTGCTTGCTGAAAGTGAAGAGGATGTGAAGCACTTACTGATGAAGAT
>NW_004443964.1:988307-999216 GCF_000243295.1 Trichechus manatus latirostris
GCTTGCTGAAAGTGAAGAGGATGTGAAGCACTTACTGATGAAGATCAAAGACCACAGCCCTCAGTATGGATTACACCTCAACATAAAACAAAAATCCTAAAACTAGACCAATAAGCAACATCAAGAAATCAAAAGATGCATTGCATTGGGCAAATCTGCTGCAAAAGACCTCTTTAAAGTGTTGAAAAGCAAGGATGTCACCTTGAAGACTAAGGTGCGCCTGACCCGAGCCATGGTGTTTTCAGTCGCCTTATACGCATGTAAAAGCTGGACAATGAACGAAGAAGACCGCAGAAGAATTGATGCCTTTGAATTGTGTTGGCAAAGAATACTGAATAGGACTGCCAAAAGAATGAACAGATCTGTCTTGGAAAAAGTACAAAAAGAATGCTCCTTAGAAGCAAGGATGGCAAGACTACATCTTACCTACTTTGGACGTGTTATCAGAAGGGATCAGTCCCTGGAGAAGGACATCATGCTTGGTAGAATACAAGGTCAGCAAAAAAGAAGACGACCCTCAAGGAGATGGGCTGACACAGGGGCTGCAGCAGTGGGCTCAAGCATAACAATGATTGTGAGGATGGCGCAGGACCGGGCAGGGTTTGTTCTGTAGCACACGGGGTCGCTGTGAGTCGGAACCAACTCCACGGTACCTGACAACAACAACGGTCATGAAGTAGTATGGAATGGCCAGCTGTGACCAAAATGTGCTGTCATCGTTCAGTAATATTAAGATGTGAGAACTTACTGTGCCACCTGAGGGCTGGCCCAGGCCACCTGGCCCCCGGCCTAGGGACTCACGTCCGCCTGCCCTGGGCTCTTCTTATCCTTGGCAGGAGCCCACTGCCCGCCGTCGTGCCCGAGGGGCCTCTTGCTGACGTGGTCCCTTCCTGTCCATACCTGATTGCACAGCCCCTGCTGGCCCCTGGCCCTCCTTCTAGAGGACACTTTGGCTCTGACGATTGTAAACGATGGAAGCCACCTTGGACCCCCAGGCCTGCTACCTCACTAACAGCAGGCAGGTGACCCCAGGGTGAGCTGGGCCCTTGGGGCTCCGCCCACCTCTCTCCATTGGTGGACAGAGGTACAGCCCAGCGGGACTCCCCTCACCCCCTCAGACTCAGCTCTTCCTTTCGGCTCTTCACCCCAACCCACCCCCACAAATTCAGCATTTTCCAGAAATTAGGACCCACGGGCACTTCATAAGCTTCATCATGAACCCAGACATTTAAAATATGCTCTTTGTTTCTGGTTACAAGAAGGAGGCTTGCTCATTACAAACACTGAAATCAGTGCTCAGGAGTAATCATTTACACAGAAAAGAAATGGACTAACTAGACATCAGTCATGTTTTGGTGGAAATACCAGGAGCCCCTCTGTGCATCTGTCCATCAGTATGTATATGTTCATGCAGAGGCATAGACACACACGGGCACACTCACGCCCACCTGACCACAGATGTGCACACACAGTCTTGCTCCTTCAGGCACAGGCGAACTTCCTCAGGGTCAGGGCTCTGTGGCCTGCTCAGGTCCCTGCTCAGTGCTGACCCTCTGTGGAGGTTACCCGTGAATTCTGGTTGATTGACTGTGCGGCTGATGGGTGGTGCGTCACCGCAGCGCTCACAGGTTTCCAGGCAGACGTTTGAAATGGCAAGGGGTTCCAAAATCCCTCCCCAGAGACGGCGTGCGTTCTTAAAACAGTAATAGAAGTACCTGTGTGACCACAGCCTTGCAGAAGCCAAACACTCATTTTAACACTCATTTGCCTGTCTAGACAGGGAAAAACGCTCCGTTGTCTTGATTTGTATTTAAATGTTTGTCTGTTTATTAGCCATTGTGTTTCATCCTCACGCCTTCTACTCCCTTTTCCCGCTGAATTGTTTGTGGGTGTTTTTTTCCTCACTGATTTGTAAAAGCTCTTTGTGTGTTAGCCATTTGTCAAATATATTGCATATTTTTCCCAGGTTTTTATTTTTTATGGTTTTTTTTTTTTTTTTGATGTTTTGCTTTGTGTGGGCCTAAATCAGAAAGCTAGTTCCAGAAAAATCAACTCAAAGGCAAAGGGTTTTTTTTTTTTTTTTTTTTTTTTTTTTTAGCCGTTTTATTGAGATTTACATACTATATAATTCACCAGTTTAAGTTGTACAACTCAGTGTTTTTAGCATATTCGCAGAGCTCTGCAACCATCAACCCAGTCAATTTTAGAACATTTTCATCACCCCAAAAAGAAACCCCAGACCCATCATCAGTCACTCCCTTCCCTTCCTTCCCCAGCCTTTGGCAACCAGCAGTCTGTCTTCTGTCTCTGTGGATCTGCCTGGTCTGGACATTTCGTAAATTGAATCATGAAATCTGTCCTTTTGTGTCTGGCTTCTTTCACTCCGCGTGTTCTCAAGGTTCATCCATGTTTCAGCGTGGATCACAGCTTCGTTCTTTCTTATGGCTGATTAATATTCTGTTGTATGGATGGACCACAGTTTGTGTATTCATTTATCAGTTGATGGCCATTCAGATGATTTCAGCCCTTTGACTATTATGAAAAATGCTGCTGTTTGTGTGCTTGTTTCTGCATGGACACGTGTTTCGTTCTCTTGGGCATATACCTAGGAGCGGAATAGCTGGGTTCCGTGGTCGCTGTATGTTCATTCACCTGAGGAGCACCAGACTCTTCCACAGTGGCTGGGCCGTCTGGCATTCCCGCCAGCAGTGTGTGAGGGCTCCAGTTCTCCACCTCCCTCAGCGCTGGTTTTCGCCTTTTTGATTCATGCAGTCCTAGTGGGTGTGACGTGTTTGTGGTGTTTCTGCCCAACAAAGTTTTAATCCACGGTTTTTAGACTTTGTGCGATGCTTTCCACTTCAAAATTATGAAAAATACTTACGCATGTCTTCTTCTAGCATTTCTGTGATTTTATTTATTTATTTTTGCATTTAAATCTTTGATCCATCTAGAAACGATCTTGTAAAAAAAGAACAAACTTGGAATCTAGCTTTATTTTTTCTAAATGGTTAGCAAGTTGACCCGATACTGTTGATTAGCACATCGGATAAATAGTAAAGTATCTATTTGTATTTATTTATGAATTATTACATGTGTATTTTAAATCCTGTTAGAAATAGATTAATTTGGGGGTAATAATGATAGCTCACATTTTATAAAACAATTTATTGCAACTCCAAAGACTGGCTGCTTGACACTGAAAAGAACCACTTTGGAGTCGCCTAGCTGTGTCCTGAAGTCGGGGGTCCCCTGCCCCCCAGCCCCTGGGCCCCCCCCCCAGCCCCTTGGGCCCCTCTTCATCCCGCCCGAGCCCCCTGAGCCCCCCTGAGCCCGTCTTTGACCCCGTGCTGACCCTGCATTGCGTGTCTGCAGAGCAGTGGCCTGGGACGTGGCTCACTCCATGGTGTGAATTCACTGTCTGCCATTCCCGGTAAAGGATCAGTGTACAGTAAACCAGCTCTCTGTACTGTGCTGTATGAGATCTCTGTGCCCAGGAATGGCGGCTGTTCTGTTAGATGTCAGAACCCCGTTCTCACCCATCTGCCCGGAGGCACGAAGATGACGACGGCTGCAGACTGCCCTGCCCCCCTGCCCTCTGCGGACAGTGCCTCCTTGTTCACAGAGGCCTTTGGGAGGGCATAGTCACGCGACTTTATTGGGTCAGGTACAAGGCCACGCCTCCCTTTCGGGGAGAGCATTTGGGGAGGGGGTAGACACCCTATGGCCAGGTATCAACGTCTCTGCTTTGAGTTCTCTCAGAAAGGGTCTGCAGGCAGTAAATGCTCCTTCTTCACAGGGTGAGATGATTTTTATTTTGGCCACATTTTTGAAGGATGGCTTAGCTGGAAATAAAACTCTATGTTATTTTCTTACAATTCTCTTTAAAGGTAATATTCCATTGTCCCCAGAGAAGTGGCTGTAGCCTGGCCTGCATGCCTCTGTGGAGGCTCTATCTTTTCCAAACTCTGGCAGCGTCTAAGCTTTTTCCATTAATCTGTTTACCGTCTGTGTCTAAGTGGGGATTTGCTTTTTCCTGCTCAGTAATCAGTATGTTCTTATATCTTCGGATTGTATTTTCTTGTTTTTCCATCCTTGAAGATCTTCAGCCACTATTTCTTCACATACTGCTTCTTCCATTGCTCTCAGGTCTCCCAGGAGATCTCACTAGACCTGTCAGACCCGCCTCTTGATGTGAGCATGAAGAACGCCCCTCTCTGCTCCCTTCTGGGAGGTTCCCTCCAAGGCCACCCTTTGGGTCTGACAGATGGATCCCCCTGTCTGTGCAGCCTTCTGTCTTGACCAGAAGGTTCCATGTCATCTTTATGCATTCCTTGCCTTGGTCTTCTTTTAGTGTTCTCTTCCTGATTTCTTGAACTGAGTGTTCAACGTTTATTCTTTATTTATTTAGAATTGCATTTCTTAAGGTGTGAATTTTCATTTCAGTATAGCTTTGGCCATGTCCCAGATGTTTTGAAGTATAGTATTATATTTACATATTATATAAGGAGCCCTGGTGGCAAGTGGTTGGAGATCCAAACCCACCCAGCAGCTCCAAGGGAGAAAGACCTGACAGTCTGGGCCTGTAAAGATTACAGCCTAGGAAACCCTACGGGGCAGTTCTACTCATATGGGGTTGCTATGAGTCGGAATCAACTCGATGGCACCCAACCACAACATTATCTGTTGTAATTAGTTTCCAGAAATTCTGCCATTTTGGGCTCAATTTTTCTGTCTCATCCAAGAGTTGTGTAGGAGAGAGTTTTAAAATTTCTTTGATTATTTCTTAAACACTTTTTTGATTCTACTTTGGATTCCTATGTCTAGTTCTGATTGCAGGAGGGTTAGAGAATGAGGCCCGTACATCCTCCACACTAATCAGTGCTCCCTGCAGGCTTGAAAAGAAGGCGTGGTTCCTCCTGTTTGTGGGTAAACAATTTAATAGGGAGCTACTAAAGCAGCCTTCTGCCAGGGAGCTCGGCTGCTAACCCAAAGGTTGGCGGTTGGAATCCGCTTCTTGGAAACCCTTTGGAGCAGTTGTCCTCTGTCCTGTAGGGTCGCTATGAGTCAGAATCTACTCCAGGGCTCGGCTTTTGGTTTCTTTGGTTTAAAGCAACCTTCATCAATATACTTATCAACATTCTTCCTAAACTTATTTATACTCTTGAACTGCCAAAAACCACAATTTGCATGTTAAAGTCTTCCACAGCTCTCGTCCTTCCTTCAGCCTCTCCTGCTCCTCGCCATTGTTTGGTCAGTGTTAGTGCTGTGTCACTGGGAGCAGAAAGCTCATGGCCGTGTGAGCCACCACAGCGCGGGTCGCGTGTCCTTCCTGACCTGTGTTGACTAGTGTTTCTTTAAGCATGTGTGAAAAAGGTCAGTTTCAGAAAAAGATAAAATCGTGACTCTCAACAAGACAGAAGAATGAGCACACAGTGAAGAGTTTCTTCCATTCACTCAGCAGTGAGCAGCCAGGCAGCCGTTATAACCAGTTCAAAGGAAAAGTCAAAATCACAAAGGAGTTGAGTTGCAAATGGAGGCAAAACTGGTTCTTCCAAAGGGGAGGAAGTCAGTCCAGATTCCAGGGCACAGGGCGTAATCTGCAAGTCTGTCAGCAAACAGCAAGACAGAGCGCAAGCAGCAGATAACAGACTGTGCATGCTTCGTTTTGAAGCTCCAGGGGTTTTCTACAATCTCCCTGCTTTTGATAAAAATAATCTCTTTGACATCAGCATTATTGACAGTAGCCAGCCGAAAGGTAGAAACAGCCTAAATGTCCGTGGACAGATGGCAGGATAAACAAAAAATGGAGTATTACTCAGCCACAAAGACAAATGAAGTCCTGATAGATGCCACAACACGGGTGAACCTTGACAATACACTGAGTGAAAGAATTCAGTCCCCATTGTATGACCCTGCTTATGGGAAATATCTAGAATAGGCAAGCATTATAGGATTAAAGTTTACTGGTGGTTCCCAAGGAGAGAAGGGGAAAGGGGGACTCGTTGCTTCGGGGACACAGCTTCTGTTAAGGGTTTTGTTGGGTTTTCACCCGGTGAGGCCAGTGTCACGGGGTCAGGCCCCGTCATTCGGTCACTCTCGTAGGTGCAGCAGGGGTGTTCATCCCCCAGCTGGCCTTCTCAAGTCTGGACATTTCCGACCAGATTTCTAAAAGTCTCTCGTTTATTGTGCTAAGGCTGTAAAGCTAAGCCAAGATCTCACCGATTTCTCCTGCAGTACCTCTATAAATCTGAACAAATTCTTTCTTCTCCAAGATACCCTAAGGCTCCTGGTCCCTGTGAGGCTGGGGACCTGTAAGCCAGGTACCAGGTGGATTTCCCTGGAGGACATTGTGACCTTGGCTCCATAAAGTCAATTAGTCCTTAGATGTGACCATTCCTGTCTCATTAAAGGTTGTTATTCTCAAATCTGACCTTCCACAAAGGCCCTGGTTACATAGCTGATGTTTCCAGTCTGTCCTGATAAAAGCTATGGCAGACTCTTATTGAACCTATGCAAATAACTACGTTACCATGAAAATCAGAGTGCTCCAGAAGAGTTTCTGAATTCTGGAAGGGTCGGGTGGGGAGAATTAGAGATCAGTCACAAAAGCAAAGCCCACTGAATTGTGGGTGACAGATCTCTTAAGAAGAGAAGGAGCTTACTTTTGTATTCGGGCTGGTCCCTGGGTGGCACGCATGGTTGGTGGACTATCAGTCGAACGGTTGCAGGTTTGAACCCACCCAGCGGGGCCTTGAGAGACAGGCCTGGTGATCTGCTTTTGTGAAGATCATAGCCATTGAAAACTCTATGGAGCAAAGTTCTACTCTGTAACACATGGGGTCGCTGTGAGTCGGAATCGACTCAAAGGCGATGCTTTTGGTTTTTGGTTTTGAGTATGTCTAGAAAGTAGAACAGTAAAACGTCAACAATATTCCAAACAAAAGCTACAGTCACCCTCACCCAGCCTGCTGGACCTCTGCTTTGCAGCCTCGAGGACCCACCTGTGTCTCTGCAAGCGTGCTGGAAATCCTGACTCGACACGGGCCCCGTCTCAGCATTGAAGCCATGCTGCCTGCGCCCAGGGTACCGGCACAGTTTTTTCGCCTCGGGCTCTGGGAGGATCCAATGCTGAGGACATTCCAGTGCTGAGAACTGGTCTCTGTCCTATTGTGATGGCAGAGACTTCCGGGATGCACTGGAGTAAACCAGGAAAGGTGCCGGTAGATGACAGAAGACTTAGAGTGGTAGCTGACCTCTTGCTGACACTTTCACAAGTGAAAGGCCTGATTCTAGTTCCCAGAGGGAATTCTGCAACTGAGGAGCTAGCTTTGTGTCTGTGTGGCGCATGGAACAGATTGACCGGGAGAAAAGTTTCAGACAAAACGTCAGAGAAGACGGTCACTGCATCTGGTTTGTAAACATGGGTAAACAATTTTTACCAAGGACAAAAAAATGTTGGGATATAACATAAAATAGTCCTGAAACATAGCATAGCAAGAATCTCTGAAGTCCGGAGTAAGCTCTGAGCCATCTGCAAGTCGGTGAAACTCCAGAGGGGGAGCTGGGAAGCCCAGTCACAAACCCTGCCCAGGAGCCGACAGATTCAAGTCAAAGAAACAAGGTCCCAACCAAGTTTACTTGTAAAAACATGGCTGAGTTACGAGGGATTGCAGTCCACAGTTGTCGGCTAACACCAGGCGCACAGGCACCGGGGCTGATGAACAGAAGCAGCTCATGGCGCCAATGGTGCTGACAAACTCCCATGCGGCCAGCGATTTCTGGACGCCTCGTATGTGCTTACCCCTTACCCTAACCCACACAGATAGC
This sequence comes from Trichechus manatus latirostris, assembly GCF_000243295.1. Classification (NCBI taxonomy): domain Eukaryota; kingdom Metazoa; phylum Chordata; class Mammalia; order Sirenia; family Trichechidae; genus Trichechus; species Trichechus manatus. Next base: position 996,135 of record NW_004443964.1, read on the forward strand.
TCTAACCTGCACAGATAGCTCTAACCCGTGCAGATAGCGCTAACCTGCGCAGATAGCGCCGAGGGGAGGCCAGCCTCCCTTCTCCCGCCGGCAGTGCTTCCCATGAAACTCTCCGATGTACCATGTGCAATAAACCGAACTATTCCTGTCTCTCTCTTTTTACTAGGTGAAAAAACAAGTCTTTTTAATTTTCCAGGGCCTTCTGGGAAATCTCAGAGATATTTTTAAATATAAGAAATATCCTAAAAGTTCGTTTTGTTTTATTTTACATTTAGGATTAAATTTGGGGAAGAAAAAAAATCATAAACTGTCAGGAGATTTGAGCGTTTCAGATAGGATTCCGGGTGCCTGAGAAGCAATATTTGTCTGCCCAGGTGAAAGTGACAAAAAAAATTTAAACACAAACACAGATGGTAACTCAGTTGTGAAGAACCTGGGCTTTTTCTTAAGCAGGAAGCATTGTTTCCTTAAATCAAGACATCGTAAAGCCAGCATGAAGCACAGACAGTTGTTATTCTGGTAGAACACAGAATCTCTGCTGTCTGGGCAGATTGCACAGAAGGTGAATAATAACCTTTCCTATTCTAGGCTAAGGCGATCAGTCGTAACCCAGGGAAGGAAACCTGTTGAAACAGAGCAAATTTGGCTAAGGTGTTAACACATTTCATAGCTTTTTAAATCTAGGAGTTATAAACCAAGAAAAATAAATTCATTTCCAGTGTTGGTTTTTCATGTGCCCTTTCATATCCTGGGAAAAAACGGGCCCGTCTCAGGAGGTAGACCAGGTCAGAGGTGACTTCACCATGCTACGAAGGTGCTTCAAAAGTGAGAAAGCGAAGCTGCCACTTGGATGACCAAGCTGCTCCAGACCCTCCCGTGGTCTCTTCAGCCGCGTCAGGGGCATGTAGGAGCTGGACAGTGAAAACAGAAGCTAGAAGAAGAATCGATTCATTTGCGTTATGGTGCTGGCTAAGAATATCGTACGCACCATGGACTGTGTGCTGGTGAAGGTTGTGTGTCAACTTGGCCACGATTCTCAGTGGTTTGGCGGTTATGATGTAGTTTGGCAACTACACAGTGATGTAATCAACTCTGTAATGAGATCTGACGGCATGTAATCACCTCCATGATGAGATCTGCTATGAGCAGACAGTCAATTGAAAGGGAGTTTCCTTGGGGTGTGGCCTGCATCAAATATATGTGGACTTTCTGGCAAGCCTTGCTGGATTTTACTCGCCCTGGATCCCAGAACTGGCTCTTGTTCATCTGACCTCCAATTCTTGGGACTTGAGCTAGCAGCTTACTTGCCGATCTTGGGATTCAGCAGTGTCTGCAGCCTGTGAGCCAGCAGCCTGCCGTCTTACCTGCCAATCTTGGGATTCATTGGGCTCCACAGCCTGTGAGCCACAGGCCTGCTGTCTGATCTGCCGATCTTGGGTTCGCCAACCCCTGCAGCTACGTGAGTCAGGAGGAGCCTCCAGCCTGTCCCATGGACTTGGGACTTTCCAGCCTCTACAACTATATAAGCCACTTCCTTGATATGAATCTGTATATATATATATATATATATACACACACACACATATTTATGTGTTTTACTGGTTTTGCTTCTCTAGAGAACCCAGCCTAGACAGACTGCCAGAAAAATGAACAAAACCGTCTTGGAGGAAGTACAGCCAGAATGCTCCTTAGAAGAGATGAAGGCCAGACTTTGTCTTGCTTACTTTGGACACGTCATCAGGAAAGACCAATAGCTGGGAAAGGACATCACATTTGGTAAAGCACATGTTCAACAAAAATGAAGAAGACCTTCCATGAAATAGAGTGACATGGTGGCTGCAACAATGGGCTCAAAAATACCAAAGATTGGGAGGATGGCACAGGACCGGGAAGCGTTTTGTTCTGTTACACAGAAGGTCACCACGAGTAGGAGGTGATTCACTGGCGACTAAATGACTAAGATGCTAACCACACACAGTGCAGTCATCATTGCCATCTTCAAATGAATTGATAAAAAAGCTTTTTAAAGATTTCTCTGTTTCAATTTCCAGTTCAGTAAATATCAATACCTGTAACACACACACACACAGGTGTGCAAAAAAAAAACCCTTTGGTGTCCTCAGTAAGCTTGGGTTCAATCAGATTGGTTCATTGTGAGAAACGGTATTTCAGCAGCAACCATGTTGTGTAGTGTGTCAGCTTGAAGATAAATTTCCATGATATTCAGGTAGTTTAAAACCTTGGGACTTCTGGGCAACATGGCGCTATAGTCAGAAGCACCACGCAGTCCCTCCACAGCAAAGATCATAAATACTAGGTCAAACAGAGTCACACATCAATCCTGAAACCCTAAGCATCAAATGAAGAGATAAAGAACTCAGCCAAGCACTGAATGGAATAAGAAACTGACCAAGAACAGAGAGTGAGGAGAGATACATGCAGAGATCCCCTATCAGCTACCACAGCACGGATCCGCCATCTTGGGCTCCTGTCGGAGATCAGTGAACAGGTGGTATGAGAAAGCAGCTTCACGGAGCTTCCAGTAGGAGACAGAACAACTGGTAACCAGTGATATAGGCTTTCCCACCCCCCACCCTTCTTCACCCCCACTTTGCCTCCTCTGCTTCCTGCAGCCAGAGTCTCTTGGCCGGGAAGCACCAGCTTCACCCTGGTGTCACTTGGATTCCACCCACCCGCAGTGGCCGGCTCCCTGAGTGCCTTTTGTTGGCTGCCGGTGTTGCTTTTTTCCACTTCTTTAGATTTTTTCCTTACCTCTCACCACCTCTCCCTCCTTTCTCTCAAATACCTGGCTCTGTGCGCCATCTTTTGCTTCTTCCTGAAAGGCTGCGAAACACCGCTCTGCTGTGAAACTGCTTCCCAGCCCCTACCGCCACGCTGGTGAGACCCCCGAGGCTTTTTTGTTTGTTTGCTCTGATTTGTTCTGTTTGGATTTGTTGGTTTGTTTTCTTTTTCTTTTCTCGGCTTGGGAGCCCCTTCTAGCTAGGAAGTACCACGCGGCTTGGAAGCTACTCCCTTACTCTGCGCAGATGCACAGGGACATCCCTGGGGGCATTTCTTTTTT
>NW_004443964.1:999316-1000943 GCF_000243295.1 Trichechus manatus latirostris
TCTTGATTTGTTCATTTTTTTTCTTTTCCCCTTTTTCTTTTTTTTTCCCATTTTTGTTTTTCCCTGTTTCTCAGTCTTTCATCTCTCCACTCCAATAGCGGGCTCCCTTAGCACTCTTTTTTGTTTGTGTGTATGTTTTTGGCTCCTGTTCCTCTCTCCTCTCTCATCTTTCCCATACCCATCTTAGCTCCACACATCACAATCTACCCCCTCCTTCCTGCCTACCTGCACCATGCACTGAACATCACGCTCCCAAGCAGCACAGGCACGGCCTACAGGAACCTGCCCTGCACTGATTCCTGGTCTGCACTGTCAGCCCTGGTACGTGCCACAAACAACCCATCCCAGCAACTCCCCTTCAGCTCGACCTGACCTACTGTACCATATCTGAGTGACTGACCCTGGAGAAAGAGGTGAAAAGTATCGTGCCCACAGACGAGCAAATAACAAAGAATGCACAGCCCGCCTGCTCAGACATAACCAAATAAAACAAAAAAGCAGGATGAAGCAAACAAATCTACAATCAGTAAACGAGGAAAATAATCACTGAATGTCCCAAAGACAGCAGACAATATCAAAACATTTACAGAAACAGGACAGAATGGTTCCAGTAGGCGTCCAAAATAAAACACCAGATGACCTTCCAGTAGAAGAAAAGGCACTAAACCTAACTGATAGGGAACTCAAATCTCTAATATTCAGAATTATCCAAGAGTTAAAGCAAAAAGCAGGCAAAAATGAGGGAAAAATAGACAAATTCATGGAAAATACAGACAAAAAAATGGACGAATTCAAGAAATAATACAGGAACAAAATGGTAAAATAGATTCACAACTAGAAAGCATACAAAAACAAATATTAGAAATCCAAAAGATAAACAAGAAGATTTCAGAAATGGACAGTGTCATAGAAGGGCTGAGGAGCAGGTTTGAAACGATGGTAAGATAGGATCAGTGAAATTGGAGACAAGCACTTGGATACAACTCTGTTTGAGGAAAAATCAGAAAAAAGAACGAAGAAAAATCAAGAAACCCTGAGAATTATGTGGGATACAATCAAAAGCAAAAATCTACGAGTGGTCAGAGTTCCAGAACAGGGCGAAAACAGAAGAGAGGATCATTGAAGAATTGCTAATGGAAAACTTCCCCAATATTATGAAAGATGAAAAGCTGACCATCCAAGAAGCTCAACAAACCTCACATAGGATAGACCCCAAAAGAAAATCACCAAGGCATATCATAATCACACTCGCTAAAACCAAAGACAAACAAAGAATCCTGAGAGCAGCTCGAGAAAAACAAAAAGTCACATACAGAAGAGAAACAATAAGACTAAGCTCGGATTATTCAGCAGAAACCATGCAGGCGAGAAGGCAGTGGAATGACATATATGAAACCTTGAAAGAAAAAAATTGCCAGCCAAGAGTAATACAGCCTGCAAAACTCTCGTTCAAATATCATGGTGAAATTAGGTCATTTCTAGATAAACAGAAATTAAGAGACTATGTAAAAACCAAACCAAACTTACAAGACTTATTAAAGGGAGTCCTTTGATCTGAGAACAAACAACATCAGACCACAGGCTGAATCTAGGACACAGGATTGTGCTAGCCAGATACCAACCTAGG
>NW_004443964.1:1001961-1008235 GCF_000243295.1 Trichechus manatus latirostris
AACAAGATACAAGGAAAAGATTAGTCCAAAGGACTAATGGACCACAGCTACCAAGGCCTCCACCAGACTGAGTCCAGTACAGCTGAATGGTGCCCGGCTACCACCACTGACTGCTCTGACCAGGATCACAATAGAGGGTTCTGGGCAGAGCTGGAAAAGGATGTAGAACAAAATTCTAACACACAAAAAAAAAAGACCAGATCTACTGTCCTGACAGACTAGAGAAACTCCAAGAGTATGGCCCCCAGACACCTTTTAGCTCAGTAATGAAGTCACTCCCGAAGTTCACCATTCAGCCGGTGATTGGACAGCCTCAGAGAACAAAACAGGACTAATGAGGCACAGCAGTCCAGGGACAAGGACTAGAAGGCAGGAAGGGGCAGGAAAGCTGCTAATAGGAACCCAAGTTTGAGAAGGGACAGTGTTGACATGTCGTGGGGTTGTTAACCATTGTCATAGGGCAATATGTGTAGGAACTGTTTAATGATAAACCATTCTGCAAACCTTCATCTAAGGTACAAAAAAAAAGAATTATCTATGTGAGATCAAATTGACAACAGCAGCTCAAAAGGTGTGATGGGAAGCCTAAGGGGCAGTGAGTTGAAGATAATGGTGATGGAGTAATTTGGAAAAGGATAGTGAGAATGGCAGCACAAGTGGAAGAATGTAATCAATGTCACTGAATTGTACATGTAGAAACTTTTGAAGTGGTGTAACTTTGGCTATGTATATTTTCACCAAAAAAAAGGTCTTCCAAGGTTGAGAAGGGAGAGTGTTGACATGTCATGTTAACCAATATCATAAAACAATATGTGTACTATTTAATGAGAAACTATTTGTTCTGTAAACCTTCATCTAAAGTACAATTAAAAAAAAATTAAAAAAAAACAAAACCAAACCTTCGAGTGACCATTAATGGATATTCATTGAGTGCCTGGATCATTTCTAGGCACAGCTTTTAAGTGTATATACTTTGCCCCTTGTTTTTGTGTGCTGTGGCAGGGATCTATCTTTGGGTCTGTTGATGAACGTGTTCCTTTCTGCCGCTCTTTTGAGAAGCTGTGTGTGTGTGGCAGCATGTGTGTGTGTTCCACTGGTCTGTAAGATGCTGTTTGTGCCACACAGTTCACAATTATCCATCCCCCATCCCAGTTTTCTCTGTGAAATAATAATCACTTTGGTTTTGGAGAAGTACATGCTATTCTTTTTGAGTGTTTGTATTCAGCAAGAGAGAAGTCCGGAAGTGATGTACACACAGAGAACAAGCTCTTTCCCTCCTCTCGTTTCTAGACACCGCAGGGACGCCACCTGGCCCTTCCCCAATTCCTGTCCTGGAAGCCCGGAGCCCAGGTGAGCTGCCTCGGCCACCACTGGATTGTAGCCTGCCCTTGGGACAGGTGCAGCCTCGTTTCACAGCTCAGGTAACAGTCCATCATCTGAGGAATGGGCTTTATTTTTTTATATAAATATCATTTTGTTGTTGTTGAAAATATGCACAGCAAAAACATACACCAATTCACATTTCTCCATGTGCAGTTCAGTGACAGGGATCACATTCTTTGAGTCGTGTAAACATTCTCACTCTCCTTTTCTGAGTTGTTCCTCCCTCGTTGACATGAATTCACTGCCCCCTAAGTTTCCTGTCTAGCCTTTCAAGTTGCTGTTGTCAATTTGATCCCGTATAGATGGGTCTTAAAAGAGCATAATGCTCAAGGCAGACATTTTTTACCAGTTTAGCTAAACTATTATTTGGTTTTAAGAAGACTTCAGGGGATAGTTTTGGTTTAAGGTTTAAAGATTATCTCAGGGCAGTAGTTTCAGAGGTTCATCCACCCTTCCTGGCTCCAAGAAGTCATGAGTGCATTATAATTTTAAATTCTGTTCTGCATTTTCCCCCTTTTGATCAAAATTCTTTTATAGAGTCTTTGATCAAAATGTTCAGTAGTGGTAGCTGGGCACCATCCAGTTCTTCTCGTTTCATGGCAAAGGAGGCAGTTGTTCATGGAGGCAGTTAGCCAAATATTCTATCTCCTCCTCCTATTCCTGACTCTCCTTCTTTCTCTGTTGCTCCAGGCGAATAGAGACCAATTATTGTGCCTTGGCTGGCTGCTTGCAAGCTTTTAAGACCCCAGGCACTACGCAGCAAACTAGGAGGTAGAACAGAAGCACTGGACATGTTATTAGATCAGTTAACTGGGTTTAGAGTCAAGAAACCATGATCCTAAACCTCCAAACCAAGGAACCAAATCCCATGAGGAGTTTGTTATAGGGCAGTGGATTGCTTTTATATGGCCCTTCTCGCCATGTCTTGTAACTCCCACCGAATGACTAGGTGGGACTATGCAGATGAGGTGCTTGTGGCCCACCAAGGTAATTGGATAACTTGCTAATAATGCAAGTAAGGTGGATGGCATCCTTGTGGGGCTGGGACCATGCAAATAAAGTGTATGGAACCCTAACAAGGGGATTGGTCAGTTGTGGCACCCCACTAGGCTTGGAAAATGAGCCATCCCAGAGACAAAAAGGGGGGACCTCACTACCACCAAGATGAAGAGACGGGAGCACAGTGTGTCCTTTGGACCTGGGGTCCCTGTGCTTAGAATGTCCTAGACCCAGGAGACAGAGAGAGCCGTAGACAGCTCAAGACAGCAAGAAGCAGTGGCAAGCATGGCAGAGAACCAGCAGCAGAGCCAGGAGAATGGCAGGAGATGGTGCTGTGGGTTTCCAGGCCTACAGAGCAGAAAAGCTGAGTGCCTTCGGGCAGGAGGCTTGGTAGCAGAGTGGGGTGCCTCTGGGTACTTGTCAGTGGAGCTAAAGAGCTTTGTAACACTTGCCCGAAGAGGGCAGAGGCCAGGCTGAGGGGCTGAGGGTCAGAGAGAGACCTGCCTGTGGGCACGACAGACAAGAGGCTGTCCTGATCAAAGACCTGTACTCTGAGCGTTCCTGAACCTGAATTGTAACCTGTTACTGCCCTCATAAACCCCATAACTACGAGTATGGTCTCTGCGTTTTGTGTGGCCATTCCATTGAATAATTGAACCCAGCAAAGAAGGAAAGAGTGCCGCAGGAGGGACGGCTGGTGTCAGAATTTGTAAAAAGGTTGGAGGGTGGAGGTATGTCCGACCTTGCCTCATAGCAATCAGCCTTGGGCTGTTGATGCTAATGATTCTCCTCCCCTAGTGAAGTGAGAGGAGCCCTAGTGGCACAGTGGTTACGAGCTCAGCCGCTGACCAAAAGGTTGGCAGTTTGAATCCACCAGCTGCTCCTTGAAAACCGCACGGGACAGCTCTCCTCTGTCCTGTAGGGTCGCTGTGGGTCGCAATCGACTTGACGGCGGCGGGTAGTGAAGTGAGAGGAGGAGATCTGATGCCCACACCATTTTGGACATAAGCAGCCTCAGCAGCTACTCTTTTTTTTTTGTCATTGTTATAAATGTGTTTATCACACAACTCTGGCCAATAGGCAGTGGGCTGTAATAGCTTTTACTAGTTGTTTGAGTGTTACATTTTCATTTTAAAAAACCTTCCAATTTTCAGTACCCAAACATAGTTACCAATAGCATTTCAATGTGTTTCCTGCCATTTTTTTAAATTACGAATTGTATCATAAATATTATAAAATGTATATGTACAGTTTAAAGGGTAAGGACGGGAACACCTCCTGACCACCTGGGAGAATCAGGGAGACCCTCAATGCCACTCTCCTAGTGCACCCCCCTCACTTTCCATGTATTTCTCTTGCTTTTGTTCAATTTCTTTTTTTTTTTTCAATACGAGACCCTGTAGTATGTGGTTTTATAGCCTACTCTTTTTCAATTTTGTTTTGAACATTTTCCTTTGATGTTAACTATTCATCAGAATACTTTTACTGATGGCACCATATTCACTCATGTGGGTATATTGTTATCACTTTAACCATTTCTACTTCTGCTGGGCCTTCATATTTTTCCAATTTCTTGTTAATATAAATAACAATATGATAAATATCCTTGAATATAAATATTTGTGCTATTTCGTGATCTTCTTAGGACAAATTGGTAGAATTAGAATCACTGGATTGAAGATAGGCACATTTTTTAAGACTTTTGATCCATACCACCAAATCACCTTCCAGATAGGTTGTACCAGTTTATACACCCACCAGCAGTGAGTGAGAATGCCTGTTTTACTGTGGCTTTGCTCACCAGGGAATTATGTTTTAAATTTTTACCAATATGATAAGTTAAAAAAAAATGCATCTTTTAAAACTTCATTTAATCCTTAGTGGTATTAAAGTTTTTAAGCTATTTATTGGCCATTTGCCATTCTTCTTTTGTGTAGTGCTTTTACTCATATCCTTTGTTAAAAGTGTGTTTGCACTTGTTGTTTTGTGAGAGCTCTTTATTAATTAAAGTAATTGCTACTTGTCTGTTACAGATCTTTCCCAATCTAGTCATTTGCCTTTTAATTTTTTGACAGTTATTTATTTATTTATTTTAATCTTCAGATAATGATTTGTTTTAATCCAATAAGCTGTCAATTGATTTTAATGATTTAGCTTAGAGAGTATTTTTTTGTTTTCTATACAGTTCCTGAACCAGTACTATACTGCTTTAAATACTGTAGCATTGTAATATTTTAATATCTCATAGAGCAGGCAGGCCCTAATTTCTATTCTGTTACAAAATTGTCTTGGCTATTTTTTTCCATTTATCCTTTAATGTGTGGGTATTGTTATTTAGTTAATACTGTCTTAGTCATCTAGTGCTGCTATAACAAATACCACAACTGGATGGCTTTAACAAAGAAAAATTTATTTTCTCACAGTCTAATAGGCTGCAAGTTCAAATTTAGGGCATCAACTCCAGGGGAAGCCTTTCTCCCTCTGTCAGATCTGGAGGAAGGTCTTTGTCATCAGTCTTCCCCTGGTCAAGGAGCTTCTCATCTCAGGGACCCTGGGTCCAAAGGATGCACTATTCTCCTGGCTCTTGTTTCTTGGTGATATGAGGTTCCCATGTGTCTCTGCTCGCTTCTCTCTTTTATATCTCAAAAGAGATTGGGTTAAGACATAATCTGATCTTGTAGATCTCATCAGTATAACGGCCCCTAATCCATCTCATTAACATCCTAGTGATAGCATATACAACACATAGCAAAATCACGTCAGATGACAAAATGGTGGACAGTCACACAATACTGAGAATCATGGCCCAGCCAAATTGATACACGTATTTTCAGGGGACACAATTCAATCCATGACAAATTCTATTATTAGTATTTTTAGACATACAGACAAATGTAAGGAGCATGCATGTGTACACTGCCCAGCCTAATCAACAGAACACTGTGAAGTCCGACCCCTTTGAGCGCCATGCCCTCAGTTCTCCTCCCAGTGGGTGTTCGAAGACCCGCGTAAACGCATCAGGCGACACATGCCCTCTGTGCACGCTTTCGACCCAGCAGGCGTTTTTGAGCAGCCGCCGTGTCGACGTGCGCAGCCCTGTTAGGGTCCGCAGACTCCCTGCAAAGGCCCAGAGAGCAGATATTTCCAGCTTTGAGGGCCAGACGGGCTCTGCGGCAGTGGCTCAGCTCTGACAGCACTTACGCGTGGGCATGGCTGTGCCCCGATAAACTTTATGTGTGGACTTTTGAATGTTAAGTTCATGTAATTTCACATGTTAGGAAATAGTCTTCTTTTGATTTTTTTTCAACTATTTAAAGATGTATTTGGTGCGTCTATTTTCACCACAGTTGAAAAGAAAAACGTAAAAACTGTTTGTAACTCCTGGGCTGTACAGAAAAAGACAACGGGCTGCAAGTGGCCCACGGGCCTTGGTTTGCCAACCCACGGCCCAGAGACTAGTTGGTGTAATTTCTTTCTCATATGGACATACCAACATTGATTTACCTTCGTCCTGTTGATGGACACTGAGGTTGTTTACAGTTTTTATCCATGAACATCGTTGTGTGTGTGCGTGTGTGCCTGGTTTATATGTACAGAAGTGCTTCTGGGGTGTGTGCCTGGGGTCGGAACCGCAGAGGAGTGGCTCGCGTCAGTACACAGGAGATGTTCCTTGTCACGAGTATCCAGGGGAACGCATGACGTTCAAAGCAGCGCTGTAGACCTTGCCGATGGCCTTCCTGGAGGAGGACGTGGGCCTGCAGTGGCCAGGCCTCCCTGCAGCCGCCCTGCTCACAGCTCCTCACGGGTCCAGCTGCTTGTAATTGTTCTTTCCCTTTCCTCCCACCTCCCCCTCTTGTGCCCAGTGAGGTAAGTCTCCTCCCTACCCGGACAG
>NW_004443964.1:1012445-1013885 GCF_000243295.1 Trichechus manatus latirostris
TCAAATTGTAGATTAATCTTATAGATTGAGTCTACATAACTGCCGCTAATCCCATCTCATTAACATCATAGAGACAGGATTTACAAGACATAGGAGAATCAAATCAGATGGCAAAATGGTGGACAGTCACACAGTACTGGGAATCATGACCTAGCCAAGTTGACACGTATTTTGGGGGGACACAGTTCAATCCATGACAATGGTATATATGGTATGAAGTAGAAATCCAACTTTCCCTGATGGCTACTCAGATGTCCCAGCAGCAGTTACTGAGTAACCCGTTGTTATGGATTGAATTATATCCCCCAAAAATACGTGTTGTAAATCCTAACGTCTGTGCCTGTGGTGGGGGCCTGGTGGTGCAGTGGTTGAGTGTTTGGCAGCTAACCAAAAAGTCGGCAGTTTGAATCCACCAGCCACTCCTTGGAAACCCTATGGAGCAGTTCTACTCTGTCCTATAGGGTCGCTATGGGTTGGAATCGACTTGACGGCAATGGGTTTGGTTTTTTTTTGTTTTTATGGGACCAGGGACATATATGCAGTCGGATATTGCCTGAATGAGTGCTATGTAGCGCAACGGGTTTGGTTTTCAGCATTTTCCTGGTTATTTTCATTTGTTTATTTTTTTCATACGAACTTTAGATTCAGCTTGTGTGGTTCCTCAAACCCATCCAATAAATACCCTATTGTTAGTTTTTTAAGTATTACATTAAATTTATATTCTGACTTAGGGAGAATTGACACCGTAATGATATGTTTTGTATTCTCTCTTCCACTCCAACTTTGCCTTCACTTCTGTAATGTCTTTATTTTTGTCTTCTCCTTGTGTTCTGAATGCAGTCAACTCAAACCATATCTCATTTTGTTTTCTTAACACCTCTTACCTGAGCTCTTGTGTCTCTGCTTTGTCCTCTTGCCTCTTAGAGGCTATTACTTCTTTACAATTTTTAATTCATGACAGAAAATTGTGTCATAATTTCTGTCTGTTCCGTCAGAAGTTTTGTTGGTCACTGTTCATTGTCACGTGGTTCTCGTTTCCTCCTTTTTTCTTACAGCATTTTTGTCCACCCCCCACCCCATCTTTGAAAGAGGTAAATGTTTTCTTGACCAGCTATTTGTAAGAAGGGTGTATAGGAAATGAGGCCAGGACCATTTTCCAGTCTAGCAGAATTTTCTTGTGTGTGTACATGTGTGTTTTCTCAAGTAAGAGTTTATTTAGTTTCTACTTATTCTTGGCCAGTAAAAATCAGTACCTATCGGGTTTTTCACAAAGTACAGTTTCTCTCCTCCCCTTCCTCCACAGACACCCTGCATTCTGCAAACATAGCTGGCCTGAACAGCTCCTTTTAATTCTCCCTTCCGTCTTCTAGGAATCACACACTGTTAGGGAAGCACTTGCAGCCAGCCCCATTTCAGCTGTTACAAACAAGGAATTGAGTT
>NW_004443964.1:1015620-1037108 GCF_000243295.1 Trichechus manatus latirostris
AACTGCTGACCTTTTGGTTAGCAGCCATAGCTCTTAACCATTATACCACCAGGGTTACCACGTTCAAATACACGTTAACTAAATATAAAAATCTTGGCTTCCATTTCTGGTAATTTATCGGGTTGAGTACCTGGACTGACACTTCCAATGAAAATAGCTGTAACTGCTGGATAAAATACTAAGAATATCTTTGTGAAATATTAGTAAAATACTAAGAATATCTTTGTGAAACATTAGTAAGCTAACAAGAAGGTAAAGAAATCTCAAGCCAAACAATTATGTGAAGGAGGAACTCTGACAGGAAGTTGAGGACTGAAGTTGGCTTTTACCCTGAGGACTTTATCAAACTGGATGAACTTGAAATTTGGTTCTCACAGCCTCACAGGCCTTAGAAAACAGGAGATAAAACCCAGGACCCAGCCAAAGTGGGAATCTAATGGACAAGTCTCATCCCCACCCACCTATAAAACTGGAAATTCTCAGTGTAGAGGTGAACCAGGAGCACTCCCAGCCCCCTCTCATCCCATCAGGACCTGTGAGGAAAATGAGAGACTTGATCTTTGGCAGAATGGGAGGCAGAGGGCTGATTCTTATCATTTGCAACCACAAGTCAGTGCTCTTGTGGTTTATAGCCCCAGTTCACTCTACCTGGATGATCTGATAAACCTCAGGCTGAAAATGTTAATTTAGAGTGATTCTGAACTTGCAGAGCCCCCAGGCACTAGGCAATAATAGCAAATGCAAATCATTTCATAGGGGATCCACCTCCATTCCAGGCCATAAATAATTGCCACAAATCAGATTTTGATGAAAAATAAGTAAACATTAGTAGTGATTATTGCACAACATGATAAACTTAATTGATGTCATTGAATTGTACATGTAAAAAATGTTGAAATGGCAAATGAATTGTTATTTATCAGAAATAGCAGACAACAAAAATAGACCTGAAATTCTCAGAGATAGAGTATATATAAAGAAAGCACCAAAGCAGATCTAAGAGAGCACCAAATAGAACTTTAAGAAATGAAAAACATAATAATTGAAATTACCTAGATGGGTTTAACAGCAGATTATATACCACAGAATTAATAAATGGATGTTAGATATGAAGAAATTATCCAGAGAGATAAAGAGATTAAAAAAATACGAAAACAGGTTAAGAGACATGGAGGATAGAGTAAGCGGGTCTCACTATGTTAATCAAAGCCTCAGAAGGAGGAGAGAGAATATGGACAAAGGCAACATTTGAAGGAATTAGGGCTGAAAATTTTCCAGAAGTGTTATAAGACACTAATCCTCAATTCCAGGAATTCTAGCAAATCTGAATAATGAAAAAGAAATACACACCTGGATACACTATAATAAAACTGAGGAACACCAAAGATAATGTGATTATTTTGAAAGCAGCCAGAGAGAGAAGACAGATCATCTTTCAGAAGGAAAGTCTGACTGCTGAAACAATGAAAGCCAGAAGACACTGAAATGATATCTTTAATGTGCTGAGAGTGGTCAGCCTAGCACTCTACACCTGGGAAAATTAATCTTTCACGAATGTGGGCAAAACAGAGACTTTTTCAGACAATACAAACAGAGAGGCTTTGCTACCAACTGTCCCTCACTAAGGACATTCTAAGGCAGGGGTCAGCAGTCTTTTTCTATAAAGGGCCAGATAGGAAATATTTTAGGCTCTTTGGGCCATAGGTCTCTCTTGCAACTACTCGACATTGTCATCGTAGCACGGAAGGCAGCCACAGACACAACGTACACGAACGGGCATGGCTGCGTTCCAGTAGAAGTTACTACAAAAACGGGGCGGTAATGTTCCATTTCTTAAGCCAGGTGATGGAAAAACAGGTATCAGTTTTATTATTCTTCAGACTGTGTTGTAGTGTGTCATCGAGTCGATTTGCAACTCACAGTGACCCCACGTGACAGAGTAGAACTGTCCCATAGGGTTTTCTAGGCTGTAATTTTTATGGGAACAGATCACCACCTCTTTCTCTCATGGAGCCTCTGGGTAGGTTCAAACCACCAACCTTTAGGTTAGCAGCTGAACACTTAACCATTGTGCCACTGGGGTTCCTTCTTTAAACTATGCACGTATATTATATTTTATATGTACTTTATGTATTTTTGGAGCCCTGGTGGCACAGGGGTTAAGAGCTCGGCTGCTAAACAAAAGGTCGGCAGTTCGAATCCCCCAGCTACTCCTTGGAAACCCTGTTGGGCAGCTCTACTCTGTCCTGTGGGGTCGCTATGAGTCGGAATCAACTCGATGGCATGGTTTTCTTTTTTTTTTTTGTATTTTTGATATATTTTATAATAAAAAGTTTTAAAGAGGGAGGGAGCGGCCAGCTGTGTGGAATATGGCCAAGTAAGAGAAGGACAGTGTTGGCCTGGAAAGCATCACTGTTCTCCATCCCTTTACTGATGGGAAAGAGGTAGGAACAGTTAATGATTCCGGAGGAGGAGGAGGCAGGTTCAGGAGAGGAGTCCTGGAGGAGGTGAGGGGATGGGACTCCGCGGCCGTGGGGAGGGCTGGCCTTGGACAGGAGCAAGCCTGTCTCCTCGGTGATGGGACAGAGGCAGGTGGGTGCTGATACAGGTGGGTTGACGGACGTTAAGAACTGTGAACTTACCCCACTCGCGAGCTCACAAGGCAGCCTCCACAGTTTCTTGGAAGCTGGTAGAAGACACGAGACTCCTGGGCCAGAGACTAAGGACTTGTTACGGCACAGCAGGCAGCATGAGCAAGGGGATGTGGTTCCTGGGCCCCCGAGTCCCCCAGGTGGTGTAAGCTGCCCAGGTGGATATGCCCAGCTGAGGAGCCCCAGTGTGGGAACCCAAGTCTTCTATAGTGGCTGCGAGCAGGTGGCCCTCCGTCCAGAGGGAGACTCTATATCTTCCAAGGCATTGGCTGTACAGATGCCTTGGAAAGACCGTCCATAACAAGAGCCGCCAGTGCCTCTGCCGTGCCGAAATGCAGGGCCTCGAAGCACTGTCCCAGCAACAGGCCCCCGTCTCTTCCTCACGTGTCAGGCACAGCCATGAGCTGAGAGAGGAGGGAGAGGCGGGAGGTGTGACGGTGGAGCTGTGACATGGGCCTGTGGAGAGTTGGGGAGCAGACACCGTGAGGAGCGTCATGGGCTCCACGCAGCCTGAGACCCCAGAGAGCAGGCCTGGGTCTGAAGTGACACAACCAGCTGGTGGCGGGGGGCACTGGCCTCAAAGTAGGGTTTGTCAACCCACGTGACAGGGCCAGGGGTCCGTGGGTCCAGGGATGGCGCCTCCGGGCTGTCCTCTCTCCTGATGGTTCCACACAGCAACGTCCCAAGGCCCAACAACAGCCGCCCCCGCCGACTGGCTTAGACCTGCGGCCTGTGGGCAGGACGCTCCCCCGCCCCAGGTGGTGGACGCAGTTCAAGTGCTCAGATGCTAACCAAAGGGCTGAAGGTTCAAGTCCACCCAGAGGGGCCTCGAAAGAAAGGCCTGGCAATCTGCCTTCCAAATAATCAGCCACTGAAAACTCTGTGAAGCACTCTGACACACATGGGGTCACCATGAGTCGGAATCAACTCCATGGCAGCTGGCACTGGTAGAAGAAGGTTAAGTTTCTGACTTTGGATGTGATTAAAAAAATCACAGATTTCTAAAATAATTTTCTTTTTACTCAAACTGGAGAAATATTCTTAAGCAATATGACAAAGGTCCATTGCCTGGTTGGATAAGTCACTCACACTTACTGATGGGCTGCGGGTGGACAAGAACCCCAGACCACAGCAGCGCTGAAAACGGGCAGGCTCCGTGGGCCTCACAGCCACCAAGCCGGCTTCCATGAGGCCTGACCCCACAGTGAGGCGCCCCAAAATGCTCCTGAGCAGACATCGGTCCTGGCCACAAGGGTGACTGCAGTGGCCACGTCCCAGGCTCCCCACGGCTGAGCACTAGAGCAAAGGGTTAGGCCTTTTTGTTCTGATGATGCCTCCTGTGGCTGAGAAATAAGTCAACAGCAGAAAGGGGGTCAGGGGGAAAGCTCACTCCGCCTCCCAGCCTGCCTTCCCACCCTGTCCCCAGCCCCGAGTGACTCTGCCGTGTCCCCTGTGTGCCTCCAGGCGCCCACAGCCTCTGTGAATCCACAGCGTCCGCTTAAACCTGTGCGCACTTCCTCCCTTTCCAGCTGCACAAATAGGCCTGGTTGCCTTCTGTCCGCTCTCCATCCTCTGCTGTCTCTGCTCACGCAGGGCTGGCCGACTTCCCGTGGCCGAGGTCTGTCTGCAGTGATCTGCCAGTCCCCAAGGGAGCCATCTGGGTCACTGCGTGCTCACGTCCTGAGTCCGTGCCGAGCGGTCACTCTCACACGCGTCTCGGGGGCCTGTGGGGGTCTGTTGCAGGATAAATACTGGTCATGAAATAGCTGGGTCAGAGGGTGTGGGTGGCTTGAGTTCTGAGGGATGTTACCAAATTGCCCTCAGAACAGTTGGCCGGAATCCACACTCGGGCAGTAGATGTCAGAGGACGTCTTTCCCCGCGTCACTTCTGCTGGATTTGATTAAACGTTTTCTGTATCCAGTCTGGTAGGTGGAAATGCTGTTTTGTTGCTGTTTTTAATGGGCAGAGTTGAAGTTGTGGGCCGTACCTGCTGGGACTTTGCAGCCCTTTCCGAAGTGCCAGGAAAGCTAGCAACAAAGGAAAACGTGGTCCCTCTGACGGTCAAACCAGCAATGCCAAGGGGAAGAAAAGCTAGCTCAAGGGGGCGCCTGCCTGGCTGCCACTGGGAAGGGGCGGGTGGCTGGAGGGCAGCAGAGAGAGGCTAATCCCTCTAATAAATGCAATCTGATGGAGTTTGTGGATTTCTGAGCCCTGGTGGCCCGTGGTTAGGAGCTCAGGCTGCTGACCAAAAAGTCAGCAGTTCGAATCCACCATCTGCTCCTTGGAAACCCTGTGGGGCAGTTCTGCGCTGTCCTGTGGGGTCGCTATGAGTCGGAATCGACTCACGGCACAAAACAACAACAGTGGATTTTTGAAAGAAGAGAGCAGCGCTAACACCGGGATTTGTCGAGCGCTTACCAGGTGCCTCGGGGTCGAGCATGTCCCATCCCCACAGCACACCACATGAGCTAAGGCTGAGGCCCCGAGAGAGCAAGCGCCCAAGGCCACAGGGTGGGGCCAGACGGTGCCCCAATCCCAGACCTCCATCCACTCACTGGAGTCCCAGAGGAGACAGGACATGACAGGGAGGGATTCTGGACCTGGGAGATGGGTGGGACCAGGGTGGGGGCGGGGAGGGTGAAGGTCATCCCAGGGGTCAAACGAGGCCACGGATGGAAGCTGGTGGATCAGGACCAGCACAGCCCCATTAGGAAAAGGCGAGGATCTTCAGCCCTGCCTGTTAGATGGTCTTCTCTCCTCACTCCTGGCTGAGTCCACTGGGTCATGGTGGGTCCTGAGAGCTGGCCCAGGGCTCCCTGCTGGCCTGGGGGCACCCTCGGGCAGGGGTGGGGCAGGTAGATCTTGTTCTGTTTTCTCCAAAAGCCTCTTAGGCCACCCTACACCCAGAGGCCGATTAACCAGTAAGCAGGGCGCTCACTGGTTTACACTAGGCAAGGGATGCACAGGTTTACGAGTGTTTCTTCAGTGATCTGTAGTGAACAAACTTCACACAGATGTGGTGAAAAACAGGTGAAACTGTACACCACACATTAGGAAATACGCACACGGAGTGGAAACCCTGGTGGCGCAGTAGTTAAGAGCTTGGTTGCTGACCAAAAGGTTGGCAGTTCGAATCCACCAGGCGCTCCTTGGAAACCCTATGGGGCAGTTCTACTCTGTCCTGTGGGGTTGCTGTGAGTCAGAATCCACTTGACGGCAATGAGTTAGGTTTTCGGTCTTAAGCCCGTGCATACCTTGCTTATTGGGTAATCCAGCCCTGCCTGCACCCCCACCCACCTTCAAACTAAGGATGAGGGTTTAGGAATAAAGGTTACAAAATATTGTACAAGATATAGCATGGGACTAAGCCATGCATAATCCTATTAACTGGCAGCTTTCTCCAAGGTTATTTTCAGAACATTTCTATTCAAATCTCTCTAATGTGCACCCAGATCAGACAGCACCGCCTGATGTCTTATCTGAGGACCCCGGGAGCCCTGCCTGTTTGACAGTTAGTGCTCTCGGGGTGCCCTGTGGGCATTAGCATGGCGTTCCAGGAGGCCAGGCGCCGTCACAGATGCAGAACCCCAGGCCCATGGCAACACAGCCCACCACGTTCAGAGCCTAGCCGGAAAGGGGAAGGGGCCCCCACACCTGGGTCGGTGTGCAGACGAGTGTGGAGTGAGGGGTGTGGCCCCCTGAGGCAGCGTGCAGGGCCTTGGTCCACAGTGGGCAGCGCCACGTGGCGGTGGCCCTCCAGGGCAGCTATACCCAGAGCCTGACCTTTCTGTTTTGTCAAGAGGAGCTGGAAACCTTGGCTCTTACATAAAGACTGTTCAATTTTTGAATATCGGTAACCAATTAAAAAGCAAAACAAGCTGTGGGCCAAATCCTAGCTCAGTGTGGAGTGACATACTTCTGGGGGCCGAGTGCAGCTGGCACTCAGCCACGCCTGCCTCTGGGGCGGGGAATTGTTGACGATTTTTAAAGGTTGGCGAAAACGCCAGGAATCTGCACAGAGACCTGGCTCAGCCAGGTGGGCTCCAGAGGCCGCGTCTGCAAGCTTCTTCCCGGAATACGCCGCAATACGCTCACGCCCCAACCAGGCGCCCCAGCCGCCAGATGCCACAGAGACCTGCAGACAGACGGAGACTCTTCACGTCCAAGAGTCACATCGTGCAAGAAACTTACACAAATGTAACACCTGCAAATGTGCCAGCCCCCCCAGTTTCTTCCTCCTTTCGGGACACGGCTCCTGCCCCCACCTGGATGCTTCTTTCTGATAGGAGACTGCTTTGGGCTTTTTTGGGAGTGGTCCTGGGACCCCGGGGCCAAGTGTGGCATCGCCTGAAGTCAGCTTAGGGTGCAGCCCTGGCTTGGCCGGCCGCGCTTTGGGGTTTGCATCTGTGAAGACATATAAACGTGTCCTGCACACAGAGGCCCTCAGAGCCACCTCGTCCACTCATGCTTGCAGTGCCATCCGGCCTCTATGCAGAATACTTTGTGTTTCTTTGAAACCCAGAGGCTGAGCCCAAAAGAGCAGGTTGGAAGGTCCTGGTGAGGATCGGAGTGGGATGATAAGGAGCAGCAGGTTGTGGTAAGAAAGGAAAGGTAGAAATCACATCAGATGGCTGACCTCAGAGGACAGCTCCTGCTCTGTTGTAAATGTTCTCTTCTTCTCGTCTGTGAAGAGAGCCCCCTCAGGTCTGAGCTGATCTCCTGGTGAGCCAGGGTGACATAACCAGACCCAGAGCCCCTCCCACACACCAGCTCAGAGACCTTTGAGCCTAAGGCAGGGGAAGGACAGGCCGGGTGAGACTCACCACCACGTGCTTGCCCCACAAGCAGCCCATTGGCCGGCCTCCAAGGACATCAGCTAGGAGTCAGATGAAATGAGCTCCTCTTCCTAAAGGCTCAGCACACATCTCGTTTGTCCGTGGCAACCTTGGGAGGACAGATGTGGCAAGAATCACCCTCGAGCACGTGGTGAGCATGGCCGCTCTAGCACCCCGGGAGGTGAAGAGGCTCCTGCCCTTGCGTGTCTCAGCATCTGCCTCTGTCCTCTGGGTTCTGCTGCTCTGGGGCCAGGTCTGTGAATGAGAGACCAGGTCAGGCTGGTGAAGCCTTTAGGAGACAGACCGGTGTGCACCACCCCCACGGCGTCCTCTTGACTGCAGCTGAGCAGATCTCAGACCTAGCGCTCTGGCCAAGGCAGGAAGCCTTGCAGCGTCTGGAGGGGGGGAGCAGCCCCAGCTTCACACCTTTGCCAGTTTTCCGGACCTGAGACTTCTTAGAAGTACAGAGCACCCTCTTAACTTTCTGAGAATATTTGTAACAAATACGTGGCCCAATAGGTCTTTGTTAGCTCTTTTCCTCACGCTGTCATGTTGAAACAATTCCTACCACTTAGGAAGAGAACTCGGGCTGCAGTAATTAAGTACATACTTTAAGGAATAGCCAAGGTGGCTTACTTGTGACAGGGTTTTATTCTAGGCCCTCAGAATGGCCAGCACTGACTTCTGCTTCTGGCCGTGGTGTAGTTGTAAGGACCATTCTTTAACATCCCTCTGTAAATAACTAGAAAACTGGACCAAATATGTGAAACAGCTGTTTTCAGACATGGGACAGCAAGTAGCACAGGACTGCAGTCCTCGAGAGAAGGACAGCAAAGTGCTGAGCTCTAGGACCACAGCTTTCTGCCCGAAGGCAGCTTCTGGGATGCAGGCACAGGGAGGGGAATGCCAAACAGAGCCCACAGCCTCCCTGACTTGAAGAAATGGAAATTGGAGTTTGGGGAGGCAGAAGAGACTGGAGTTCCGGGGCAGAGTCCAGAAAGGAGGGAGCCGTGCAGGAAAAGAGCTCAGGAAATCTGCAGAGGGGCTCTCCTGAGTCTTTACGAGCACTAGTCCCCACGTGTACGGAATAAAACTCTGCAAAGCCAGGCCAAGGAAAGATAAGGGGGTTGTGAGCTGAACACTTCCCAAAGCTCCACACCAGTCAGCAGGGTGAGTCCTCAGTGACCACTTTAGGCACTCAGTGGAGACCACAGAGAAGTCACACCTTAGTAACAGGGCTGAGTTGTCCCTGAAGTGAAGGCTCATCTAGACCTACCCTGTTATCGTCATTGTTGTATGCTGTCGAGTCTATTCTGACTCATAACGACCCTGTATGACAGAGTAGAACTGCCCCATAGGGTTTTCTAGGCTGTAATCTTTATACGAGCAGATTGCCAAGTCTTTTTTCCTGCAGAGCCACTGAGTGGGTTCCAACTGTCAGCCTTTCAGTTAGCAGCTGAGTGCTTAACCATTGTGCAACCAGGCCTCCTTAGACCTACCCTAGGGAAGCTTAAAAATAGACTTTGAAAGTGTCAAACTGACCTACAAGTAACTTACTTGCCTGCCAAAATAAAGCCCAACGTTCTTTAAAGGATGACAAGAAAATCTGAACAAAATAGTCACGATATCTAACATTCAATCTAAAAGTAAAAAACATACAAAGAAGCAGGAAAATGTGATCCATAACTAAGAGGGAGATCTGTCAATAGAAATAGACAAGGACATTAGAAGAGCTATTATGGCTATTATGGTATTCAAGTATTTAAAGAAAAATGAGAAATGAAAAATATAAAAAAGAACCAAGGAAACATCTACAGATAAGAAATACAATATCTGATAAAGAAAACTCATTGGGTGAGATTAACAGCAGAAAAGAGACTGTCGAAGAAAGAACAGGGAACTTGAAGACATTGCAGTAGAATCTATCCAAAATGAAACACGGGGGAAAAGATCCTTAGTGACCGGAAAGACAGTATCAGTCAGGCTAACAGAAAGAGAAGAGAAACGGGGACAGAAAAAGTATTTGAAGAAATAATGGCCACAATTTTTCTAAATTTGATGAAAACTCTGAACTCACAGATCCAAGAAGCTTAACTAAACCCAAGCTGCAGGATACACACACACACACAGCAAGAAACATCATGATCAAATTGCTGAAAAGCAGTGATGAAGAGAAAATCTTAAAAGCAAAGAAAAAGACACATTACATACAGAGGGACAAATAATGAGAAACTTCCCTTCAGAAACTATGCAAGCCAGAGACAATGGACCTGTAAAACGCTGAAAGAAACTAAAGCCGTCAACATAGAAGTCCATATTCAGTGAAAGTATCCTTCAAAAAATAAGGAAAAATAAAAACTTTTCTAGACAAGCAAAATCTGAAAGAATTCATCACCAGCAGACCTACACAACAAGAGATATTAAAGGATGTTCTTCAGGATGAAGGAAAATGACACCGGATGGAAACTTGGATCAACAGAAAGGAATGCAGAGAGCCAGAAATGGTAAACATGTGGGTGAATGAAGAAGACAGTTTAAATTTTTTCTTTAAAAGATAACTGAGACACAAGGAAAGTATTAGCCCAAGAGACAGAAAGGGCCACATAAACCAAAGACTCCACAGCCTGAGACCAGAAGAACTAGATGGTGCCCGGCTACTACCAGTGACTGCCCTGGCAGGGAGCACAACAGAGAGTCCCTGACAGAGCAGGAGAAAAGTGGGGTGCAGAACTCAAACTCTAGTAAAAAGGCCAGACTTAATGGTCTGACTGAGACTGGAGGCACCCTGCAAGACATGGCACCCAGACTCTCTGTTAGCCCAGAACTGAAACCATTCCCAAAGCCAACTCTTCAGACAAACATTAGACTGGACTGTGGGACGTAAAATGATACTCGTGAAGAGTGTGCTTCTTAGCTCAAGTAGATACATGAGACTAAATGGGCAGCTCCTGTCCAGAGGTGAGATGAGAAGGCAGAGAGGGTCAGGAGCTGGTTGAATGGACATGGGAAATCCAGGGTGGAAAGGAGGAGTGTGCTGTCACAGTATAGGGAGAGCAACTTGGGTCACATAGCAATGTGTGTATAAATTTTTGTACGAGAAAATGACTTGAACTGTAAACTTTAACTGAAAGCACAATTAAAAATAATTGGCTCTTTAAAGCACAAATAATAACAGTGTATTGTGCAGTTTATTATATACGTAGAAGTAAATTATATGACAAAATGGCACAAATGGTTGGAAAGGGAAATAGATGTATCCTGTTGTAAGGCTCTTTGGACTTCATCAGAATGAAAAAGTTCTGCTCTTCAAATAACACTATGAAGAAAATGAGAAGATGGGGACCATGGTCTCAGGGGACATCTAGCTCAACTGGCATAACATAGTTTATTAAAAAAAAGTTCTACATCCTACTTTGGGGAGTAGCGTCTGGGGTCTTAAAAGCTTGTGAGCGGCCATCTAAGATCCGTCTACTGGTCCCACCCCGTCTGGAGCAAGGGAGAATGAAGAAAACCAAAGACACAAGGGAAAGATTCGTCCAAAGGACTAATGGACCACAACTAACACAGCCTCCACCAGACTGAGTCCAGCGCAACTAGATGGTGCCTGGCTCCCACCACCAACTGTTCTCACAGGTATCACAATAGAGTGTCCCAGACAAAGCCGGAGAAAAAAAGGCCAGACTTACTGGTCTGACAGAGACTGGAGAAACCCCAAGAGTATGGCCCCTGGACACCCTTTTAACTCAGTACTGCAGTTACTCCTGAGGTTCACCCTTCAGCCAAAGATTAGACAGGCCTATAAAACAAACAAGAGCACATGTCATTCAACCATGTATATGAGACTAAATGGGCACACCAACCCAGGGGCAAGGACGAGAAGGCAGGAGGGGACAGGAAAGCTGGAAGAATGAAAACGGGGAACCCCGGGTCGAGAAGGGGAGAGGGTTGGCACGTCGCAGGGCTGGCAACCAATGCTACAAAACGTGTATTAATTGTTTAATGAGAAACTTATTTGCTCTGTAAATTTTCACCTGAAGCACAACAAATTTTAAAAAATGAAAAGAGAAAGCACATGCTGGGAAAAAATATTTGGAATACACATATCTGATCAAGGACTTATATCCTGAATATAGAAAGAATTTATGACTCAATGATAAGAAACAGATAAACCCAGTTTTTTTAATGGCCAAAATATTTGAAAAGGTATCTTACAAAAGAAGATACACAAATGGCCGATGAGCCCATAAAAAGATGCTCAACATTATTAGTCATCCAGGAAATGCCAATTAAAACTATAATGAGATGCTACTATGCACTCAAATGACTGAAATTCTTAAAAACTGACAATATCGAATGTTGATGAAGATGTGGAGAAACCAGAACTCTGCACACTGCTGGTGGGAATGCAAAGTAGCACAACTGTTTTGGAAAACAGCTTGGCAGTTTCTTAAAAAGTTAAACATACACTTAGTATACAACCCGCCCTACAATTCCAAGGTATTTGTACAAGAGAAATGGAAGCATACATGCATGTTCGTAGCATCTTTATTCATAATACCCTCAAATTGGAAACAACACGAATGTCCATCAGCAGGTAAATGGATAAGCAAATTATGGTGTAGCCATATAATGGGATACCACTCAGCAATTGAAGGAGCTACTGATGCATAAACAACGTGAATGAACCTCAGAAACATCCCTTTGGTATCTGGCATCTGACGTACGACTATTCACGTGTATCTCTGGAAATGAGATCAGTGACTGATTGGTTTTGAGGTGACAAGATGTTCCGCATACATGGTGTATGCATTTTCTGAAACTCATCAAAATGTACTCTGAAATTATACCTCAATAAAGTTGATTGAATTTAAAAGAGAACGGTGGGGAGAGAGAGGAGCAGGGCCGCTACCCGAACACTGGTCTGGCAAAGGTTGACATTCTGCCCTGGCTAACACCCCCGTCTGTTTCCTGCCTCGTGCCTGCCCCATCCTCAGCCTTCTCTCTCTCAGCTTCTGGTACAGGAGATCTGGGTCTGTGACAGGGAAGATCCAGGGACAGCGTTGGAAGGACACGGGTCTCAACCTACCCTGTGCGTGGTGGTGGCTGCAGTCCCACGCATGGTGCAGGTGAATCCTATCAAGTCGCTTGGGGCTCCCATAATTCTTCCCGCTGTGGCACTGAGGGACTCCTCGGGGAGGTCATTATTGTAGCCCAGACGATAGAAAGCATCCTCCACAGAGCAAGCGCAGGACTTCTTGGAAGAAGGCGGGGAGGCACCTCTGGTTCCTACCCTCACACCAACCAGAGCTGCCCCAGCTGCCCTGTGTCAGGCTGCACGGGAGACTTTGTTTGAGTCAATCATACCTCAACATTAAAAAACTTTAAGAAGCAGCACGTAGAACAAACCCACTTAACGTTTTGTTGATTCACAACGGGTTACAGGTGTCTGGGGAACAGCTTCAAACCTCACACTTACTTTCTGAGGAAACGGAAGGCTGGAGGCGGCTGCTGGCTGAGCTGCGGTGGAAACAGGCCCCAATCCAGCCACAGAGCTTGTGTGAGGAATGGGCGTGGCGTGTCCCAATAAAACTGTATCTGCAAGACAGGTGGCGGCTGGACCTTTCGAGTATTTTTATTATATGTACTGGATGGTTCCAGCTTCTGTGGAGAAACGCTCTGGGGTTTGTAGACTGATCTGACATCCATCCACCTCTTCGAACTGTTACATTAACACTTACAGCTTGCCTTTGGTTCTGTTTATTTCTGAGTAGACAGTTGTCTTCAAATAATGGCCACCTATTTCTTCCCTAAGGAGCCCTGGTGGCGCACTGGTTAAGCACTCTGCTGCTAACCAAAAGTCGGTGGTTTGAACCCACCAGGCATTCCGCAGGAGAAGGATGTGGCAGTCTGCTTCCATGACGATTACAGCCTTGGAGACCCTGTGGGGGAGGCCTATTCTGTCCTATAGGGTCCTCATGAGTCGGAATCAACTCGACGGCCGCAGGTCTGATTTGGTCATTTCCTGGCCTCGTCCCTTTGCTAGGTTCCTAAGTAGCCAAAGTAACCTAAAGGTTCCAATCCACTCAGTGGCTCCACCCAGGAAGAAAGGCCTGGCAATCTGCTTCTGTAAAGATCACAGCCAAGAAAATGCCGCGGAGCAGTTCTGCTCTGTAACACTTGGCAATGAGTCTGGCCCCTTTGCTCTCCCTTGCCCCAGAGCTCAATCTTACTAGTCTCTTCACACACCTGTTGGGTCTGTCGCTCTTCCTGCTGCTTGTCCGGTGTCGGTCTCTGCTCCACTGGTTGCTGCTTTAGCTTCATTCTTTCCTTGCTCTCATCTCCGAGTTTGCTCTGCCCTTTCTCACGTGGGACGTTTCCCAAGGACTTGTGTAAAGCTGCACCTTGCTTCAGCCCAGCCTGCAAATTCTGAAAGTCAGTTCTGAATGTTTCTTAATGCGTGTTGTGATTCCCTTTATAACCCAAGTGTCATGGATGGAATTATGTCCCCCAAAAATGTGTGTACCAGTTCGGCTGGGCCATGATTCCCAGTACTGTGTGGTTGTCCTCCATTTTGTGATTGTAATTTTATGTTAAAGAGGATTAGGGTGGGATCGAAACACCCTTACTAAGGTCACATCCCTGATCCAACTTAAAGGGAGTTTCCCTGGGGTGTGGCCTGCACCACCTTTTATCTTACAAGAGATAAAAGGAAAAGGAAGCAAGGAGAGAGTGGGGGACCTCACACCACCCAGAAAGTGCCAGGAGCAGAGCGTGTCCTTTGGACTTGAGGTTCCTGTCCTGAGATGCTCCCAGACCAAGGGAAGATTGATGACAAGGACCTTCCTCCAGTGTTGACAGAGAAAGAAAGCCTTCCCCTGGAGCTGACGCCCTGAATTCGGACTTGTAGCCTACTGGACTATGAGAGATTGAACTTCTGTCTGTTAAAGCCGTCCACGTGTGTGATTCCTGTTAGAGCAGCACTGGATGACTAAGACACTAAGGACCATTTGTTAATAGGTTGTACTGTTTCGAAACAGAAGGGATTGGAAGGGTTTTGGGATTGGTTTCTGGTTTTACTGTGTTGTGTGTGGGAGATAGGAGGCTTTGCCCTGTGGTGCAGTTTGTGGTCTGATTCTGTGTACCTTCTGTGTTTGCTGACAAAGTGTGCCACTGTCTGTGTGGTACTGGAGACGTCTTCATGTCCCATAAAAAAAAAAAAAAACAAAGAAAACCCATTGCCGTCGTGTCGATTCCGACTCATAGCGACCCTGTAGGACAGAGTAGAACTGTCCCATAGGGTTTCCAAGGAGAGCCTGGTGGATTCAAACTGCCAACCTTTTGGTTCGCAGCCAAGCTCTTAACCACTGCACCACCAGGGCTCCTCATGTCCAATATCACAGGCCAGTTGCTGCGTGGGTGGGTTGGCTTGTTTATTTGGATCAGTTTGGACTATCGGTTTCAGATGAGCATCCACCATTATTGACTTACCTGTTTTTCCCTGCAGCTCTGTCCGTTTTGACTTGAGATGAGCTCAATCCTTGAAAAATACAGTTTTTCTTTGCCTCTTATGACACTTCTGGCCTAATTCCGCGTGTTTTTTCCCACCTTTTTCAATTTTCATATTTTTTGTTTTAAAAATGGTCTTTTACACAACGTCTTATTGGATCCTATTTTTTTTAAGTGCAGTCTGAGGACTTTTGTTTCCCTCAGTGAGTTGGACTCACTCACGTCCATTGACTCATCGTCTGGTGGAGGGAGCCCCTCCCGAGCTCTTCAGTTCCGGTCCTTTATTCCTGTCTTTCTGTTTCATTTTTCTGCATTTCTGCTTTTCACCGGAGAGACTGAGTTTTCTTCCGCAGTTTGTCAAGGTGCACATTCTAATTGTCCCGGAAGCATCACGTCTTCCGTCTTCACCACGGGGCCCCGCAGGCACGTTCCTCAGTGCCCCGTCTCCAGGCCCAGCCCCGACCCAGGCCTGCTGACCAACGGCCACAGACTCTCGCTCATTCGGGGCCGGGGCTGCAGGGTCACCGGGTTCTCCACTGAGCACGCGTCTTCTGGCCTCGCTTCCCTCCTTGTTGGACTGCTGAGGAGCTAGGTCCTCCCTCCTTCCCCCGTGAGGACCGATCAGAGATGGGCGTCTGGAGTGTGTGTCCAGCACAATTCCATACACAGATGTGGGAGGTTCTGGGAAGGTGGCCTCTCCCAGGGTTGGCCTACATCCTCCTGCTGCGGAGCGCCATGCTCTGCCACCCCTCTCGCTGCCTGCCCCAGGCCTCCCTGTCCGTCTGTCCGTGCAGACAGTGAGAGCAGTTCTGTCAGGGGCTTACGTGGACCGGGCAGTCGAGGACCAGCAAACGCTGCTCCAGTTACACTTCAGAACCAGTGAGCGTGGCTGGTCCTCAGCTGCCCGTGCAGAATGGAGGCTGAGGGGGGTGAGCAGCGTCTTACAGGACCTCCTAAGGGGTGAGGGGCCTGCGGCCAGCTGTGCAGGCTGCTCAGGGTCGTCCTGGGAAGCAGGCTCTTGGCACCATCCCTACACTGGTCGCTCAGAGCAGCGGAGCCCTGACGGCAGAGTCAATGCTGAGGGCCTCCCCTCGGCCTCAGTCGGGCTCTCCCAGGGACCCTCTGTAACAGCCGACGCCGCACACAGTCTGGGCGAGACTGAGGCCTGGCAGCACCTCCCCCAGAGCCCAAGGAGGGGCGGACAAGGCCAGCCTTTCCCACACAGAGGGGTACCAGAGTCACACCCCAGGTGCCTGCCGCCCAGGGCTCCCCAGAGACGTGCCGGAGCCGGCCTGACTGGGAGCCGGGCCCCTGTGGGCCAGGGCCTGGCCGCAGCCCCACCAGCGTCTTCTCAAAGTGTGCGAATTGGGTCGCTTACTGGGTTCTCCGGCTCAGCTCCTGATGGACAGGAGACAGATAAGATCCCGTCTCCGCTGGCAGCGTCCTCCTCTCGGCCCCCACGTGCGCCCCACAGTGACGCTGCCCTGACCACAGGAGGCTGGGGTTGGAGGCTGGTGCCGCCCCGCTGGCCCGCTCTGGCCGCGGTACCTGGCCTCCCCCTGGGCTTCCACTGCAGGGGCCTGGGTCCACGAAGCCACACTGGTCACCCCACCACCACCAAGTCCTCCCAGCTGGCCGGGTCCTCTTTCCATCCGTCTCTGTCATCAGGCAGCACTCCAGACAGGGACCAGAGCAGGCTTGGGGTCCTCCCGCACGCCAGGCCTGCAACAGTGCAGCCTTGAACGCAGCCACTCCCCTCAGCTCCCTCCTCGAGGGCTGGTCCGCCTGTGTGGGCAGCACAGACCAGAGGATGGCTGTAGAAGGAACAACAGGGACTGGGGGTGGGCTGTCGGCTCGGAGACGCAGTGTGCTTCAGGGTGTCACAGGATCGCCCGAAGGTCAGAGCCTGGCCCTGCACCCGTCTCCTCCCCTGCGGTGCCTGGGGGCCACTCCCAGACACCTCCCACGTGCCTCCCCGCGGCCAGGCCCGGGCCCCCCTGGCGGAGCACCCCGCCAGGATAGCCGGCCACACTCTGCTATGGCAGGTACTGTCCTCTCCACACTGTCCTGCAGACTTGGGGGGCTCTGAGGGGCGTTGCCTGCGGTGCGGGGTGGGGGAAGACCTGCTGGGCCGGGTGGGACCTGGAACCTGGGGGGGCATCCTATTATCTGACTAGGACATTGATAGTGCCACGCACGGGGCCCAGTTTCTTCCACCCAGAAGCTGATGTGGGTCTGTGGGGTCCGGGGGCCCTGACCCCACAGGGGGCTGAGCTGGGCACGTGGATGGCAGGGCTGATCTCTGGCCTGGGGCTGCCTTGGAGCGAGGTTCTTTCCACCTCCCTGGGGAGGGCTGGCCTGGGAGGACACCATAGGCAGGACCTGAGGCCACAGCCTTCCCTCTCCCCACAGCTCAGCCAGGGCAGCACCGAGGGCCTGCGGGGCAGCTGCCTGCGTGCGGTCAGGGCCCCAGCTCAGCCCCCTGTGGGATCAGGGCCCCCGGGCCCCAGGCCCCCACTCACAGTAGTACCGAGCCTCAGTTTCTCCAGAAACCCCCCACCCCCATCCCCAGAGGCATCTCTCAGGGAATTAGCTAACGCCAAGGCCCCGGGTGGGTCTGAGGAGACCTGGCTCAGGACTCAGGACGGTCAGAGCAGAGCAGGGCCCGCCCAAGGTGAAAGCAAGTGCTTGGGGTAGGTTGGGGTGCTGGGGCAGAGGGGGCAAAGTCAGGGCCGGGGTCTCCTGGGGGAGACTGAGGGGCTGGTGTCTGTCAGTGAGGAGCAGGTGGGGCCTGGAGACGGGGAGGCACCAGCGTCCTCCTACAGGCACAGGGGCCTGGGGCATCGGGGCCCCTCTTCTCTATGACCCGGCACCGGGGGGAGGCCTCGTGAGGACAGAGGGCGCTTCCCACTCGCAGGCGTGTCAGGACAGAAAGCCCGAAGCAGGGAACCAGAGGAGAGGATAAGGGAGCCGAGGCCGTGGCTGGGCCCTGGGGTTTGGGACAAGCCCAGCACTCGGTGCCTGTGAGGAAAGAAAGAGAGATGGCAGGGGCGCTGACCCCTCCCCGTCAGCCAGGCATCACACCAGCCCCACACAGTTGTCCACGTGCCCTACATGCAGCTGCCCGGCCGGCCCGGCCTTGGCCTCAGCTCGGCCTCCACCCTCTGGGGAACCCTCCTGGCTGCCCCTTCAGCCTCCCTGCCCAGTGCCTCCTGGCCCCGGTGCCCATCACCACCAAGTGTCTGACGCCTGTGGGACCAACTGCAGGTCAGCCTGCCTGTGAGCGGGTCTGCCCCGGACCCTGGGCCCTCTGCCCAGAAAAGGTGCCCGCGCCTCAATGTAGACCTCGAGGGGGTCTTCTCATCTAGTGTGGCCCCTCCTAGACGTCCTAAGGTCTCCGGCCCAGGTCCCCTGCCTGCCAGGCCCACCCACCAACTCGTGAAGGACAAGGAGACAGTTCTTGTCCTTGCTCTTTTAATAATGTTTTTTGTTTATTTACAAAAGAAGCACTTCCTCAGTTCGCAGCACTGGAAAACAGAATCCAGTTTCCTCAAAGGCTGGGAAAGTGGCCAGCGGTGGCCTCGCGCAAAGATCACGCCAGGACTCAGAAGCCTGGTGTTTGGGCCACGCCTGTGGCATGTGGGGTTTGGCAGGCCCTGCGCTCGGACATGTGGAGCCTTGCCTCCACAGTGAGCGCCGAGCAGGCCTGTCGCAGCCAGGCGGGCAGAAGGCGGTGGAGGGCAGGGTTTGCACCTTAGAGGTGGCAAGACCTGGAGGCCTGCTCACAGGTGGGGCTTCGCGTCAACCATTAACCATGGCACCTGCTGCAGGGCCAGTTTCCTTCCAAACAGTCACGACAGGAAACGGTGTTTGCCGGGCTAGCCACCGACCCAGCGACGGCCACCGAGCGAAATGTGGGTGCAGGCACGGGCCTCCGGGCCGAGCGTGCTCACCGGGGCCCCTCGTTTGTCCATGCAGAGGCCCTCCGCCTGCTGTGCTAACACACCTCTCTTCTCTCTCCACGGCAGAACGCCCGGCACCTGTGGCAGCTGGCAGCCCCGGGCCACCCCAGAGTTGCACCATGACCCAAGGAAAGGTGGCCGTTGAAGGGAAGAAGGTGGAAGCCCAGCCCAAGCCCACCAGACCCCCCCGGGCTTCTCCTGCCAAACCCAGAGGCCGTGGGCAGCCGCCCAGGATCCGTAACTACAACGTGAAGGACTGACCACTCTCTGTCAGCACTGGGCACTTGTGTGGGGTCGGGGACTGCAGCACAGGCTGTGAACACTGCTGGGCCGCCTGGTTGGGCCAGGAGCCATTAAAGTGCCTGGCCCTGAGCACCTGGGGCTGGAGGAGTTGTCTGTCCTACTTGAGTGTGAACCAAACAAGGCAGGCCCTGACCCGGCCTCCACCACCACGTCCCGCTCATGTCCCCACCTAGTCACTGGCCAGGGTGCCCCACAGAGCACAGCGCTCAGGCCTCCCGGGCAAGGACACCACAGGCTAGAACTCCCCACCCTCCGCTTGGTGACCCCTCTGCCCGAACAGAGGCCCTGCCTCACTGAGGTCAGCCTCTCCTGCCTGCCTGGATGGACAGACGAACAGACAGGGCCCCCGGTTGTCTGTGGTCTTGCCAGCTTTGCACTGGAGCTGCTTCTGAGCCTGGCGGTCACGTCAGGGTGCTGTCAGCATGGAGAAGGCCGGCCAGGCCAGTGGTCAGCCAGCACCTTCCTATCCACCCCCCATGATGGACGGCAGTGAACCACCCCCACCACCTGGGTGCCTGGGGCATGGCGTACACATGGACGCTCCCCATCACCCCAAATGTACAAAACACACCCACTGTCCCCAGAAGCACAGTGGTCCCAGGAACCCTAACCTGCCTGTCCCCGGCATGTTGTCTGATCTGCTCTGCAGCCAGGGGTCAGAACCACCCTTGGAGGGCCGCTCCTGGGCAGCTGTCCACCCTTCCCTTGCAGAGCCCTCAGCCCTCTCTCCCCTAGCCCACCCGAAGCAGAGCTCAGGGAAGCCCCACCCACCCTGGGCCGGTCGTCCCAGTGGACCCCGCAATCCCATGCATGGCCTCAGGCAGCCCTAGCTGCTGAGCTCTCCCTCCCTGACGCCGGCTCTCACTGACCCTGCCTTCCAGGAGCACCTGCTGTGTGACCTTGGACTTCAGGGTCTCACCTGTGAGATGTGGGTGGTGAAGTCTGCCTGCCTAGCTCCCAGGAGGTGCACCGAGAGGATACGGGGTGGCCTCGCTGGCCACACAGCTGCTGATGTGGCTGATAGCTGGGATCCAGACCCAGTGTGTTCACAACAGGCCTCTTACTTCACCTGAAATTGGTGTTTGCCTCACTCAGCTTCCTGTGAAAGCAGGCCCAGGGCCGCGGCACCTTCATGCAGTGGGGGTCACAGGCAGGCGACCCAGAGGCCTCCTGGACGCTGCGGCACACACACAGACCAGGCACAGCTCTGTCAGGCAGGCGGGTGGGTGCTGCTAGTTGCACCCCGTTGTACCTCCCTTGCCAGCCTGGGCCCCTTGACACCCCCGCGTGACCTTCTTTAGCCACAGAGCCAGTAGAGGTGGCCTGTGTCTTCCCCAGGTGCATCTCTGCTGCCCCTTCTCTGGGTGGGCCTGTCTCCTGGCCAAGGACAGCAGGCGTGGAGCCAAGGGGCTGTCATGCCCAGCCGGCCCCAGAACACGAAGCACGGGGAAGCCAGAAGAGGAAGAGCACAGAGAGGTCACTCAGGTTATGTTACCCCAGCTCCGACAGAAATCCAGGCCGGTGGGAGCTCTGCCTTTGTCCTGGCCCAGGGACAGGAAGAAAGGCAAAGAGGAGCGGCGTGGCACGGCCGTGGGCGGTGTGTGAGTGCGCGCGTGTGCGGTGAGTGCACACGTGTGCGGTGTGAGTACGCGCGTGTGCGGTCTGTGAGTGCGCACGTGTGCGGTGTGAGTACGCGCGTGTGCGGTCTGTGAGTGCGCGCGTGTGCGGTGAGTGCGCACGTGTGCGGTATGAGTACGCGCGTGTGCGGTCTGTGAGTGCGCGCGTGTGCGGTGTGAGTACGCGCGTGTGCGGTCTGTGAGTGCGCGCGTGCGGCGTGAGTGCGCGCGTGTGCGGTGTGCGTGCCCGTGTGTGAATGCGCCTCCTCACTGCTGGCTCCAACTCCTTCCCGCCTTCCCGCGACCCCTTGCCAGGCCCGGCCACACTGAGGGCTGCTTTCCCCACGGGGCCAGATGCCCCGCACACGGCCGTGCCATGCGGCTCGGGTCTTTCCCTTCCTTCCTGTCCACGTTTAAAAAACTCGCAGCCTGTGCCCGGGCGGCCCGAGGGGCGGCTCCTTTGTCCACATCACACCAAGTGGGCGTCTGGGCAGACCTCTCGGATGAGCGCGCCCTCTCCCCTCGGCCGGCTTCCTGGGGGCGGTAGCTGGGGAGGGGGCGCCAGTCGGTGAGGTCTGCCTGTAACTCTGCTTCGGCGGGCCGGCGGGTGGGCG
>NW_004443964.1:1037768-1042684 GCF_000243295.1 Trichechus manatus latirostris
AATCACCCCACTCTCCGCGGTGTGCCGGGCCCCGGGGCGCAGCCCCGACGCTCATTGGCCTGGGCGGCGCAGCCAAGCTGTCAGCCCATGTGGCGTGGCCGCCCGGGGATGGCCGCGTTTAAATAGAGTCGGCGCCGAGCTAGAGGGAGCCAGAGAGAAAGGCGCCGCGGCCTCTACTCCGCCCGCCTCCGCGCTCCATCCTTCCTCTCCACGCCGCCGCCGAGCGCCCGCCTCCCGCACCCGCCGCCCGCACCCGCCGAGCCTCAGGTACGAGCGGCCGGGTCTGGGGGCAGAGCCGGGGCCGGGGGACCACGAGGCCGGGGCGACTGGGACAGAGCCGAGAGCATGGTGGATCCGGGGATGGGGACAGAGCTGGGGCCGGGGGACCACGAGGCTGAGAGGACAGGGACAGAGCCTGGGCTGGGAGGCCGGGGCCCGGGCCAGAGGAATGATGGAGCCAAGGTCGGGGACTTCCGGCGGGGGACCACGGGGTCGGGGGTGGGAGGATGGAGATACAGTCTGGGCCGGGGCCTGGGCCAGGAAGCTAGGTGATGGAGCCGGGGCCAGGGGACCTCGCGGCCGGGGGCAGGCGGACTGGGACAGACCTGGGCCCAGGGCCTGGGCCGGGCCGGGCCGGGCCGGGGCTGATGGAACTGCGGCTGGGGGACCTCGGGGCCGGGGAACGGAACCGGGGCCTCCCGCAGCCGGTGCGCTCCCTTTCAAAGAGCCGCCATCCCTCCGTTTCTGGCCGCCCTGCGTCCCCTTGTCTCGTGTCTGACCCCACGGGGCGCCCCGGGCTGAGGGATCCGCAACTCGGCCGGGGCAGGGGAGGGGGCGCTGGGGAGGGGGGCGCGCAGCGCGTGCAGCGAAGGCCTGCGAACGGCCATCTTGGTGTGGGGCAGGCCTGGCGCTGCGAACCCCAAGGCTGGAGGAAGCCCCCTGCCCAGCCCTGCGCCCACAAAGACACTCGGATCCCAGCCGCAGTGGCCCCTCTGACTTTCCTGGGGGGCCACCGGAGGCTGGAGCGGACCTGGGAGGGGCGGCATTTCTGAATACCGGGGGTGGGGGAGGGCGGGGCGGGGAGGGTCCCGTCACGTGGGAGTTGCCCCGGGCTCGACTGCCCCCGGCCCAGTGCTGTTTGAAAGCCCCGACAAGGGCCCAAGTCGGAGCCGCGCGGGAAAGGCCGGCGCCTCGCGGCTCCCCGCTCTGTGCCCAGCCCAGACTCGGCGTGAATAGCAAGCAGGCAGAACAGCGGCGCTTTCTGGAGGAAGAGGCCCCAGCCTGCCGGAGGGCCCTTTACCCAGGGGGGTGAGGAGGGGCGCTGCCCAAGGGCAGAGGTCCACCCTCCCTCCCTGGGAAAGACCCCGAGGTGGGGTGAAGCAGGGGCAACAGGGCGAGTCCGGGGAGTGCAGTGCACGCGGGCGGGACTCCATGAGCCCCTGGAGCATGAGTGGAAGTTGCTAGGCCGCCCCCGACCTTGTCACCTCCTGAGTGGGTCAGGCTCTGGAATCCCCCTTGCAGGAGCCACGTGGGAGGAGCCCCATCCCAGACCCTAGGTCTTCGGGGCTCCTGTCTTGGGACAGGCGGGCTGTGGACAGGCAACAAACAAGGAGCCTGAGGCCAGGCCTGCAGGAGGGGCCATCTTTCCCCCAGGGCCCTGCCACGCCTTGGCACCCCAACAGCTCAGGCCAGTCCCCCAGGTCCTCACCCTGGCAGGAGGCGTGAGGCATGGGCTGCCCGTGGGCTGGGCCAGGACCAGAGCACATGCTGAGGGCACCCTCCACCCTCCCTCCCCTCAGTACTGCTCAGCGTGCAGGTCAGAGGTTGAGAACTGGGGTGACCCGTGGGGTGATCTGTGGGAGCTGAGTGCAGGGCCAGCTGGCCAGTGGCGGTGGGCACTTCTTCCCGCCCCCCCCCATGAGGCCCCCTCTCAGCTCCGACCCTGCCGTCCTCGAACCTGCTGCCCCTTTGCCCTTCCCTGGGAACCCCCCACCCCCGCCCCACATTCCTCAATTCCAGGTCCATGTCTGGTGGTGGCGAGTGGCAGGGTATGGTGAGAGATGAGGGGGGCGGACGAGTGTGTCACATAAGATCCCACTGGGCAGGACGGCCTAGGGGCTGCAGCCTGGCCTGGGTCTCAGTTTGTCCAGCGATGCCTCTGAGCACCGGCTCTCAGACCCACGTGTGGGGCAGGGGTCAGCCAGGTTCCCAGGGAGGCTGTGATGCCAAGGAGTGAGCAGCCGGGCAGGAGGCAGGATGGGGGCAGCGTGAGCCTGGGGTGGCGGAATCTTGCCGGGCCCTCACAGCCGCCCTCCCTCACCCAGACAGAGCCATGGAGGAGGTGGTGATCGCAGGCATGTCCGGGAAGCTGCCCGAGTCAGAGAACATGCAGGAATTCTGGGACAACCTGATCAACGGTGTGGACATGGTCACGGACGATGACCGGAGGTGGAAGACCGGTGAGTGGGCCCCCTTTTGACACCCCAACACCTGCTGCCTGTCAGGGCTGCTGCCGAGAGCAGGAAGGCTGACTGACGGGTTGGGGGCAGCTGGGGCAGGGAGGCTGGCTGGGTCCCCCTGCAAGGAGAGCCGGAGCAAGGGAGGCCTCCTGGCCTAGTCAGCCTAGCCCAAATGTTCCAGCCGTCAGATAAGACTCCAAGACCCGCTTTCAGGAAGCGGGCTGACTCACCCCGCCTTAGCTCAGGTGGCCTTACCTGATCAGCAGGTGTGAGTCAGCGTGGTGGGGCCCGGAGTGGCAGGCCATTGAGAGTCTCCAGCCAGCCTGCAGGGGGTGCCTGTGTCCTGCTCTGGGGCCATACCAGGTGCCCAAGTGGGGATACCCCTGAGGAGGGGCCGTGAGGGATCCCACACTGCCCATTGGACCACAGACCCCATGGAGCCCTCCCCCGCCTGGCCCTTCTCCCAGCTTCCTTATTCCACCGTTGGTTGCTCCACGGCCCAGAGCACCCCCAGCCTGGTGCCGGGCCAGGGAGGAATAACCTATGCCCCCTACCTCCCGGCCCAGGGCTCTATGGCCTGCCTCGGCGGGCAGGGAAGCTGAAGGACCTGTCCAAGTTCGATGCCTCCTTCTTCGGGGTCCACCCCAAGCAGGCTCACACGATGGATCCCCAGCTCCGACTGCTGCTGGAAGTCACCTATGAGGCCATTGTGGACGGAGGTGGGTGGTTGGGGGCTCGGGGTGGGGGGTCAGAGCAGAGCATTTGGGGAGCAGAAGGTGAGGGGTGCCCAGGCCATTCGGCCTGCCAGGCTCTGCTGCTCACCGAGGTGCCTGGGTGTGTCCCGGCCTCCTGGTTTCCTCACTCCCACCACGGCGGATCTCAGGGCAGAAAGTAGGGTGACGGATGCACAGGAGACTCCAGGAGGGGGCTCCCAGGCAGAGAGGAGGGGGTCCCACATGTCGCCCAGGCAGCCGTGGGACAAGAAGCTCAGGCCATCCCAGATCCAGGACCAGCGGCCACGTGTTGGACCAGCTGCAGCAATGCCTGGTCCCTTACGCCCCGCCCCCATCCCGGTGTTTCCAGGGCCCTGGCCCCCTGGCCTTTGCCCTCCTTCCGAGGATTACCATCTGGCCTCTGGAAGCCAAACAGCCTCAGCCTCAAGGCTGCTGTGCCTCCACCCTAGGTCCCTGCTTGGGTAGGGGGCCGTCCCCTCCACTGGGTGGAGGGGACGGGGAAGACTGTCCTGGGTGGGGGGCGTGGCCCTCAGCGTCAGACTGAGCTTGGCTGGGTCCCCTCCCTTGACCCCGAAGCTCTCTCGGGGTCTGGGTGTAACACTGAGTGGAGGCGAGGCCCCTTTCTCCAGCCCTTCCCCGGGGCTGGCTCCTGGGCTAGCCTGCCCCTCTCCTTCCGAGCCCGGACACTCAGCCTTTGTCTGCTCCGATCCCTTATCGCAGCCTTCCCGAGGCCGCTGCCGTGGGAGTGTGGGCACCCATTGGCCAGTGGGGCTCGCCAGGCCTGCGGCAGCACCAGAGCCGGGGAGTTGCTGGGACAATGCCGCCCTCTGTCCTCCCCGGGGCCGCCTCCACGCGTCCTCACCAGGCCTGCAGCCCCCTCTGGTGTCCAGCCTTCCCACAATGGCTGTTTTCTCCACGGCCCTGTCTCTGTTCCCCACCTGGGCTGCCCACCGCCTGGCCTGACACAGAGGCTGGGCCCACTGCCCACTCAACGCCTCCTCCTGCCCGGCGGCTCCTCCCTGGTGGGTAGGGGGTGTGCACCTGCTGGACACCGCCTGACCTCAGCAGGGTCTGACCTCGGCTTCCGGCAGGCATCAACCCGGCCTCCCTGCGCGGTACCAGCACCGGGGTCTGGGTGGGCGTGAGTGGCTCCGAGGCTTCTGAGGCCCTGAGCCGGGACCCCGAGACTCTCCTGGGCTACAGCATGGTGGGCTGCCAGCGGGCCATGATGGCCAACCGCCTGTCCTTCTTCTTCGACTTCAAAGGTGAGTGTGGCTGTCGCCCGGGACCCGGGGACCTGGGGCCGGTGCCCACGAGTGCCCAGTGGGGAAGCCGCAGGGGGCTAGGCCAGGCCCCCAGAGTCCCGGACCCAGTCCCCGTCCGACAGGCGGAGACCCTCGCGCTGCAGCCCGCCCTTTCTCCATCCTGCTCCCCGTCAGCTAGCGCAGCCACCGGTGGGGGGCACTCGGGCGGCCCAGTCCTCATGGCGCGTCCCCACAGGGCCCAGCGTAGCCCTGGACACGGCCTGCTCCTCCAGCCTGCTGGCCCTGCACAGCGCCTTCCAGGCCATCCGCAGTGGGGAGTGCCCCGCGGCCATCGTGGGCGGTATCAACGTGATGCTGAAGCCGAACACCTCCTTGCAGTTCCTGAGGCTGGGCATGCTCAGCCCCGAAGGCGCCTGCAAGGCCTTCGACAAAGCCGGTGAGGCCGCTGGCGGGCGGGG
>NW_004443964.1:1042891-1060034 GCF_000243295.1 Trichechus manatus latirostris
GAGCCGCCACACTCCCCCCAGGGAACGGGTACTGCCGCGCCGAGGCTGTGGTGGCCGTCTTGCTCACCAAGAAGTCCCTGGCCAAGCGGGTATACGCCACCATCCTGAACACGGGCACCAACACGGACGGCTACAAGGAGCAAGGTGGGCTGCCGGGAATGGGGGGGCGGCAGGTGGGGGCGCGGGAGGCCGTGGTATGAGGCACCTCTCCCTCCAGGCGTGACCTTCCCCTCCGGAGAAGCCCAGGCGTATCTCCTCCGCTCAATGTACGAGCCAGCCGGGGTGGACCCCGAGTCCCTTGAATATATCGAAGCCCACGGCACGGGTACCACGGTGAGGCCCTGCCTGCCCGTCCGCCCTGCGCGCCCAGCAGAGGTAGGGGGACGGAACTGTGACCCTCCCATGCTCCCTGCAGGTGGGTGACCCCCAGGAGCTAAACTGCATCGCCCAGGCCCTGTGTGCCACCCGCCAGAGCCCACTGCTGATCGGGTCCACGAAGTCCAACATGGGTCACCCCGAGCCTGCCTCGGGGCTCGCAGCCCTGGCCAAGGTAGGCACGTCAGCTGGCCGCCCGGGCCGCCCACCCACCTGGTGGAGGGGCCAAGGCTGGGCAGCAGGGTGGGCCCCTCAAGCAACCAGCTGAGCACGCACTCCACTTGGCCAGCACCAGGACTGGGTCTTCTGGGAAGCAAGAAAGGCTCAGAGAAGGAAGGAAGGAGAATAGGCAGGTAAAAGTGGCAGGCGGCCAGCAGGCAGGGTGCCGGCCCCACCTGGCAGGCCCGGTTCAGCCAGGTGTACCCGCTGTGGGCTGGGAGGGCACGTCTGCCTGCCATCCCATCCCCATGGCCTCCCGACCACGGAGGGTAGGGGCCAGGCTGTAGGGGACCTCCTAGTGGACCAGGGCCCCACTGTCTTTCACCTGGCTGGCCGGCACTATCTGTAGCCGTGGAACACGGCAGGTGCGGGCACACAGCCAGCCTGCCGGGTGGGCCTCGGAGGGGAGTGGGCATGCCCTCGCTCGACGCACACCCAGACCTGGGCACAGCGACGGCGGGTTAGTCATCGGCCCTGTGTGGTGGGCAGCACAGTGGGGTTGGAGGGTGGGACTTGCCTGTAGTCCCAGGTGAGACGAGGGTACGGTCTGGGGACCGCCTGCCCGCTCATCCTCCCCGCCTGCAGGTGCTGCTGTCTCTGGAGCATGGGCAGTGGGCCCCCAACCTGCACTTCCACAACCCCAATCCCAAGATCCCGGCACTGCAGGACGGGCGGCTGCGGGTGGTGGACCAGCCCCTCCCGGTGGGCTACGGCAACGTCAGCATCAATTCCTTTGGCTTCGGCGGCTCCAATGTGCACGTCATCCTCCAGCCCAATGCCGTGCGGCCCCCAGCGCCCACCCCACCTGCCCTTCCCCGGCTGCTGCAGGCCAGCGGGCGCACCCCCGAGGCTGTGCAGGGCCTGCTGGAGCAGGGCCGCAGGCACAGCCAGGACCTGGCCTTCCTCAATATGCTCAATGACATCGCAGCCACCCCCACCTCCTCCATGCCCTTCCGCGGCTACACCGTGCTGGGCATCGAGGGCGAAGCCCAGGAGGTGCAGCAGGTGCCCGCCGGCGACCGCCCCCTCTGGTTCATCTGCTCCGGTGAGCCCTGCCTCCTTCCCTCCCGCAGGAGGATGGGGCAGGTGCGTGGTCTCCCTGACCCCCGGGCCGTCTCCCCGCAGGCATGGGCACGCAGTGGCTCGGGATGGGGCTAAGCCTTATGCGTCTGAGCAACTTCCGAGAGTCCATCCTGCGCTCAGACGAGGCCGTGTCGCAGTTTGGGCTGAAAGTGTCGGACCTCCTGCTGAGCACGGACGAGAACACCTTTGACGACATCGTTCACGCCTTCGTCAGCCTCACCGCCATCCAGGTGCGCGGGCCCCTGGGAGGCTGCGGCAGGTGCAGGGCAGGCCAGCAGGAGCAGCCCGGCAAACCCGCGGTCCTGCCCCCAGATCGCGCTCATTGACCTGCTGACTGCCATGGGGCTGCGGCCGGACGGCATCGTCGGGCACTCCCTGGGCGAGGTGACCTGCGGCTATGCTGACGGCTGCCTGACGCAGGAGGAGGCGGTGCTGGCGGCCTACTGGAGGGGCCAGTGCATCAAGGAGGCCGACATGCCACCGGGCGCCATGGCGGCCGTGGGTAGGCGTCGGCCTGGGGCTCCTGGGCGGCCCTCGCACTCCCGGGAGGGCGGACAAGGGCCGTGGGGCCTGGTGCTGCTGGCAGTGGGCAGGCTGACCCAAGGAGCTGTGGGGGTGTGTGAGGGCCCAGCCCTAGGGTGTCATTACCGGGCCCCGAGATGGGAGTAGCGACGCCCTCCCTAGATCAAACGCAGCAGAGACAGCGCTCGTAAAGGTGGTGCAGTGCGAGTCAGCACCGTGGTTTCCCTCTGCCCGCAGGCCTGTCCTGGGCCGAGTGCAAGAAGCGCTGCCCCCCTGGCATCGTGCCTGCCTGCCACAACTCCGAGGACACTGTCACCATCTCGGGGCCTCAGGTTGGTGCTGTGGCCACAGTGGGTCCCCCACGTTGACCCGGGGCACAGCCTGGGCACTGGGAGGTGAGACTGGGGTGCGAACCCCAAAGGAACGGGTGGGCCAGGCTCGGCCCTGGGGAGGCCCTGAGCTCCTCTGCTCTGGGACACGGTGCCCCCTGCGGGTGCCAGGCTGCCAGCATGCAAGAGATGGTGCCGCGGGAAGCTCGTCTGCTCTGGGCCCACCCTGACGTCGCCCCTCCTCAGGCTGCCATGTCCGAGTTTGTGGAGCAGCTGAAGCAGGAGGGCGTGTTTGCCAAAGAGGTGCGGACGGGCGGCATGGCCTTCCACTCGTACTTCATGGAGTCCATTGCGCCCACGCTGCTCCAGGCACTGAAGAAGGTGGGTGCTGGCCCGGGTCACAAGGCTCGGTCCCTGCCGTCAGGGGGCCTGTGCTCAGGTTGGGAGTCCAAACCCCCTGGACGCTGGCCAGCATGTGAGGGCTGGTGGGGGTGGCCTGGAGGAGGGGCCTGGGATGGAGCTGGCGTGGCGGCCTGCTGCCCCGCTGAGCCAGCCTGTGTCACAGGTGATCCGGCAGCCGCGGCCTCGCTCACCGCGTTGGCTCAGCACTTCTGTCCCTGAGGCCGAGTGGCAGGGCAGCTTGGCGCGCACCTCCTCAGCCGAGTACAATGTCAACAACCTCGTGAGCCCCGTGCTGTTCCAGGAGGCACTGTGGCACGTCCCCGAGAACGCCGTGGTAGTGGAGGTCGCGCCCCATGCCCTGCTGCAGGTGTGTTCTGCCGGAGCCCGCGTGCGCCGAGGAAGGATGAGGGCGGGGTGGAGGGGCAGTCAGGGGCCCCGGGAGGGGATGTGTGACGGGATGAGGCACGGCCCGCGGACGTTGGGTGGTGCAAGGAAAGGCCCCAGCCCACGTCTGCCCCCCTCAGGCCATCCTGAAGCGAGGTCTCAAGTCCAGCTGTACCATCATCCCGCTGATGAAGAAGGGCCACAAAGACAACCTCGAGTTCTTCCTCAGCAACATCGGCAAGCTCCACCTCAGCGGGTAGGCCCGCACCTGCATACCTGTGCACCTCGCACCTGCGCATCTGCCCACCTGTGCACCTCGCACCTGCGCACCTGTCTACCTGCACACTAGGCACACGTGCCCACATCTGTACCTGCCCACCTTTGCACTTGCCCACCCCGCACCTGCCCACCCTGCACTTGCCCACCCCGCAACTGCAGACTGACTGCCACCTCTGCTGGCCTGGGTCCTCCACTTGGTCCTGCAGGGGGGACCCCAGATTTACCACCCAGGAGAGGGGGCGGCAGGGTGTGTATCAGCCGTGGGCTCGCTGCCCGGGGAGCCCCGGGGGCCCGGGTGGCCTTGGCAGTGGGTGGGGAAGAGCCCTGAATGTCGTGGTTTTCCTGTGCACCCCGAGCACCCCGTCTGGCAGGGGGTGGTAGTCTAAGGGGAGATGGTTCGAAGCAGGCACCCAGTGGGATTTCCAGAGCCCCGCGGCCGTGCCCCTCATGCCCCTCCCCCCACCAGCATCGACGTCAACCCCAACGGCCTCTTCCCGCCCGTGGAGTTCCCGGTCCCCCGGGGCACGCCTCTCATCTCACCCCTCATCAAGTGGGATCACAGCCAGACCTGGGACGTGCCCGCTGCCAAGGACTTCCCCAGCGGCTCCAGCTCGTCCTCTGCCACTGTCTACAACATCGGTGCGGGCGGCCGGCGGGCGGGCGGGCGGGCGGGCAGCGGGCCGCGGGCCGCGGGCAGGAGGTGGGGACTGAGGCCCGTGTGTACCGCAGACACCAGCCCTGAGTCCCCCGACCACTACCTCGTGGAGCACCGTATCGACGGACGTGTCATCTTCCCTGCCACCGGCTACCTGTGCCTGGTCTGGAAGACACTGGCCCGCGCTCTGGGCCTGGTCATGGAGCAGATGC
The DNA here is from genome assembly GCF_000243295.1 of Trichechus manatus latirostris. Taxonomy (NCBI): domain Eukaryota; kingdom Metazoa; phylum Chordata; class Mammalia; order Sirenia; family Trichechidae; genus Trichechus; species Trichechus manatus. The sequence goes on from NW_004443964.1 coordinate 1,047,352, forward strand.
CTGTGGTGTTTGAGGACGTGACCTTACATCAGGCCACCCTCCTGCCCAAGACAGGTGAGCCATGGGCGGCCCGGGACGGGGCGGGGGGGGTGGCCCAGGGCGGGGGGCCAGGCTGACTGCACCCACTGCCCGCAGGGACTTTGCCGCTGGAGGTGCGGCTCCTGGAGGCCTCCTGCATCTTTGAGGTGTCTGAGAATGGCAACCTGATAGTGAGTGGTGAGTGGGGGCCACGGGGACGCTGGGCCCGGCACCGTGCTGCTGTGCTCCTAAGACCCTCCCTGCTGCGCCACCCATAGGAAAAGTGTACCAGTGGGAGGAGCCTGACCCCAGGCTCTTGGACAACCAGGACGGCCTGGCCCCTGCGGAGCCTGCGGTGCCTGCGGAGCCTGCGGCCCCATCCTGCCTGGCCCAGGGCGACGTGTACAAGGCACTGCGGCTGCGCGGCTATGACTACGGCCCCCGTTTCCAGGGCATCCTCGAGACCAACCTGGAAGGTGGGTCTGCACGTGGACGCTGGTCACACCAGCCCGGGTGGCCTGGGAGGCGACTCGACCGACGGCAGCCCCAGGGGCATCCCCAGGCGTGGGCGTGGGAGCCCCAGGTGCCCCAGAGCCAGGGTGTGTGAGTGGTGAGCCCAAGGGCACGTGTGACCCCGACTCCCTGCAGGCACCACAGGCAAGCTGCTGTGGAATGACAACTGGGTGACCTTCCTGGACACCATGCTGCAGCTGGCCATCCTGGACTTCAGCCAGCACAGCCTGCGCCTGCCCACCCGCTTTGGCTGCGTCCGCATTGACCCCGCCACCCACCAGCAGAGGCTGCGGGACCAGGGCCGAGGTAGCCCCGCCCCACCTCTGCCCCTCCCCCGGCGGCACTCCGAGGTGCTCACCGTCCTTGTCTCCTGCAGCGGCCGACGTGGCGGTGAACAGATACCTGAACAGCACAGTGGCGGGCGGCGCCCTCATCACGGGGCTGCACGCCTCGGCGGCCCCGCGGCGGCAGCAGGAGCAGTTCACCCCAATCCTAGAGAAGTTCAGCTTCACGCCGCACCTGGAGGTCGAGTGCCTGGCAGACAGCGCGGCCCTGCGGGCGGAGCTACAACTGTGCACGGGTGAGGCCCAGCCCACCCCACGGCCCCCACCCTGCCCCATAGCCCTCAGCCTGCCCCATGAGGCCCCCAGTCCTCCCCACGGAGCCCCCAGCCCACTGCACGGCCCCCAGCCCGCCCGGCCTGCAGACTGAGACCCCAACATCTGTCTCTCCCACCCCAGGTTTGGCGCAGACTCTGCAGGCCAAGGCCGCTCAGCAGGGGCTGAAGATGACTGTGCCTGGGCTGGGCGGGGCCTCGGCCCCCCGGGACCCCCCACAGCATGCCCTGGCGAGGCTGCTGGTAGCCGCCTGCCAGCTGCAGCTCAATGGGAACCTACAGCTGGAGCTGGGTCCCGTGCTGGCCCAGGAGCGCCTCCTGCTGGCCAACGACCCCCTGCTGGCTGGCCTCCTGGACGCGCCGGCACTCAAGGCCTGTGTGGACACGGCCCTAGAGAACATCAGTGACTCGAGGATGAAGGTGGTAGAGGTGGGTGCGGACGTGGACACGGTCACAGCGGCGGGCGCCCCTCGACCTGGGAGGCGTCACGTGGGTGCCACCGTTGGTGCCATCATGGGAGACCTGCCCCGGTGACCGAACGGTGTAGACGGCCTCAGGGCAGAGCAGAGCGCTTGGGTAGTCGTCCTGCGTCTGCCGCCCAGCGGGCCCACTAGCGGGTCAATTGGGGACACGTGCCCGTGGCAGCTGGTCCAGGAAGAAGCTGTTCCCCCCAGGTGCTGGCTGGTGAGGGTCACCTGTACGCCCGCATACCGGAACTGCTCAAAACGCAGCCCGTGCTGCAGCTGGACTACACGGCCACCGACCGCCATGCCCAGGCCCTACAGGCCGTGCAGGAACGGCTACAACAGCAAGACGTGGTCCAGGGCCAGTGGGACCCCGTGGAGCCCGCACCCAGCAACCTGGGCGCAGCTGACCTTCTGGTGTGCAACTGTGCCGTGGCCACCCTCGGCAACCCCTCTGTGGCTCTCGGCAACATGGCAGCGGCCGTCAAGGAGGGCGGCTTCCTGCTGGTGCACGCTCTGCTCAAGGGGCACACACTTGGGGAGACCATGGCCTTCCTCACCGCTGCCGACCTCCTGAGCCAGGTGCTGGGGCGCGTGGGCTGGGGGCAGGGCTGGGAGCTGCATGCGGGTGGGAGCCGCTAACCACCCCCCCGCCCCCTGCAGGATGAGTGGGAGAGCCTCTTTGCCAAGGCCTCGCTGCACCTGGTAGGGCTGAAACGGTCCTTCTACGGCTCTGTGCTCTTCCTCTGCCGCCGGCTGGCCCCCCCGGACAGCCCCATTTTCCTATCCGTGGAGGACACCAGTTTCCAATGGGTGGACTCACTGAAGGTCAGAGCCCTGCCCGCCCCAGTGCCAGGACGGTCCAGCAGTACCACCCAAGGCTGACCCTTCCTGCCTCCCTTGCAGAGCATTCTGGCTGATGCCTCCTCCCGGCCTGTGTGGCTGACGGCCATCAGCTGCGCCACTTCGGGCGTCATGGGCATGGTGAACTGTCTGCGCAAGGAGCCCGGGGGCCACCGTGTGCGGTACGGCCCCTCCCCTGCCTCCCGTCTCCCCATCTCATCTCCTTCCCTTTCCCCTCCCTCACCTCCCCATCCCCTCCCACCTCACCACCCCGGCCGCCCACAGGTGCATCCTGGTGTCCAGCCTCAGCAGTGAGTCCCCCATGCCCCCGATGGACCCGAGCTCCCCGGAGCTGCAGAAGGTGCTACAGGGGGACCTGGTGATGAATGTCTACCGCGATGGCGCCTGGGGGGCCTTCCGCCACTTCCCGCTAGAGCAAGGTGGGCCCCCTGCCCTCCCCCCATTCCCCACTCCGGGCTCCCCTGCCTCACCAGCACCCCCAGCCCTGGTGCCTGCCGGCCCTCGGCAGCCTGGCCTCCTGCCTCCCACAGGCAAGCGGGAGGAGCAGACAGAGCACGCCTGTGTGAGCCTGCTGACCCGTGGGGACCTCTCCTCTATCCGCTGGGTGTGCGCACCCCTGCGCCACGCCCCACCCGCCAGGCCTGGCGCCCAGCTTTGCCGTGTCTACTACGCCTCACTCAACTTCCGTGACATCATGCTGGCCACGGGCAAGCTCTCCCCCGATGCCATCCCAGGTACATGCAGCCCCCGGGGAGAAGAGCCCATCCAGGGATCTGGGGGCCTCCTGGGGCATGCTCGTGGGGCAGTGGGGCACAGGGGCTCACTCCACGTCCCCTCCAGGCAAGTGGACCACCCAGGACAGCATGCTGGGCATGGAGTTCTCCGGCCGTGACGCCAGTGGCAAGCGCGTGATGGGGCTGTTGCCCTCCGAGGGCCTGGCCACCTCCGTCTTGCTCCCTGCGGACTTCCTCTGGGACGTGCCTTCTGGCTGGTGAGTGTCAGAGTGCTGGGGCATCCAGGGGCCCTTCAGTCCTTGGCCAGAGCTAACCCACTTCCCGCGCGCCCACAGGACCCTGGAGGAGGCGGCCTCGGTACCTGTGGTCTACACGACAGCATACTACTCGCTGGTGGTGCGTGGGCGCATCCGGCGCGGTGAGACCGTGCTCGTGCACTCGGGCTCGGGTGGCGTGGGCCAGGCCGCCATCACCATTGCCCTCAGCCTGGGCTGCCGCGTCTTCACTACCGTGGGGTCCGCCGAGAAGCGCGCGTACCTGCAGGCCCGCTTCCCGCAGCTCAGCAAGGACAGCTTTGCCAACTCCCGCGACACGTCCTTTGAGGAGCACGTGCTGCGGCACACAGCCGGGCGGGGTGAGCGCGCGTCCCCCCAAGTCTCCAGGGGAGTGGGTGTCGGGGAGGGACGGCGTCTGCTCTGGACCTCACAGGTGGGCTGGGCAGCAGGCGGACCTTGAGGACCCCGTTGTCTGTCCCCCAGGCGTTGATCTGGTCCTGAACTCCTTGGCGGAGGAGAAGCTGCAGGCCAGCGTGCGGTGCCTGGCACAGCACGGCCGCTTCCTTGAGATCGGCAAGTTTGACCTGTTCAACAACACTGCGCTGGGTGAGGCCCGGGCAGACGGAGTGGGCGAGTGGACGGGGCAGGGGGTGGGCAGGCAGATAGGGTGGGTGGACGTGGCAGGCAGACAGAGTGGGTGGACGCAGCAGGCAGGAGGGTGGACAGGGCAGGGGGTGGGCAGGCAGACGGAGTGGGGGGACCTGGCAGGCTGGAGAGTGCACAGGGAAGCAGGCAGACAAGGTGGATGGACAGGTCAGGGGGTGGGTGGACCCTGGGAGCCACGAGTGAGCCTCCTGCCCGCCTCCAGGCATGGCCATCTTCCTGAAGAATGTGACCTTCCACGGCATCTTGCTGGATGCATTATTTGAGGACGCCTATGCCGACTGGCAGGAGGTGGCAGCGCTGCTGCGGACGGGCATCCGCGATGGCGTGGTGCAGCCTCTCAAATGCACTGTGTTCCACAAGGACCAGGTGGAGGAGGCCTTCCGCTACATGGCTCAGGGCAAGCACATAGGCAAGGTGGTAGTCCAGGTGAGGCCGGGGCCTGGTGGGCGGGCAGGCGGGCGGGTGTCCTCGCACACAGGCTTCCAGAGCAAATGGTGCCACTGGTCACAGGTGAAAGAGGAAGAGCAGGGTGAGGTGCCACCGGGGACCAGACCTGCCCTGACCACAGCCATCTCCAAGACCTTCTGCTCGGCCCACAAGAGCTACATCATTGCTGGCGGCCTGGGTGGTTTTGGCCTCGAGCTGGCCCAGTGGCTCATACTGCGGGGGGCTCAGAAGCTTGTGCTGACCTCCCGCTCGGGGATCCGGACAGGTGGGGGAGCCTGAGGGTGCGATGGGGTGGGGGAGCTCCTATCCCTGGGCCTGCCTGCCCTGGGGCCCTACGTCTAGGAGGGCTCGGGGAGGGTGGCACATCTGTGCCAGCCCGCCCAGCGCCCCGCGTCCCACAGGCTACCAGGCCAAGCAGGTCCATGAGTGGAGGCACCAGGGCATCCAGGTGCTTGTGTCCACCAGCAACGCCAGCTCGCTGGAGGGAGCACGGAGACTCATCGCAGAGGCTGCACAGCTCGGGCCCGTGGGGGGTGTCTTTAACCTGGCCATGGTGAGTGCAGCCCCACGAGGCCTGGAGCTGGGGAGGAGGGGCCAAGGGTTGACCAGGCTGGTGCTGAAGGGCCTGCTCACCCAGGTGCTGAGAGACGCCATACTGGAAAACCAGAGTCCTGAGCTCTTCCAGGACGTGAACAAGCCCAAGTACAGCGGGACGCTGAACCTGGACAGGTGGGCGCCCACAGCACCCCACGCTCTTCACCCGGCCAGCTGACTGTGTCTTGGATGGGCCTCTTCTGCCCCGGGGCCCCCCTCCACCAACCAAAGCGCTTCGGGGGCACGGGTTCTTGCTGCAGAAGCCAGCTGCCCCTGGGATCTGCGAGCCCTCAGCGGACTGGCACCTCCCTTCCCAGGCAGAGCCTGCCCCTGAGGGTGGGGGCAAGGGCTCGCGAGCAGGGCAGGGCAGGGCAGGGCAGGGCTGACACCTGCTCCCCACAGGGTGACCCGGGAGGCATGCCCTGAGCTGGACTATTTTGTGGCCTTCTCCTCTGTGAGCTGTGGGCGCGGCAACGCCGGCCAGGCTAACTACGGCTTTGCCAACTCCACCATGGAGCGCATCTGTGAGCAGCGCCGGCACGACGGCCTCCCAGGTGGGCCACCAGCCCCGCCCGGCCACACCCAGCCCCGCGCCCCATCCCCCTCGCTGACCCGCACCCCCGCCCGCAGGCCTGGCTGTGCAGTGGGGTGCCATTGGCGATGTGGGCATTGTCCTGGAGGCCATGGGCACCAACGACATGGTCATCGGTGGCACGCTGCCCCAGCGCATCGTCTCCTGCCTGGAGGTGCTCGACCTGTTCCTTAACCAGCCTCACCCGGTGCTGAGCAGCTTCGTGCTGGCTGAGAAGAAAGCAGCGGCACGCAGCGGGGGCGACGGCCAGCGGGACCTGGTGAAGGCCGTGGCACACATCCTGGGTGAGTGCAGTGGGCGGGGACAGTGGGCCCAGGGGAAGGGCTTGGTGCCCAAGCCGGGTTCAGATCCTGCTCTGTCCCGACACACTTGCCTCCTCGCTGGTGGCCCCAAGTCCTGCGTGGGCCTGGCCATGTGGCTCACGCGCCAGCCTCACCCCAGCTGCGGCCCTACTGACAAATTGTGCCTCCTTAGGGATCCGAGATGTGGCGGCCGTCAGCCTGGACACCTCGCTGGCGGACCTGGGCCTGGACTCGCTCATGGGTGTGGAGGTGCGGCAGACACTGGAGCGAGAGCACGGCCTGGCGCTGTCCATGCGGGAGGTGCGGCAGCTCTCGCTGCGCAAACTGAAGGAGCTCTCGTCACAGGCCACCGAGGGTGCGTGGTGGGCGGGCGGGGTCGCCGCTTCCAGCCGAGGGTCTTCTCCAGCTCTCAGGCAGCCTCCTTCGCTCCTGCACCTGATGGCCCGTGTGTCTGGTGACCCTGGGGCAGGGGAGCACGGTTCTTCCCCCCACTGACTGCAGACCACCCCCATCCTTGCTCCTTCCCGAGAGCACTCAGCGCCTAGCACTTTAGGGCATCAGCAGCCTCCCAAGTCAGCTGTGTGTGTGTGTGTGTGTCTGCGTGTGCATACATGTCTGCACACGTATCTCTGTGTGTGTGCATAGGCGCATGTATTTGCATGCGTGTGTGCGTGTCTGCATGTGTCTGTGTACATTTCTACATGTATATCTTTGCGCATATCTGTACGTGTCTGCACGTGTATGCGTGTATGTCTACATGTGTATGTGTGTGTGTACGTGTCTGCATCCGTGTGTGCGTGCGCGTCTGTGTCCGTGCGTACCTCCGTGTATTTGGCCAGCCCTTCACCCAGCCGTTCTCCTCACAGAGTTGGTGTCCCCCGGACCCACGAAGGACAGCCCCGCAGCCCGGCAGCAAGCCCAGCTGAACCTGAGCATGCTTCTGGTGAACCCCGAGGCTCCAACACTGACGCGCCTCAACACCGTGCAGAGCTCTGAGCGGCCGCTGTTCCTAGTGCACCCCATCGAGGGCTCCCTCAGCATCTTCCACAGCCTGGCCGCCAGGCTGAGCATCCCCACCTACGGCCTGCAGTGCACCCGAGGTGTGGGCGGGGGGCGTGGGGGCACAGGGGGCAGGTGGTGGTCCATCCCCTGCTGGGGACCCCACCTGTGGCCATCCTGCTCAGCCCCCGTGCCTTTGCAGCTGCACCCCTGGACAGTATCCAGAGCCTGGCCGCCTATTACATGGACTGCATCCGGCAGGTACAGCCCGAGGGCCCATACCGCATCGCCGGCTACTCCTACGGGGCCTGCGTGGCCTTTGAGATGTGCTCCCAGCTACAGGCACAGCAGGGCCCTGCCCACAACAGCCTCTTCCTGTTTGACGGCTCCCACACCTATGTGTTGGCCTACACCCAGGTGAGGCTGGGGTCTTTCTGGGTGAAGGTCTCGCCCTCTCCCCTCTCCCAGGAGGGTCCCTGGTCACCCTCAGGCCACCTGCTTGGCTGCAGCACCTCCTCCTCCCTTTGCAGAGCTACCGGGCTAAGCTGACGCCGGGCTGCGAGGCCGAGGCCGAGACTGAGGCCATGTGCTTCTTTGTGCAGCAGTTCACGGACATGGAGCACAGCAGGGTACGTCCAGGCCCTGGGCGCAAGGAGCTGGGTTGGGGTCGTGGAGGCCACTCTCTGGCCCCACGTTGAGAGCCTGTCCCCACAGGTGCTGGAGGCCCTGCTGCCGCTGAAGGACCTGGAGCAGCGCGTGGCAGCCACGGTGGACCTAATTGCCCAGAGCCACCATGACATCAACCGCCAGGAGCTCAGTTTTGCGGCCTTCTCCTTCTACCACAAGCTGCGCGCGGCTGAGCAGTACGCGCCCAACACCAAGTACCACGGCAACGTCACACTGTTGAGGGCCAAGACAGGCAGCACCTACGGGGATGACCTGGGTGCCGACTATAACCTCTCACAAGTGTGCGACGGCAAGGTGTCGGTGCACGTCATCGAGGGGGACCACAGGACCCTACTAGAGGGGAGCGGCCTGGAGGCTGTCATCAACATCATCCACAGCTCCCTGGCCGAGCCACGGGTCAGTGTGCGTGAGGGCTAGCTGCCCCACAACCCAGCCAGCACCCCATCCGATGGCATCCACCACCCACCCCACCCCAGCACCACACCCAGGCTGCGCCGGGCTGGGGAGGGTCCTGCCGGTGGGACCCCCACCCCACGGCCCTGACTGCCGCTGTCCTGGGCCCACACCACTGCCTCGATGCACGCACAGCCGCCCGGGCTGCTGCTAGAAGTAGGTCTGTCCTCCCGTGCCAAGCGGGCCAGCCGGCTGACCCAGAGAGCCGCCTGCTCTGTGAAGGGTCTGCCGAGGCCCGCAAGAGCCGGGCTGAGCCTTTTTTGTTCCATGTGGGGTTTGCCGTGTGGGTTCATCTGTTGTTTCTCCGTTTGGGTTCTCGTATTTATTGTACCTCTGGGAGAGCTGCCGGGCGACTTTGTCCACCCCCCGGAGATGTCCAACACTCGTCCTTGGGCGCCAGGGTCCAGGGCCTGGCTCTGGCCCCTGCACGGCAGGCCCCAGGCTCGCGGTTCTGGCCACGGTGCCCGGGCCGCACCTATGATACAGGGGCCTGGGGGCACACAGCCCCTGGCTGAGTGGGGCCTGGCCCCTGTGGAGGCACCTGGAGCGCCGAGTGTGTGTGTGTGTGTGTGTGTGTGTGTGTGTGTGAGTCAGTGTGTGTGTGTTTTCATTTTTCAAGAACACAATTCAAACTGCTGCTTGGATTCTGGAACGTCGCTGTAACTGTTGTGTAAAGATGCATGTCTGGATCCTGTCTCATTTTTACACCAACGTGGTAAAACACTGCTCCTGATGTTCTGTCCTCCCGACCCTTCCCCATTAAAACGCACGTAACTTCTGCTTCTGTCTGTGTTCATGTCTTATCCTGCCCCAGGCCCATGGCTGTGGGTGGTCCTGGCTCTGCCCGCACCCAGCCCTGCAGCTTTGGCCAGCTGGGGTGGGGGTGGTCAGAGGGGAGCACAAGACTCAGCTGCGGGGCTGCCGGGCTGCGGGGCTGTGGGGCTGTGGGGCGGGAGTGTGGCGTGCCCCATGGGCAGCACGGATGGGAGGGGCACCACATGTCAAGGGCCAAGGCGGACACACCCTGTGGACCAACCTGGGCCGAGGGCAGCACCCAAGGGTGGGAGGATCTGACACCTCCAAGTCACCATGTGCTCAGGAGAGGCCAAGCTTCTCTACTCCAGCCAAACACCAAGAAAAAACTACAGCCCCACCCCAACACATGCCAGGAAGGCCCAGTGACATCTAGACTGCCACACTTCCTAGGCTGAGCAAGATGCCTGTCCCCCCTGCTGAAGTATCACAGAAGGCCCAGTGACTGCCACACTTTCGAGGCTGAGCAAGATGCCTGTCCCCCTCTGCTGACGTATCACAGAAGGCCCAGTGACTGCCACACTTTCGAGGCTGAGCAAGATGCCTGTCCCCCTCTGCTGACGTATCACAGAAGGCCCAGTGACTGCCACACGTTCGAGGCTGAGCAAGATGCTTGTCCCTCCCTGCTGACGTATCACAGGAGGCTCAGTGGAGAGGTGGCTTTCTCTACCAGCTAGTGGTAACTAGCCACCCCCATAGTTTTAGTGGCGGCCACTTGGGAGCAGTAACAAGGCACTCACCCCTTCCAGCCAGGTTGGTACCAGCAGAGGGCTAGTAGAAACCAGAACCTCCACCTCTGCCCAGCAGAAACACTGGCCTCCTGGAACCAGGACTTGAGCCCCCACCTGCAGTAACATGGCAACACCCTGCCCCTCCCTCTGCTGGAGTGGTATCAGGGGAGGCTACCTAAAACAAGGTTTAATTAAGATTCAGACTCTCATAATACCCAAAATGTCCAGGTTTCAACTGAGAAAATAACTTGTTATACCAAGAACTAGGAAAATCTCACCTTGAATCAGAAAATACAATCTATAGGTGCTAACACTGAGATGACACAGATGTTGGAATTATTGGACAGATTTCAAAGCAGCCACCATAAAAATGTTTCCGTAAGCAATTACAAACACACTTGAAACGGAAAAATAGCCTCAACAAAGAAATAGATGATACGAAGAAGAACCAAATGGAAATTTTAGAACTTAAAAATATGACAAAAAACTCAATGGATGGGCTCAATAGCAGACTACGGAGACAGAGGAGGAAATTACTCAACTTGAAGATGGAACAATAGAAACTACCCGATCTGAACAACAGCGAGAAAATAGATTGAGCAGGGAGGGGTGTGTGTGAACAGCCTCAGGAACTTTGTGGGACTATAAGAAAAGATCTAACATTTGTGTCATTGGAGTCCCAGATAGGCAGGAGAAACAGACAGGGCTGAAAAAACTACTCAAAGAAATAGTGGCTAAAAAATCCACAAATTTGGCAAAAGACATAAACCTACAGATTCTAGAAGGTCAGTGAACTCCAAACAGGATAAACCCAAAGTAATCCACACCAAGACACATCATAGCCACTCTTCTGGAAACTAAAGACAAAGAAAATCTCAAAAGCAATGTGAGAAAAATGACACCTCACCTACAGGTAAAAGCAATTTGAATGATAGCAGATCTCTCCTTGGAATCCATGGAGGTCAGAAGGAAGTGGCACAACATTTTCCAAGTGCTGGGAAAAAAAAACAAAAAACCATCAACCCAGAATTGTATGTCCAACAAAAGTATCCTTCCGGAATGAAGGGAAAATCAGGAAATTCTCAGTGGAATAAAAACAAAGATAATGTGTTGCTAGCTGGTCTACCTTAAAAGAATGGTGAAAGGAAGGTCTCTAAGATACCACAAATAGATCAATGGAACAAAATAGTCTAGAAATAGACTCACACACTTATATGGGCAACTGATTTTTCACAAACATACAAAGGTAATTCAGTGCAGAAATGATGTCTTTTCAACAACGGCACTGGTACAACTGGCTATATGCAAAAAAAAGAGGAGAAGAGAAGAACTTGGGTCCATATCTCACAGCACACACATAAATTAACTCAAAATAGATCATAGACTTAAATATAAATTCTGAAACTGTAAAACATTTAAAAGAAAATATAGGAGAAAATGTGACTTTGGGTTAGGCAAAGATTTCTTAGATACAACACCAAAAGCATGGTCCATAAAAGAATAAATTGTTAAATCGGACTTTATTAAAATTCAATTATTTCTGATCTTTGAAAGACACTGTTAAGAGAATGAAAAAATAGTCATAGACTGGTAGATAGTATTTACAAGTTACATATGTGATAAAGGACTTGTATCAGAATATATAAAGAACTCTCAAAATTCAACAATAAGAAAACAACAATTGGTGAATTTATGTTAATGGAGGAGGAACAACTCAGAAAAGGAGGGTGAGAATGGTTACACACTCAAAGAATGTAATCAATATCACTAAATGGTACATGTACAAACTGTTGAGTTGGTGTATGTTTTGCTGTGTATATCCTCAACAACAAAATAAATATATACTAAAAAAAAAAGAAAATTTTTTTTAAATTGTGCTTTAGGTGAAAGTTGACAGAGTAAATTAGTTTCTCATTAAACAGTTAATACACTAATTATTTTGTGACATTGGTTGTCAACCACATGATGTGTCAACACTCTCCCCTTCTCCATCCTGGGTTCCCTGTTACCATTCCTCAAGTTTTCCTGTCCCTTCCTGCCTTCTCATCTTTCCTTTTGGGCAGGTGTGTCCATTTAGTCTCATATACATGATTGAACTATGAAAACATTCCTCACTTGTGTTATTGTTTGTTTTATAGACTTGTCTAATCTTTGGCTGAAGGGTAAACTTCAGGAGTGACTTCAGTTCTGAGTTAAAAGGGTGTCCAGGAGAGACGTGGCCAAGATGACGGAGTAGTCACACGCTTCCTCTGGTCCCTCTTACAACAAAGGCCTGAAAAAACAGGTGAATTGATTATACATGACAATGTAGGAGCCCTGAACATCAAAGGCAAAGTTGAGGAATCAGACTGAGTGGCAGGAAGAGGGAGAGATTGTTCGGAAGCAGCAAGGAGTTGCCAGACCTGACCCAGCGGGAGCTGGCACCCTTCAGGCTGGATCGGCTGGTGTGTGCGGCGAGGCAAGCAGTGGCACTCGGGGGGTGTTTTCCACATTAGGAAAGATTTGGTGGCAAAGAGTCTACTCAGGCCTCCAGAACCAGTGAAAAGTGGCGCTCAATCGGTAAAACATAAGTACGTGCGTCTGACCTACTGGTGCAGATCAAAAAACACTTCCTTTGGGAAAAAACCTCTCTCCCACTTACCTGCCCCCTCCCTACTCTGCACCAGGTCCACGGCCAGCTTCAGCAATTGCCGGGTCCCCTGTGGCAGAAGTAGGACCCGTCACGCACCCTGAGCCATTCTCCCAGCCTTGGAGAGTGAACAAATTAACAAACAGGAAAATAATGTTCCAGCTCCCCAAAGCCAGGAACTCAGGGTAGGCACACCTCCTTTGCATAAGCGCAGGCATAGGGATCCACAGACTTTGAATGCCTTTCACCCCTGCATAGACCTGTGTGGGCCCATTTCAACAGCGTA
>NW_004443964.1:1061415-1068697 GCF_000243295.1 Trichechus manatus latirostris
ACAAACGAGAGTCAATAAGACTAAGCTCAGACTACTCAGCAGAAACCATGCAGGCAAGAAGGCAATGGGATGACATATATAAAGCCTTGAAGGAAAAAAACTGCCAGCCAAGAATTACATATCCAGCAAAACTGTCTCTCAAATATGATGGCGAAATTAGGGCATTTCCAGATAAACAAAAGTTTAGAGAATTTGCAAAAACCAAACCAAAATTACAAGAAATACTAATGGGAATCCCCTGGTTAGAAAATCAGTGACATCAGGTAACAACCCAAGAATAGAACACAGGACAGAACAACAAGATATCAAGCCAGATAGGGAAGTCACAAAAATAAACCAAAGCTAAAACACTGAAAATAGGGAAACAGAGATTTCAGTATGTAAAAGATGACAACATTAAAACAAAAGAAGGACTAAAAAATGTAGTCATAGATCCTTTGTATGGAGAGGAGGTCAAGGCTCTCTCATTGCTGGTGGAGATGCAAAATGGCACAAACTGTCTGGAGGGAATTTGGCAATATGCAGAAAAATTATCTATCCGCTTCCAGTTCTTGGAATTTATCCTAAACACCACCTACAATACAATACACACACACACATTTTTGGAATTACATTAATACATTCTATATTCAAACAATAAAATTTAATCTACAAGGATGGGAACAAAACTAAAGTGGAATACAAACAGAAACAAATGACCCTGGCTGCGGAGTAAATTGATAAAATGGACACACAGAACAGAAGAACCACCCTCAGTGGGTAAAAATGATGTGTTAAAAGAACACAGGAGCCAGACAAAAGGGGCTTGCCCTGGTCAAATTTGGGACAATTTGAGCATCAAAACGAGTAACAACAATAATGGATACTAAAGACATTGAATCAAAATGAGTCCACACTCTCAGAACGGCAGCCTGAGGAGTTTTGCGGACCTCTCCCCAGGAAAACAACCATAACTGGTGAAAATTATTTAAAAAACAACCATTTAAAGCCTCTGAAGATTTTCCTAAGGGTATACAGCAAATGGACAAACGTTTACTCAATCTTGGCAAGAACAGTGGGAGTCTGTGGCATTGAAGCCAGGGTCCACTCCCCACCCCCTGCTCAGCATGGTTGAAGCACTACTCCAGGTGGGTACAGCCAACAGCATGGGGCTCCCTCACCCCCCAGATCTCAGTCTAGGACTACAGTATCTCCTCAAGGGGGCAGGTCACCAGAATTTCTCATCTCCCTCAGTTCTGTGTTGCAGAAGCACAATTCTAAGCTGAGAGGCCTGAGGCTCCCTTCCTTCACCCATCCCCTCTCCTAGGGTAGAAGTTGATCCCAGGTGTGGCAAGTCAATAATATTAGGCCCCCATCGCCCTCACCCCATCTTATTTGTAGGGTGGAGATTCCATGCCAACCTTCCAAGGCAAGTTGAGAAGACCAAGGGCTACTGCCCTTGTCTGGTGTCCCTTTTACAGCAGGGTGGCACTCTGAGAGAGGAGGCCCGCTCCTGTCCCCAGCTCAGGAAGAGTCCTGCTATAAGAACAGAAAGCTCCACAGCTCTCCCCAAGGGAAGAGACTTCATTTGTAACAGAGCATCTGGAACTTCAAGCCTATGGGCACTGCTGAAAACCACGGTGATTTGGATGATAAGCAAGTAAGAGGGGACTGTGAGAACTCGGCTGCTAACCAAAAGGTGGGCAGTTCAAATCCACCAGACGCTTCTTGGAAACCCTATGGGGCAGTTCTACTCTGTCCTGTAGGGTCGCTATGAGTTGGAATCGACTCGACAGCAATGGGTTTGGTTTTCTTTTGGTCAGGTAAAGAAAGAGTATGGGGCAGAAAAAATGCTTGAAGAAATAATGGCTAAAAAATTCCTAAATTTGTTAGACAATATTGATTTACAGACGCAAGAGGATCAACAAACCCTAAGCAGGGGAATATAGATAAAACCACACCGAGGTCCATCATAGACAAACTGACAAAAACCAAAGAGGGAGAGAAAAATCTTAAAAGCTGGGGGGAAAAGGCACATCACATGCAGGGAGCCATGACAGCTGCGGACTGTTCAAGACAATGAAAAGCCATTTTAAAAGTGATTTAAAAAAAAAATCAATCCTGAATTCTATATCTAGGAAAAACATCCATCAAATCTAGGGTGAAATAAAGATATTTTCAGATAAATGAAAGGTGAGAGAATTCATCTCTAGCAGACATGCACACAAGTCAGGCTGAAGGGAAATGACGTCAGATAAAAATTCAGGTCTATAAATACAAAGAACTATGCTCTTTGTCTTCTTGTCATCTCCTTAAAAGACAAAAGATAAAAAACATTGTAGGGTTTATAACTCTTGCAGTTGTAAAATACATGCCATCAATACCACAAAGGCTGCAGAACAGGGGTCATTGTTGTTGTGTGCTGTCGAGTTGATTATGACTAATAGCCACCCTATAGGACAGAGTAGAACTGCCCCATAGGGTTTCCTAGACTATAATCTTTTTTTTCCCCTAAATTTTATTAATTTTGTTATTGTTGGCCTAGGCTGTAATCTTTATGGGAGCAGATCGCCAGGTCTTTTCTCCCCCAGAGTACTGGTAGCTTCAAACCACCCACCTTTTGACCTTTCGGTTAACAGCCAAGCGCTTAATCATTTTGCCACCAAGGCTCCTTTTGACTACCCTTAGTACAATTAAAATAGAATAAAACAAGATACAGCTAGGAAGCCACAACAGTAAGTCAAATGGATTACTAAAACAATAACATTTGATTATCTCAGAAGAAGGCAGGAAAGAAGTGACAGAGAAACACAAAACAGAAGAGACAAGCGGAAAACAAATAGGGAAAAGACAGGCTTAAATTAAACCATGTCAATAATTGTGTTAAATGTAAATAGACTAAACATTCCAATTAAAAGGAAGAGATTGTCAGACTACATAAAAAAGCAAGGCCAAACTATATGTTGTCTTCAAGAGATAGACTTTAAAAATAAAGACACAATTAGTTGAAAGCAAAAAGATGGGGAAAAAAATGTACCAGGCAAACAATAAGCATAAAACCAGGCATGGCTATATTATTAACTGGAAAACACAGACATCAAGACAAAATGATTACAACAGATATGAAGGGACATTTCATAATAATAAAATGAGCAATTCACCAGGAAGACATAGCATTCCTAAACACGTATACATCTTAAATGAGAGCTTCAAAATTAAAGAAGCAAAAACTGACAAAACTAAAGGGAGAAATAGACAAACTCACAAAAATAATTGGAGGTTTTAAAACCCCAATTTCTCAGTAATTGATAGAAGTAAACCAAAAACTCAGTAAGGATACAGAAGACTTGAACCACATTACCAACCAACTCGATGTAATTAACATTCACAGAACATTGTACCAAACAACTGTAGGGTACATATTCTTCTCAACTGCAAATGGAGTTTTCACCAAGATAGAGTATCTGCTGAACAAAACTACGCTGTTGTTGTTGAGTGCCATCGAGTCAATTTTGACTCACAGTGACCCCATGTGACAAAGTAGAACTGCCCCACAGGGTTTTCTTGGCTCTAATCTTTAGGGAAGAAGATCACCAGATCTTTCTCCTGTGAAGTCACTGGGTGGGTTCAAACTGCCAAACTTTTGGTCAGCAGCTGAGCACTTAAACACTGCATCATCAGGGCTCTTTGAACCAGAATATAAGTATCCATAAATTTCAAAAGATTGAAAACTTAAAAGCAGTATGTTTCTGAGCACAATAGAATTAGAGATCAATAACAATAAAATATCTTAAAAATCTCCAAATACTTAGAAATTAACTAACACATTTTAAAATTATCCATTGGTTAAAGAATAAATGACAAGGGGATAGAAAGAAACACAATAAAGAGTAAAAATAAATGAAAGAGAACAGAGATGAACAATAGAGAAAATTAATAAGGTAAGATTAATAAAATTGATAAACCCCTAGGAAGACTGATAAAGAAAATAGCAAAGACAAATCACCAATATGAAGAATGAAAGAGGTAACATCAATATAGATGTCACAGACATTTAAAGCATTGCAACAAAATATTATAAAACAACTTCACACCAATAAATTTGACTCCCAAGGACTCTACCAAAAGCTTCTAAAATTAATAAGAATATTTAACAATGTCAGAGGATGCAAAGTCAATATACGAACACTGGTTGCATTTCAATATAATAGCAACAGACAATTAGAGATAACATGTAACAACTGGAAGTAACGTGTAACAAATAATACCATTTGCAATAGCATCAAAAAACAAAACACTTGGGAATAAATTTAACAATTGATGTGTAAGGCCTTTATACTGAAAACTGCAAAAGACTGTTGAGAGAAATCAATGAAAATCGAAATAAAAGGATACGCCAGATGCATGGATTCGAGGACTCAGTATTGTTGAGATTTCTGTTCTTGCCAATTGATTTATAGAAACAGTCAATCCTAATCAAAGTTCCAGTAGGCTTTTCATTTTGTAGAAATTGACAAGCTGATGCTAAAATTTAAATGGAAATGCAAAGAACCTAAAATGGATGAGATAAATTTTTAAAAGAACAAAAATGGAGGAATTACATGACCTGATTTCAGGACTTACCATAAAGTTGTATCAATGCATGCTGACTGTATGTTTGATCAATTTCAGACTGCAGAAGTTGGTAAAAATCTTCAACGTCTTTTCTTGGTTGCGAAGTTTTATTTTTTTTCCCCATACAAAAATTTATACATACATTGTTATGTGACCCTCATTGATCTCCCCATACAGTGACAGCACACTCCTCCTTTCCACCCCTGATTCCCCATGTCCATTCAACCAGCTCCTAACCCCCTCTGCCTTCCCATCTCACCTCCGGACAGAAACTGCCCATTTAGTCTCTTGTATCTACTTGCGCTCAGAGGCACACTCCTCACGAGTATCACTTTATGTCCCACAGTCCAGGCCAACCCCTCTCTGAAGAGTTGGCCTCAGAAATTCTTTTAGTTCTGGGCTGATAGAGAATCCAGGGTCCACGCTTTCTGGGGTTCCTCCAGTCTCAGTCAGACCATTAAGTCTGGTCTTCTTACTAGAATTTGAGTTCTGCACCCCACCTTTCTCCTGCTCCATCAAGGACTCTCTGTTCTGTTCCCTGTCAGGGCAGTAATTGGTGGTAGCCAGGCACCATCTAGTTCTACTGGTCTCAGGCTGATGAAGTCTCTGGTTTATGTGGCCCTTTCTGTCTCTTGGGCTAAAACTTTCCTTGTGTCTTTGGTGTTCTTCATTCTCCTTTACTCCAGGTGGTTGGGGCCAATTGATGCATCTTAGGTGGCCGTTTGCAAGCTCCAGACGCCACTCACCAAAGAAAATCTTCAATTTCTTCAACTTCAACACAAAAGCCTCCACATCACAACAAACTGACAGACATGTGGCGGTCTTTATCTCTAGTAACTTTTTTGTTTTAAAGCCTATTTTGTCTGATTTGAGTATCTCTAGGGTTATTTGTATTGTTGATTTTTGACAATTTTTAATATTTTCTAGATACTAGGCCTTTGTTGAATATACAGTTTAAAAATATTTTCTCCTAGTCTGTAGCTTGTCTTTTCACCTTCTTCTCAGGGTCTTTCACATAGCAAAACATTTTCATTTTGATGAGGTCCAATTTGGAGCCCTGGTGGCACAGTGGTTAAGAGCTCGGCTGCTAACCAAAAGGTCGGCAGTTCAAATCCACACCAGCCACTCCTTGCAAACCCTAGGGGGAAGTTCTACTCTGTCTATAGGGTCCCTATGAGTCAGAATTGACTCAACAGCAGTGGGTTTTTTTTCGGGGAAGTCCAATTCATTGATTCTTTTATGGATCATGCTTTTGGTGTCAAGCCTAAAACTTCTTCATCCACCCTGTAGGTTTCAAAAATAACCTCCTATGTTTTTTCTAAAAATTGTATAGCTTTACATTTTACATTTAAGTTTGTGATCCACTCTGAATTAATTTTTGTGTAAGGTTTGAGGTAGAAGTCCTTTTTTTGTTGGCCTGATGAGTTTTCTCTTGCTGCTTTCGAGATTTTGTTTTTGTCTTTCAACAATTTGACTATGATGAATCTCTTTGTGTTTATTCTATTTTGAGTATACTGAGCTTCTTGGATATATAAATTAATGTTTCTCACCAAATTTGGAAAGTTCCTTTAAATATTTTTTTCAGCTCTTTTTTCTCTTTCCTCTCCTCTGGGACTCCTGTTATACGTATGTTGGCACATTTGATGGTGTTCCACAGGTCTCTGAGGTTCTGCTCTTTTTTTTCCTATCCTTTTTTCTTTCTGTTCTTCAGAATGGATAGTCTTTATTGATCTATCTTCAAGTTCACTGATTCTGTCAGTTTATATCTGTCATTGAACCCCTCTACTGAATTTTTCATTTTAGTTATTATATTTTTCAACTCCCAAATTTCCTTTTGGCTCTTTTTTTTTTTTTTTTAATCATTTTTCTCTTTATTGATAATCTCTTTTTGATGAGTCATGGTCATCATATTTTTAAAACATTCATTAAACATAGTGTCTTTTAGTTATCTGAATATATCTCTATAGCTGCTTTGAAGTATTTATCTGCTAAGTCCAACATTTGGGTCCCCTCAGTTTCTATTAACTGCTTTTTTCCCCCTGTGCATGGCCTACACGTTCTTGCTTCTTTGCATGTCTCATAATTTTTTCTTGAATACTTGACATTTTAGATAACATATAGTAGAAACACTGGATTCTGTATCTTTCCCCTTCCAACAGGTGTTGTTGTTGCTGCTGGTTTTTTGTTTATTTCTTTAGTTTCTTGCCTGGACTATTTCTGTACAGTCTGTTTCCCATGCAATATGTGGCCACTGATGTCCCTGCTCAATATTTTTAAAATTTATTTTTTACATTTAAGCTTGATTTCCTAAGGCTTTCCTCTGGATCAGTATAGCTTAGTGGCCAGCCAATTATTGGTTAGAGATTGTGCTTAAATATCTTGAACCAGTAAGTCTTCCATTTTACTCTGTAAACGAGTATATGGGTCGCTCTGCATATGGCTTGGGGAATGCATTCAAAGTTCAGGCAGTTTACAGGTTGGCCCTGGCTTTTACTTTCTGCTGGCACAAAGCCTCATATTCAGTCAGAGATAGTATATAGCCAGGGTATCTCTTTGCATGTGCCTTGAAGACCACCAAGGACATCTGGGAGCTTCATCAAGGCCCATTATGACTGTATTATTGACTGAATTTCCTTATTAAGTTTCTTACTGAACTGTTGCTTGCTCCCACCAGTATCATGGCCTCAGG
>NW_004443964.1:1069493-1075763 GCF_000243295.1 Trichechus manatus latirostris
ACAACAGAGACTCCCTGACAGAGTGGGAGAAAAGTGTGGAGCAGAACTCAAATTCACGTAAAAAAGACCAGACTTAATGGTCTAAGACTGGAGGAACCCCTGAATCCATGGCCCCCAGACACTCTGTTAACCCAGAACTAAGATCATTCCCAAAGCCCACTCTTCAGACAAAGATTAGACTGGACTAGAAAACAAAATAATACTCGTGAAGAGTGTGCTTCTTAGTTCAAGTAGATAGATGTGACCAAATGGGTGGCTCCTGTCTGGAGGCAAGATTAGAAGGCAGGAAGGGACAGGAGCTGGTTGGATGGATATGGGAAACCCAGGGTGGAAAGGGAGAGTGTGTTGTCACATTATAGGGATTGCAACTAGTGTCACATAACACTATGTGTATAAATTTTTGTATGAGAAATTAACTTGAGCTGTAAACTTTCACCTAAAGCACAATAAAAAATAAAACAAACAAAAAATATAACAAGAAACAGGTGAAATTAACTTTAATAATGTATTTTTTCTTTAAATTTTATTTTGTTGTTGAGAATATACACAGTAAAACATACAGCAATTCAACAGTTTCTACGTATACCATTTAGTGACACTGATTACTTCTTCAAGTTGTGCAACCATTCTCACCCTCCTTTTCTGGGTTGTTCCTCTCTCATTAACACACACTCATTGCCCTCTAAGGTTCCCATGCAATCTTTCGAGTTGCTGTTGCCAATTTGATCCCACATACATAGTTCTTAAAAGAGCATAATGCTCACGGCAGATCTTTTTTACTAGTTAAGCTAAACTATTGTGTGGTTTTAAGAAGAATTCAAGGGAAATTTTTGGTTCAAGGTTCAAAGATTAGCTCAGGGCAATAGTTTCATGGGTTCATTCACCCTCCATGGTTCCAGAAAGTCCAGAGTTCATGAAAATTTTACATTACATTCTGCAATTTTCCCCCTTTTGATCAGGATTCTTCTATGGAATCTTTGATCAAAATGCTTGGTAGTGGTAGCTGGGTTCCATCCAGTTCATCTGGTCTCACGGCAAAGGAGACAGTTTTTCCTGGAGGCAATTAACCACACATTCCATATCCTCCTCCTACTCCCGACTCTCCTTCTTCCTCTGTTGTTCCAAGTGAATAGAGACCAATTGTTGTGCCTTGGATGGTTTAATGATGTATTTTATCTAACCTAATATATCAAAAGTATTTTCATTTCAACCTCGTAAAATGGTACCAGTAGCAGCATCAGAAGCTGTCAAACTTCACGGGGAATAATGAACAGGATCAACCCAAAGATGATTCCCATGAGGTGGAGGTCAGACATACCTCCACCCTCCAAACTTTTTACCAATTCTGACACAAGCTGTCCCTCCCACGGCACTCTCTACTTCTCTTCTGGGCTCAATAATCCATTGCAATGGCCACATAGAACTCACAGACTACTCAGGGGTCATCTACATCAATTGGCACAACATAGTTCATAAAGTACTTCATCCTACTTTGATGAGTGGTGTCTGGGGTCTTAAAAGCTTGACAGCGGCCATCTAGGATATATCTATCAGTGTCTTACTGTCTGGAGCAAGGCAGAGTGAAGAAAATCAAAGACTCAAGGGAGCAAATAGTCCAAGGGACTGGTGGACCACATGAACCACGGCCTACATGACCCCGAAATCAGAGGAACTATATGGTGTCCAGCTGCCACTACCAACCGCTCTGACTGAGAACACAACACAGGGTCCCAGACTGAGCAGGAGAGAGGTAGTGGAGCAGAAAATCAAATTCACAAACAGACTGGACTTACTGGTCTGACAGAAACTGGAGGAACCCCCAAGACTATGGCCCTAAGACATCCTTCTGAACTGGAACTGAAGCCATTCCCGGAGACTACCTTTCAGCCAAACCATAGACAGGCTCATATAATAAACAATAAAATCGAGAGGAACATGCCCCTTAGAACAATCAATTGCACAAGATCAAAAGGCCAACATTTGCCCAAAAGCACAGGTGAGAAGGCAGGAAGGGATAATCAGGACATAAGAAAACAGGGAAAGTAGGATGGAAATGGGGAGAGGGCTGACACATTGTGGGGAATGAAACCAATTTTATGGAACACTGTAAGTACAAACTATCAAATGGGAAACTAATTTGCTCTGTAAACTTG
Source organism: Trichechus manatus latirostris (assembly GCF_000243295.1). Classification (NCBI taxonomy): domain Eukaryota; kingdom Metazoa; phylum Chordata; class Mammalia; order Sirenia; family Trichechidae; genus Trichechus; species Trichechus manatus. Next base: position 1,071,647 of record NW_004443964.1, read on the forward strand.
CACCTAATGCACAATAAAAAATTTAAAAATAAATAGAGTATCTCGGGGCAAAAAAAAAAATTTCACAGACCATTGTTACAGTTAAGTGGTTTATTAAGGAGCAGGATACAATTTGGAATTAGGATCAACAGGCTACAGCTCAGGATCAGGATCAGGAACCACGTAAGGGAAAGTCTCCTTTCTTCAATGCACGACAGCTATCTGACCCCTCTCAATAGTGCACGCCTCCTCTTGGATCTCTGAGGACAGACCTCCTTTCAGCCCCCTGAGGATAGCCTCCTCTCGGCCCCCTGAGGACAGGCTCCTCTTGACCTTGCCATCTGTCACCACTGACTGTTGCTGGACCCCACCCAGGCCTGTTGCCACCAGTTCTGCTACCGGGCCCCTTCTGGGCCTCTCACTGTCTTCAGCGTTAACACCCTTGATGTGTGTTACAGCTCTTTCAGAAGTTCCTTGCCTCCTCTCTCTCTCTGCCTCTCTCTTCTTTCTTCCTTCTGCTTCTTCCTGCTTCTTTCTTCTGAAAGCCCTCTGTGGGGTTGGCTACTATAAAAATAGCATGAGGGTGGCATCTGATTTCCTCTAACTTCATGAGGGGGAAGGAGAATCAAGATCAACAGCCCAAGGTTGATTTCTATGAGGCGGAGGTCAGACATGTCTCCTCTCTCTGCCATCTTTATCAATTTTAACACCAAATGTCTCTCCCATGGCACTCTCCACTTCTCTGCTGAGTTCAATAATTCATTGCAATGGCCACACAGAACTCACAGACAATACTCTGGATTATGAGGTTTTTAGGAAAGTAACACGTTACAACTCAGGTTCAGGAATGCTCAGGATACAGTTCTTCCATCGGAACAGCCTCTTCCCAGCCATGCCTGCAGGCATGCCTCTCTGGCCTCTTGGCCTCTGCCCTGCTTGGACAACTGTTACAAAGCTCTTTTAGCTCTGCCAATAAGTGCTCTGAGGCACCCCACTCTGCCAATAAGTGCTCTGAGGCACCCCACTCTGCCAGTAAGCCTCAGCCTGAAGGTGCTCAACTCTAGCTCTGTGGGTCAGCAAACCTAGCTCCACCAAGTGCCCAGAGGCACCCTACTCCACCAGCAAGCCTCCTGCCTGAAGGTATTCAGCTTCCTTGCTCCATGGGTCAGGAAGCTCACCATGCTGTCTCCTGCCAGTCTTCTGGCTCTGCCACCTCTGCTACTGCTGTTTCTCTGCCACTGCTTCTCACCATTTTGCAGTCTTTGGTGTTACAGCTCTCTCTCTCTGTCTCCTGGGTCTAGAAAGGTCTCAGCGCAGGGATTCCGGGTCCAAAGGATGCACTACACTCTTGGCTCTTCTTCCTTGGTGGTGGTGAGATCCTCTCCTCTCTCCTCTGGGATGGCTCATTTTAAGCCTAGAGGGATGGCAAACTTGACCAATCCCTTTGGTGGGTCACTATTACCTTATCTGCACAGTCCTGTCCAATCACTTGGGTGGCAGTTACAAGGACACGGAGAGAAAGGCGACACAAAAGCGATCCATCACAGAGCAGCTGCTTACATACACAACTGCTTGTCAATTTCAAGGCAGTAGGGGGTCATGAACTGACCAATCCCCTCTCCATAGACCTCAGGCACTTCGTTTGCATGGTCTATAGTCATTTCATTTGCATAGTCTATTGACCAATCCCAGCAGGTACATACCAATCACAGGGCAAGGTACAGCCCAGGACAGGACAGAAAGTATCAAACCAAGTTGTTTACAGCTTACCCAGGAAATGTCAATCAACCTGGACAAAAGTAACAACCCCTCTAGGGTAGAAAACTAGGGAAAAGGTAACTCCTCAGGGCTTAGGGAAAAAATGTCTCAAGCTGTTTTTCCAGAGAACCAAGGTAAATGGCCACATAAAGGAACTCATTTCACCACAAACCTGTAGTCAATATTTTTAAAATTCCACATGAAATATTTTACATTCTTTCTCTTTCCTACCAGTGTATCTTTTCCACTTATGTTGTTGTTGTTAGGTGCTGTCGAGTTGGTTCCAACTCATAGAGACCCCATGTACAACAGAACAAAACACTGCCCGGTCCTGCGCCATCCTCACAATGTTGCTATGTTTCAGCCCATCGTTGCAGCCACTGTGTCAATCCATCTTGTTAAGGGTCTTTCTCTTTTTCACTGACCCTCTACTTTAACAAACATGATGTCCTTCTCCAGGGACTGGTCCCTCCTGATAACATGTCCAAAGTACATGAGACAAAGTCTCACCATCCTCACTTCCAAGAAGCAATCTGGCTGTACTTCTTCCAGCACAGATTTGTTTGTTTTTCTGGCAGTCCATGATATATTCAATACTTTTTGTCAACATCATAATTAAAAGGTATCAATTCTTCTTTATTCATTGCCCAGCTTTCGCATGTATATAAGGCAACTGAAAACACCATGGCTTGGGTCAGGCGCACCTTAGTCCTCAAAGTGATATCTTTGCTTTTTAACACTTTCAGGAGGTCTTTTGAAGCAGATTTGCCCAGTGCAATTCTTCGTTTGATTTCTTGAATGCTGCTTCCATGGGCATTGATTGTGGATCCACGTAAAATGAAATCCTTAACAACTTCAATCTTTTCTCCATTTATCATGATGTTGCTCATTGGTCCAGTTGTGAGGATTTTTGTTTTCTTTATGTTGAGGTATAATCCATACAGAAGACTGCAGTCCTTTGATCTTCATCATTAAGGACTTCAAGTCCCTTTCATTTTTAGCAAGGAAGGCTGTATCATTTGCACATCCCAGGTTGTTGATGAGTCTTCTGATGTCACATACTTCTTCAAATAGTCCAGCTCCTCAGGTTATTTGCTCAGCTTACAGACTGAATAAATGCTGTGAAAGGATACAACACTGGCACACCTTTCCTGATTTTAAACTACACAGTATCCCCTTGTTTTGTTGGAACGACTACCTCTTGGTCTATGTACAGGTTCCGCCCGAGCGCAATCAAGTGTTCTGGAATCCCATATTTCCCAATGTTATCCATAATTTGTCATGAACTACACAGTCGAATGCCTTTGCATAGTCAATAAAACACAGGTAAACATCTCTCTGGTACTCTTTCAGTCAAGAACCATCTGATACCAGCATTGACATCCCTCATTGCACGTCCTCTTCTGAATCTGGCTTGAATTTCTGGCAGTTCCTTGTCAATGTACTGCTGCATTTTTTAATTATCTTCAGCAAAATTTTACTTGTCATACTAATTTCTATTGGATCATCCATTCTATTGGATCATCTTTCTTTGGAATGGGCACAAATATGGATCTCTTCCAGCTGGCTGGCCAAGTAGCTGTCTGCCAAACTTCCTGTCACTTATAAAAAAGCAAAAACCATACTCGTTGCTGTTGAGTCAATTCCTATTCATAGCAACCCTACAGGACAGAGTAGAACTGCCCCACAGGGTTTCCAAGGAGCAGCTGGTAAATTCGAACTACTGAGCTTTCAGTTAGCAGCACATCTCAAATCAGACCAACCACATCCAAGCACTCACTAAGTGGCTACTGACTACCATATTGGACACACTGGGATGGATATTTGTATTAAGAAATAATTGTTATTTTTCTGATGTGTGAATCCGTTGCCATTGAGGGGATTTTGACTCAAAGCAACCCTATAGGACAGACAGAATTGCTTCATAGGGTTTCTAAGGCTGTAATCTTTACGGAAGCTGACTGTTGCATCTTTCTCTTGTAGATCAGCTGGTGGGTTTGAAGCGCTGACCTTCCAGTTAGCAGCCGAGTGCTTAACAACTGCACCATTAGGGCTCCTTGGTGTGTGAATAGCATTGTTTTGTTTTGTTTTTTAGTCTATATCATGAGTCAGAATCAACTCAATGGCAACTAGCAACAACAATCCTTTAGAGATGCTGCAATATTTAAGTGAACTTTCACCTACAGCACAATAAAAAAAGAGAGACAGTGAGATGCCCAGAGCCCTGGCAGCACAGTGGTTAAGAAAGTGGCTGCTAGAATTAAATGAAATAGAGAATAGAAAAAACAACTGAAAGAGTTAACAAGACCAAAAGCTGGTTCTTTGAAAAGATCAACAAAATCGATAAACCACTGGCCACGCTGACAAAAGAAAAACAGGA
>NW_004443964.1:1075863-1076911 GCF_000243295.1 Trichechus manatus latirostris
ATAACAGAATACTACGAAAAATTGTACTCTAACAAATTTGAAAACCTAGAGGAAATGGACAAATTTCTAGAAACTCACTACCTACCTAAACTAACACAATCAGAGATAGAACAACTAAATAAACCTATAACAAAAGAAGAGATTGAAAAGTAATTAAAAAACTCCCAACAAAAAAAAGCCCTGGCCCGGACGGTTTCACCGGAGAATTCTACCAAACTTTCAGAGCAGAGTTAACACCACTACTACTAAAGGTATTTCCGAGCATAGAAAAGGATGGAATACTCCCAAACTCATTCTATGAAACTAGCATAACCCTGATACCAAAACCAGGTAAAGACACCATAAAAAAAGAAAACTACATGAACATTGACGCAAAAATCCTCAACAAAATTCTAGCCGATAGAATTCAACAACATAGCAAAACAATAACTCACCATGATCAGGTGGGATTGATACCAGGTATGCAGGGATGGTTCAACATTAGAAAAACAATCAATGTAATCCATCACATAAACAAAACAAAAGACAAGAACCACATGATCTTATCAACTGATGCAGAAAAGGCATTTGACAAAGTCCAAAGCCCATTCATGATAAAAACTCCCAACAAAATAGGAATAGAAGGGAAATTCCTCAACATAATTAAGGGCATTTATACAAAGCCAAAAGCCAACATCATCCTAGATGGAGAGAGTTTGAACGCATTCCCCCTGAGAACTGGAACCAGACAAGGATACCCTTTATCACCACCCTTATTTAACATTGTGCTAGAGGTCCTAGCCAGAGCAATTAGGCTAGAAAAAGAAATAAAGGGCATCCAAATTGGTAAGGAAGAAGTAAAAGTATCTCTACTTGAAGACAATATGATCTTATACACCGAAAACTCCAAAGAATCCACAAGAAAACTACTGGAACTAATAGAAGATTTCAGCAAAGTATCAGGATACGAGATAAACATATAAAAATCAGTTGGATTCCTCTACACCAACAAAGAGAACGTCCAAGAGGAAATCACCAAACCAATACCATTTACAATAGCCCCCAAGAA
>NW_004443964.1:1079236-1080769 GCF_000243295.1 Trichechus manatus latirostris
TGTGTGTTTATAGTGGTGGTCTCATACAGTATCTGTCTTTTTGTGATTGACTTACTTCACTCAGCATCATGCCCTCCAGATTCATCCATGTTGTGAGATGTTTTGAAGATTCATCGCTTTCTTTATTGTTGCCATAGTATTTCATTGTGCCTATATACCATAGTCTGTTTATCAGTCATCTGTTGATGGGCAGCTAGGTTGTTTCCATCTTTTTGCTATTGTGAATAATGCTGCAGTGAACATGGGTGTGTATATGTCTATTTGTGTGACGGCTCTTATTTTCTAAGATATATTCCTAGGAATGGGATTACTATTTCTATTTCTAGCTTTTTAAGGAAATGCCATATCATTCTCCAAAGTGGTTGTGCCATCTTGCATTCCCACCAGCAGTGCATAAGAGTTCCAATCTCCCCGCAACCTCTCCAACATTTGTTATTTTCTGTTTTTTGATTAGTGCCAGTAATGTAGGGGTGAGATGGTATCTCATTGTAGTTTTGATTTGCATTTCTCTAATGGCTAATGATCGTGAGCATTTCCTCATGAGTCTGTTAGCCATCTGAAACTAATTCAAAATGGATTCAAACTATAAAGATCATGGAAGAAAAAACAGGATCAACACTAAGCCCAAATCCATTGTCATCGAGTTGATTCCGACTCATAGCAACCCTATAGGACAGAGTAGAACTGCCCCATATGGTTTCCAAGGAGGAGCTGGTGGACTGGAACTGCCTACCTTTTGGTTAGCAGCCGAGCTCTTAACCACTGCACCACCAGGGCGCCGATATATGGCACAAACAGGATACAAACCATAATTAACAATATATAAACACCAGAAGAGATAAGCAAGATAAATGGAATCTTCTAAAAATTAAACCTTATGCTTATCAAGGAGTCCTGGGGACTGTTAATCAAAAGATCAGCAGTTCGAATCCACCAGCTGCTCCTTGAAAACCCTATGGGGCGGTTCTACTCTGTCCTATAGGGTCGCTGAGTCAGGATCGACTTGACGGCAATGGGTTGCGCCTATCGAAAGACATCACCAACAGAGTAGAAAGAGAACCTACAGACTGGGGGAAAAAATTGTGGCTATGACATATCTGACAAAGGTCTAATCTCTAAAATCTATAGGAAAATCCAACACCTCGACAATAAAAAGATAAATAAGCCAATTAAAAAACGGGCAAAGGATACGAACAGACACTTCACCAAAGGAGACACGCAGGCGGCTAACAGAGAAAACACCAAACCCGTTGCCGTCGACACATGGTCGTTTTCAGGGGAGGAAGCGGATGGAGCTCTGAATTCAAAATCGGGCGCCGGGCCTGGGCTGTGCCTCGGCGCCCGCGGTCCCGCTAAGGAAATTGCAGGCCCGGGGCCCAGACTTCTGACTTCAACAGGCATCATAACTAGACGATCCAACGCTTCGTTCTAAGTGGGCAGTGCCTCGCCTCAGGATGTGGGTCTGACCGAGTCGACTTCTGCCCTCCGACCTTCGACCCCGTGCGGCGCGGACCATCCCTCTCGGAAGACCTG
>NW_004443964.1:1081854-1083915 GCF_000243295.1 Trichechus manatus latirostris
GCACCCCTTCCGTGCGTGATCTCTAGACGCCCCAGAGAAGGACGTGGAGTAGCCAGGCGACCTGTCCGGTCAGCTCGGGCAGGGAGCGCAGACCAAGCCGCAGACGCCAGGTGACATCACCCCGGGGCGGTCCTGCGTGGTGGAGGTCCTGAGGGTCTTCTGGGGCGTGGCTCCCCTTTGTTGTTTCAGCTCTGTGCTGGGCCACACCACGCAGTCGCTGCTTTTTTAACTCTTACTTCAGTCCTGCCAGGCAGATGGGTTCCATTGCTAACACATGAGGGGCTCGGCCCAAAGCGTCAAGTGACTTGCCTGAGGCCCCCGTTGGGATGTGACGGCACTGGGGTTTCAGCTCTCAGGCCCATGCCTACTGATACTGTCCACCTTGTATCCCAGCAGTAATTCTGCCAGTGGGCATTGGAGTGACCTTAAAAAGAGCCATTGCATCCTCTGAGTTTAATCTTACCCTCCCCGTTTGGTCCGGCCTGCGCCAGGCTCTCGGGGGGTGTGGCTGAGCCCCCGGTCCCCAGTCTGCACCCCCTTCCTCTCATACCCTGGGCTGTCTGTGGGCTGAGTGTCTGCTCCCGCCCCTCCTGCAGGGTGGAGACAATGCCCAAGCTACAGGGCTTCGAGTTCTGGAGCCGCACCCTGGGGGGGGCCCGCCACGTGGTGGCGCCCATGGTGGACCAGAGCGAGCTGGCCTGGAGGCTGCTGAGCCGCCGCCACGGGGCACAACTCTGCTATACACCCATGCTGCACGCCCAGGTCTTCGTGCGCGACGCCAACTACCGGAAGGAGAACCTGTACTGCGAGGTGTGCCCCGAGGACCGGCCCCTCATCGTGCAGGTGGGCCCAGGAGACCGTCCCTCGGAATGGGACCCCCAGCCTTCCCAGCAGCAGGTTCGGGGGAAGCAGGGCGGGGCCGGGCTGCGGCGGGGATGGCCTGTGGGGAAGCATGTAGCCGCCAGGTGCACCTGGAGCCAACAGAGGCTGTTTCCTCCCCTGGGAGCCGCCCCAGGACACACCACCACCTTGCTGCTTGCCCATCTGTTGCAGTTCTGTGCCAACGACCCAGAAGTGTTTGTGCAGGCGGCTCTCCTGGCTCAGGACTACTGCGATGCCATCGACCTGAACCTGGGCTGCCCTCAGATGATAGCCAAGAGGGGTGAGTGCAGCGCTGGGAGCCCAGACGGCGCCCCCTGGCAGTGCCGCACACTGGTCGTGGCCAGGTTGGTGCCGCTCAGCTAGTCTCTGAACATTTGACCTTGTGGGGCACCGGGTCCCATCTCGTGCCACGAGACCCAGTGACCCCTCCCAAGGGCGTCACGTAGAAGGCATGGCACCAGCCAGCCCTGCCCCACAGCCTGTCCCCCTGATGGGACTGAGCAGAGCTGGGGGCGGGGGCTCCGGGTCTGCGAAAGGCCAGGAGGGACAGTGGGGCTGGGGTGGCCTCAGCCCGCCCACCGTGAGCCTCAGCCGGGGGACTGCTTGCCCTCCACAGGTCGTTACGGCGCCTTCTTGCAGGAGGAGTGGGACCTGCTGCAGAGAATGAGTGAGTTGCTGCGTGTGGCTGCACTGGCAGGAAGGGCTGGGCCACGTCGTAGGTGGGGGGCTCCGCAGAGGAGCGGGGCTGCAGAGTCCCGGGACACCTGGGGCCTTGTGACCGAGCATCTCTTCCTAGAGGAGGGGGCCGTGGAAGAGGTCACAGCCGGCACTAGCTGCTCCCTTAGGACCAGGCAGTAGGTGCCAGTGGGCAGTGCCCCGAGCTCAGCCCTGGCCTGCCCACGTCCCAGGGGGCAGAGCCAGACGGCCAGCTGCCACTGGGGGAGGCTGGAGCCAGCCCCGCTGGTCTCAGACTCGTGAGGCAAGGGGAAAGGCCCTGCCGGACGCTACGCTCCCCCGCCACCCCTCAGAGATGCCGCTCCTTGTCCCCAGTTCTGCTGGCCCACGAGAAGCTCTCTGTTCCCGTCACCTGCAAAATCCGTGTCTTCCCAGAAATTGAAAAGACCGTGAGGTACGCCCAGATGCTGGAGAAAGCCGGCTGCCAGGTGAGAGACTAGGGGG
>NW_004443964.1:1084941-1088048 GCF_000243295.1 Trichechus manatus latirostris
CAGGTGAGGGGGTGCAGGGGGCCATGAGCGCAGGTGAGGGGGCACGGGGTCAGGAGTGCAGGTGAGGGGGCGCAGGGGGCCATGAGCGCAGGACACAGGAGGGTGGGGAAACGGGTGTCCAGGGTGCCCCAGGCTCAGGGAGAGTGGCCTCGTGAGCCCAGTGGGGCTGCCCTGTCTGCACCTGCAGCCCTCAAGCCCCCATCCCCCACAGAGGGCAACCTGCACAACCCCGCCCTGTTCGAGGGCCGCAGCCCTGCCGTGTGGGAGCTGGCCGAGGAGTACCTGGAGCTGGTGCGGCAGCACCCCTGCCCCCTGTCCTACGTCCGCGCCCACCTCTTCAAGCTGTGGCACCACACGTGAGTTGGGGGGGGCCCCCGCACCCAGGCTGGCGCTGCCGCCTGAGACCCCTGAGGCGTGTGGGATGACCCACCATAAGGCCACACTGCGGAGGTGGCCCTGTGCATCCTGAGGGGCTCAGGGGACTGGCAAAGGCGAGCCAGGTGGGTATAGCTTGGGGAGGGGGCGAGGGAGGGAGAGATGCAGTCGTGTGTCCGGTGGGGCAGGCGGCGCAGGGGCCCCGGTGACGGGCGTCTGTCCCAGGCTGCAGGTGCATCAGCAGCTCCGTGAGGAGCTCGCCAAAGCGAAGACGCTGGAGGACGTGGGCGAAGTGAGCCAGGCGCTAAGGCTGCAGTGTCAGGCATGTGCCGGCGGGCATGGCGGGGCACCGCGGGGCAGGGCGGGGGCTCAGGCCGTGACCGATGACCGAGGGGCCTCTGGGCTCTTACAGGAGGACATGTCCAGGCAGAAGGAGGGGGAGAAGCCCTCGGGCGGTCTGCCGTTCTTCCACTGGATCTGCCAGCCCTACGTCCGGCCGGGGTGAGCCCTTCGCCAGTGCGGGCCGTGGGGGAGTTGGGCTGTGCCGCTCCTGAGCCTGGCCAGCACCCTCCCTGGTTGTTAAGATCCGTCCCTGTTCCCAGAGAAACGTGAAGCAAGGAACGGCAGGCACGGCCACTGCCGCCAGCCCCGCAGCGGGAGCCCAGCTCAGCTCCTGGCCCTGGTGGTGCCGTGGCTTGGCTCAGCCACGCCAGGTGCTGAGTCGCCCTCACCCCATGTGGGGACTTGTAGGTTTGGGTCATTTCTTCCCCGAGACACTGCTCTAGACTCTGATCCAGGTGGCTGGGGCCTTGGGGGTCAGAAGGATGACCCCTCAGCTTCCTTCCTCCCTCGAGTGCGGGGCCGTGCTCTGTGGCTGCGGCCCTGCTTGGGCGCGGCCTTCAGCTGCCCTGCGGGCTGACCTGGGTGGGAGCACCTTGACCGCAGCTGCAGGGCCAGGCGTTCTCAGGCTCACTCAGCTCTGCCTGCACCCCTCCGTCAGGCCCAAGGAGGGGAGCAAGGAGAACAGCGGTGCTGCCGGAAGCAAGCGGGCCCTGGAGGAGGAGGACGGGGGCCGCCCCGAAGTCCTCTCCAAGAACAAACAGAAGAAGAAACTGAGGAACCCCCACAAGACCTTTGATCCCTCACTCAAGCGTAAGCCACCCTTCCAGCCTGCCGGGCCAGGCGAGGAGGTGGGCTGAGGCCAGCCTCTGAGGGGCTTCTTGTCTCAGCCTGGTCCTCTGCGTGGCCTTCACCATTTGGGACCTGTGACCCTATGCAAGCCACGCAACCTTCCTGAGCCACCTCAGCCATAAAACGGGGCTTCCACTTAGCGTGCACAAGGGTCAGAGGAGGCCGTGGAGACCCCAGGGGCACGTTTGCTGGGAGGGAGCCCAGGCCCCAGGCATGGTGGGATTGGGCACCGGCGAGGGAGGAGGTTGAGTCAGGCCCGGGAGGCGGCTTCTCTGCTCCCAGAGCCCCCGTGCGCACACTCGTCTCAGCCCTGAGCCCCTCCTCCTAGACCCTGGGTGATGGGGCCAAGGCCACTGCGGCCTGCTTCTGGCTGTTGTCCCTCAAATCAGGTGTCTACCAGCTACCAGCAGAGACTTACTGGAGAGCCCCCGCCCCCCGCCATTCACACCCCCAGCTCTTCTAGGAGGCAGCCGGGGATGGGGTGGGGGTCTGGGCTGAGCCTCTTATCTTGCTCTCTGTGATGGCTGCAGCTCTCAGGGCTGATGGACAGGGTGTCTTCTGCTGGGTTCCCATCCACCTGTCACCTCCTGCATCCTGCTGATACCCCATCCTGCCCCCACCCCTGACCCAAAGGGAAGGGCAGGCCAGGGCCGCCCTTGTCCCCTGCCCTCCCCAGAGCCTCTGGCTGCAGACGGCTCTGAGGGGCCCTCGCTGCTGAAGAGGCCCGGCCACCTGTGCTCCCCTTGTTCCACCAACAGCACTTTTGTTCTTTCCCCAGCAAAATATGCGAGGTGTGATCAGTGTGGAAACCCCAAGGTGAGCAGGTCTTTCCAGCCATTGCTGTAGGGCCTGAGGCCACAGTGGGGAGTCTCTAGTCCCACTGGGAGGCAGCAGGTGACACTCAGGCCTGGTCCCTAACTGTGGGTGGGTGCTGCTGCAGCTCAAGGCCCTGCCCCCAAGCCCAGCCCAGAACAGCCCCTCACCTTTGTCACCACCGGGAGACAAGCACCCTCTGGGCTCTGCCCTGCCATGTCCCTCCCACGCTGACCCCAGGGTATGTCCAGGCCGTGGTGCCCAGACACCAGGGCTGCTCACTGGCCCTTCTGTGTCCAGGGCAACAGGTGTGTGTTTAACCTGTGCCGGGGTTGCTGCAAGAAGAGAGCTTTCAAAGAGTCCGCGGATTGCCCAGGTGAGGGGCCCTGGTCGTCCTCAGCTGGCGGGAGGAGGTGCCAGAGGCAGGGCCAATCATAAACCCATCTCCCTCCCTCTGCTCCCCCAGGTCACAGGCTGCTGTTCAGGACCAAATTGGAGAAGTCTCTGGCCTGGAAGGGGGACCAGCCCAGGCTGCAGGAGCCACCCCCACCAGGACCTGGGGGACCGGGTGGCTTCCCCGAAATCGTGGGCAGTGCTGTGGCTTGAGGCCAGCTGGAACCTGGACAGGACTGCCACTGGGGCTTGGACACAGCCCCCCAAGCACATGCCTTTACTCAGGGATCTCCTGCTATTTAACACGGACTGGAATGTGCCAGTCCGCCCTCGGC
>NW_004443964.1:1089752-1090873 GCF_000243295.1 Trichechus manatus latirostris
TCCAGGATCAGCTGGGTCAGCTCGTCCTCCAGCGCCGCCACCGTGGTGTTGAAGGCGGTGGCCATCTTCCGCATGTCGGCGGACACGTAGGGGCTGAAATACTGCAGGGCAGGGGTGTCAGCAGCCGCTACTGTCCCCAGTGGCCTGCCGGGCTGTCTGCAGCGCCCACCCACCTGCCCCAATGCTTACCTGGATAAGGGCGCGGTTGCGAATCTGCGTGTAGAGGGTCCTGACGTGGGGGGCCAGGTACATGTCCAAGAGCAGGTTGTCCTAGGGTGCAAGGCCAGTTGGGGTGCCTGCCGCTGCCCTGCGGCCCCCAGTAGTAGACCACCCCCTCCCACAGTCCAGCCCAGCACGGCCCCACCCTCACCTTCATCTCATCCAACATCTTGAGACACGAGGCATACTTGGACTCATAGAACTTGAAGATGATGTCCCGTACCTGGGGCTCCAGCTCCAGGAACAACTTGAAGGAACTGCAGGGACCAGACTCCTCAGAGCACGGCCCCTGCCCTGCAGAGCCAAGGAGAGGGCACTGGGCCGCAGGGGCCGCCAGAGGCCAACTGGGCATCGGTCCCCAGGCGGAAGGCACAGCCGGGCTGGGGAAGGGCTGCTGGGCCAGCACCGCGGCCCACCCACCTGCTGGAGATGACGTTGCGCTGCAGCTCCTGGCGGTCAAAGGTGGCCAGGGCGCACAGGCCCCCATAGACGGCCACATTGCTGGGGGAAAGCAGCTGAAGGCAAGAGGTGAGGGCATTGAGACCCCAGCCGCCGCTAGTCAGGACGGCGGCCAGGAATGAGGCCCAGAGCCCACGTGGGGTCCACACAGCCAGCTCAAACAGCCCCTAGGTGTCCACTCGGGGGAGACCCCAACACCAGCACCCAACCCACCAAGCTCACCCCCACTGCCCAAGTCCCAGCTCCTCCGGAGCCCCCGCAGCCCCTCACCTCGGGGAAGTCACAGTGGTCAAAGGAGGCCAGCAGGAAGCACTTGGCGGCCTGCTTATACTTGCGGGCAGCCAACTCGGCCAAGCCTGGGGGCAGACGGGCAGGGAGAGCCATGAGGCCACCAGAGCGCCCATGGGCTGCAAAGTCTCAGCGGCCTACGGCGCCCCCTGGCC
>NW_004443964.1:1092489-1093601 GCF_000243295.1 Trichechus manatus latirostris
AGCTTGCGGTGGATCTCCTCCCCACACCACCCGCTCACCGGGCGGCCTCCGAGAGCTTGCGGTGGATCTCCTCCCCACACCACCCGCTCACCGGGTGGCCTCCGAGAGCTTGCGGTGGATCTCCTCATACATGTCCACATTAAAGGTTCTCTGCACGAAGGACAGGGCCATCTTCAAGGCCTCCACCCGCAGCGGGGGGCAGTGGTCGGCGATGAACTGCAGACGCTCGATGCGCATCAGGCCGCTGTAGCTGGCCGCGTACTGCTCCAGGTCCTGGGGTGGGCAGGGGCACAGGGCTCAGGCCAGGCCTGCAAGGCAGGACCCTGGACCCAACCCCAGTCCTGACTGCCCGGAACAGGATGCTGCCCCAGGTGCTGAGGAGGTGATGGAAGAGGGGTAGGGGAAGGCGGGGGTAAAGAGGAGGGAGAACCGAGTATCAGGGGCTCTGGGTCAGAGAGACCCCACCAGGCATGGCTGAGAAGGGCCAACTGTCTGCCCCCCACCCAGGGACGCCCTGTGACTCCGTACCAGGGTGGGGTTCTCCACCACATAGTTGACATCAGGTGCGCTCTGTGGGTCCTCCTGGGGGTCCACGTCGATCTGCATGGGCTCCACCGCCCCCTGCAACACGGGCACCTTGGCATCTCACGCAGGAGAGGCCCAGGAGGGCTGCACAGACCCTCACCACCTCCCACGCTTACCTGCCCCTTGATCCCCGGAGGCACGACTGTGCCCATGCTCTCACTGCTGCACCCCGAATGTGCCCTCCACAGCCCCTCCCCCACGAGTCTCCAGTGTCGAGTCAAGGAGGGCTATGCACGAGCAAAGCCCCTGGCCCAATTCTAACCCTGTCAGGACAGTTACACAGGCCCCTGAAGCTTCCCTACAGGGTCCCAGGCACTGTCCTGATGTGGTTTCCTCAAAGTCGTGGAGAAGCAGCACATGAGACCTTAACCCCAGGAGGCAGGGGGCCTGGCAGCAGGCTCGGGCCAGCCCCTGGAATGTCCCGGAACCTCTCCCGAGCAGCCAGAGCAGCAGTACAGGGTGAGAGTCACACCGCAGGGTGGGGAGGGGATGGAGTCACCTCAGGGAACCCCAGAGGCTCGGGGGGG
>NW_004443964.1:1095247-1096185 GCF_000243295.1 Trichechus manatus latirostris
GAACCCCGAACCCCCACTTCGCAGGGCAGACCCCAGTCTCTAACCCCCCAGACCCAGCGCCCAGCCTACCGGGTCAGCGCCTTCCTGGGCCGCAGCTCCGCGGTGCTCTGCGCAGGTTCTCCCAACCAACCGGCTTGAGTCCCCAGGAAGTTCTCCGGTGAAGGCAGGCCTAGGGCCAGGCTGCCACTTAAGGGCAGCCAGCAGTGGGCACCCAGGGGCACCCCTTGCATCCCAACGGGCTCTTTCTCTTGAGGTTCCACTCTGAGCCTCAGGCTTCCCCTCCCTCTTAGACTAACCGGGCCAGGTCCCTAGACAGCTGCCCCGCGTGCTCACAGGTGTGTTTCCCCTTAGACCTTCATCTTCACTGATGGGGATGACCCTGAGCTGCAGCTCAAAGGGGGTGAGTGTCTCCCAGCCCAGCCCTGTCCGCAGAGTCCTTCTCTATAGGCCCCCCACCCCCACCCCTAGAGGAGCGGTACCCTCGCTGTGTTCACTGTGTTCTGCAAATGACAGGCCCAGGAAGGTGGGTGACCCTGCAGGATCACATACCTGGCTAGGGGGGCAGAGCCAGGGTGCCCACCAGTGGCCAGCCGGGCCCCAGGACTGTGCTCGCTGCCCACCATGCTCTGCATCCTGCCTGGCCACTGGCTGACTTCCAGAGCCTCAGGCCACACCCCTCCCAGGCCTGCACCCGCGGGTTAGGGGGTGAGGGTCTCACCTCGGTCAAGTTTCCTGGCGGGTTTTCATTCTTGTGATCCTAAGCAACCACCACCTGCTGGGACCTCAGAGATCACCAACGGGGCTAGCTGAGGAAGGGCGGAGCAGGGCTGCAGTGGGACCCCGGGCGGCCGTCTGCTCTGCTCTCTGTGGTCAGTGCCCCTGGTTTCCCCCTTTCTGCGTGTCGCAGGCAGTCACGTCATCAACACCAACTGCTCGGC
>NW_004443964.1:1097540-1098729 GCF_000243295.1 Trichechus manatus latirostris
TAACGTGGTGAACGTGGCCGGAGGCTTCAGCCTGCAGCAGGACCCCACTCGGTGAGCCGGCAGTTGTGGGGCAGGTGGGCACAGGCCAGCAGGAGCTCAGGTGGCAGCCCCCCTTTCCCCAGCCTGACACCCACTTCCTGCCTTCCCAGGTTTAAGTCCGTCCACTGCCTCCTCTACCCGGACACAGACTGGTGCCCTGCATGACGGGGGCTGACCGCGGCCTCTTGGTGACCGACGAGCTCTAACCCAGGAGGTGGCTCTGGCACTTCGCAGGTGCAGGCGGGTGATGCCCCCTCCAGCCTCCGCAGTGCCACCAGTGAGACGGGCACCAGGCTGAGCGTTTGGCAGTGCAGGGACAGCATGTCCTGCCTGGGGCCAGGCTCTGGTGCCACTCGCCACCCCGAGAAGGGAAGGGAGGAGCTGCAGAGTCTGGGGGACCCGAACCTTACAGGCCACCATGGGGGCCAGCACCACTGCCACACTGCCGGAGGGGGTGCCAGGCAGGTTGAGGCCACAGGCATCCTTCTTGCAGCGGCTCCGCCCTGAGACAGTGCTCCCGCGTCCCACCCCCACCTCCGCAGCTTGAGCTGGACCATCTGCCCCCCACGGTGGGTCCCAGTGGGACAGGGTCCTTTGCCCGTGTTACTCTTGTCTCCAGGCCTCCCTGGCACGGCCCCCCTGCTTCCTGGAGTCTTGCCCAATAAACCCTTTTGAGCTCAGCAGTGACTCACTTCTGCACTCGCCAGTGGCCCCCACAACTAAGGCAGGAGGTGCAGAGGTGGAGAGCTGTAGAGGCTTCAACTGCTACGGCCAGTTGTCCGGGATCCTCACTTGTCCTCTGGGGGGCCTGCCCCCAGGGAGGGAGGCCCTTGGACAGCTCAGCCTGATCCATCCCCCCTCAGCCTTAGTCTGCTCTGGCCCCCGCTGGGGATGAGTGTGTTCCCAGCAGCCTTCAGGCCAGGTCTCTCTGTCCACTTCCTGCTTTCTCAGCTGACCTTAGTGTTGTCAGCCACAAAAAGAAGCAAGAAAATACAACCCACGATGAAGTAAATAACTGAGCAATCAGAGGTTTATCAGTCTGGGTCCAGCCAGGAGAGAGAAACCACCCAGTCACTTGAACAGAAAAAATGTAAAGGATTTTTATCTGTAATGGGGTTGGAGTAAGTAGAAATTAGTTAGTAACAAATAA
>NW_004443964.1:1099339-1101602 GCF_000243295.1 Trichechus manatus latirostris
AAAAAAGGCTAAGGGAAGTGGTTCAGACAGAGAGAGAAAGATGCGTGTGTGGATATGCAGGTCTGCACAAGCATGAGAGCACCAGAAATGGTAACTGCTGGGAATACGTATACGTTTTTTATTATGTATGTTTTCTTCTCATGTAACTCTCTTTAAAATACAATTGGCTGTTTAAACAAAAACAATGACAGTGTATTATGGGGTTTATAACAAACTTATTAGTAAGATGTATGGTGGTGTTAAAAGGCCAGAGGGTAGGAAGGGGAGTTATAAGGACCTTGCGCTGTACTGGAAGCGGGGACTGTGATAAGCTGAAGAAGCACATGATAACCTCTAAAAGAACCACTAAAATAACAGTCATATTGAGCAGGCTGGCAACAAGGGTAGACAGAATCACACGTAAACCCAGCTCGCTAGGGAATGTAACTGGTCCTGCTCTTCCCAGCAACCAAGTCAGGAGAGTTTCAGCAGTCAAGAGGCGGTGCAGGGATGCTCACGTGGGGACATGCAGGCCGGGACCAGATGGTGCCAGCGAGTGGCAATCTGAGGGGGGACCGAAATCCCAGTAATGAAGACAGATGTATATATTTTAAAATTTTTTATTGTGCATTAGGTGGAAGTTTACAGAGCAAATTCATTTCCCACCTAATAATTTGTACAAAAAGTGTTCTGTGACGTTGGCTTGAGTTCCCAATGTGTCAGCACTCTCTTCATTTCCGTTCTAAATTCCCACTTTCCTTTCATGAGAGGCAGTATTTTAATGCAGTATTTTTTAAAAATCAAACAATGCAAAAATGCCCATGATGAACAAAATATCAGAGTTTTAAGACAGGATTGGCGTTACTGTTTCCTTCTGCCATGGCATTGCTGCTGGTCCTATCCACACCATCCACCTCCCGGGCACCTGTCCCAGGCCAGGCCTAGTGTACGGGCTGGCCCTCGGGGCCTAGTTTACAGATGGGGAAAGCAAGGCCCTGCAAGGTCCCAGGTCCTCCAGCTCCCCCAGTCCGAGGTGGCCGGCAGGATTTCCCCTCGGGCCTCTACACTTCTCCTGGTAAGACAAGGTCTGAGAGCCTGCGGCAGGTGGGACTGACTGGTGGGGAGGGTACCCCAATTTCCAACTTGGACTGCTGGGTGCAGGGGGTACGGGGCAGGTCTGGGGAGAAGGAAGCTTGGTTTTGCGTGCCGGCACTGAGGTAGCTTTGGTTTTTCAGTTAGCTCGTGGGATCACGAAGGCCTGCCTGGTATGTCGTGGGTGGCAAAGTGTCCCTCTGTGCTTGAGGCCCACCTGGCCAGTGGCAGGAGGTGCCAGGAGCCCACTGTCCTGCTTGGCTGAGTGCCAGAGTAAGGGGCTGTGTGAAGACGGCCAGGGTCCCTTGCTCACACAGGGCCTGTCTGCCTCATGGGCCCCCACCCCCTGTGGTGGCTCTGAGCCCTGCAGGGTCTGGGGTAGGAAGGAACAGGATCTGCCCTGCTGTCCTCAGGGCCCCCGTGGTCCAGCAGAGCGTTTGCAGGACATCCCATCTGAGGTCATCGCCTTAAAGATGGGAGCTGTTCCATTGGCAGAGCTGGCTCACATGGCGCAGACAGGATGGGCCCCGGCGTGGCAGCCCACAGCCCACAGTGTCGCACCAGTTGGAGGCCCCCGGTGCAAGGGGTGGGTGCTCCTTCCCCTCTGCACTGGGGACCCCACAGCAACAGCCCCTCTGGACCTGCCCAAGAGGAGGCGTGGCTGGGGAACAGTCTGGCAGGGCTAAGAAGACAGCACCTTACCTGAGCTGGGAAGACCCCAGACAGGCTGCTGGAGGGACGTCTGTCCCAGGCTGGGGCCGGGCTCCTGCAGGAAGACTGGCGGCCTGGCCTCAGAGGGGGGACCCCAGACTCAGGGCCCATGAGAATAGGGATCCTGTGCACACAGGCTGGAGTCTACTCCCAGGAGCTATGGACTACAGCCGGAGTGGAACCTCAGTGCCCCCACAGGCAAGGTGGTGGGTGGGGGCAGCTTTCCAGGGGGGAGATTGAGGCCCGTATCCCACCCTGCGTCCCCACCCCGGTCTAATCCTGGGTGGCTGGGAGCTTTTCCCAGTGGCATCACCTTACATCTCCCAGGGAGCCTTTGTGCCTTGTCCATGCAGCTCTCCCCTGGCCAGGCTCCCCACCCAGAACAGCTTAGCCTCCAGCAGAGGCTTGCCCCGCTGCCCCTCATCTTGGGTACGGCCCCTCCTGCCTGTACCCCCAGAAGAAATGGGCCCCTCCGTACAGG
>NW_004443964.1:1102150-1110285 GCF_000243295.1 Trichechus manatus latirostris
TGTGTCTCCATGTGTGCCTTGCATGCACATGTGTGTCCGTGTGTGCATGTGTGTGCCTGGGTGTTCACAAAGGAGAGGGGAGTCAAGGCATCCGATGTCCATTCTCCCAGAGTCCCCTGGGGCCTCCGCCTCCCCCAGGAAGCCCCTGTGCCCACGCCCCTGAGGGCTGTGAGGTTCCAGTGCTTTCACCTCCGCTTAATGGCTTCACTGTACCTGTGACTATGAGGCTCAATGGGACCATGAGTCCCGATAATAGTCAGAATAACAGATAAGGCTGGCGCCTTGGAGGCTGGCCAGGCTTTTCTCCTGTTATCTCAGACCCCGCCCCACGCCTGCGCTCCATGCTGTGTCCTCATCTCCCTGGGCTGGCCACCACAGCCGGCTCCCTCAGAAGCCCTGGTGCCAGCTACGTGCCCCTTGTCCAGGGCACATGCCATTCACTCACTCACTCACTCATTCGACAGCACGTGGTGAAGGCTCTCTGCCCGCATCAGGGAGATGGCCGTGGGGAAGCAGCCTCACGCTGGGGGCTCTTGGTCCATGGGGAGGGGGAGGGGGGAGAGGGTGACCCAGGGCAGGGGTGGGGGCACCCTGAGTGGAGGAGGAGGGTGTGACCCTGGGCAAAGAAGGCCAGTAAGGGGCAAGGAGAGTGTGGGCCTGGGCGACGGCCTGCAGCTGGCTTGAGCGGCCGCAGTAGCCAAGCGTCACCACAGAGCCAGAGTCTAGGCCTGAAGAGACTCCACGCCCAGGCTCTGTCGTGAGGCTGCAGGGGGCAGGCAGGGGCCGGCGTGGGGCACAGAGGGGCCAGTGTGGGGCACAGAGCCACAGAGGGGCCTGGCTGTGGGAGAAGGTGGTGGGATATGAGCAGTGAGTGGAGTTGAGTCAGCCGCCTGGTGGTCACAGGTGGCCAGTGGAGAACAGGGAAGGGCCTGGAACCAGGCAAGACTCCAGGCCCCTGCCGTTCAGGAAGGAAGTCCCTGGTGGGGACTGTGGGTGAGGACCTGAGTCTCCCTGTGCCACAGTGGGAGCGGAGCCCTTCTCTCCTCACGCCCCTCCCCACGCCCAGAGCTTCCTGCACCCCAGGGGTCACCTACCCGTGTTTGGAGCCAGATTTGGTTCCCAGTTTCCACAAACGCCCCCTCCCTGCCATGTCATGTTTGGGGTCAAAGGAACATGGCCATGGGCCGTGCCCACCCTCACCTCCCAGACAAGGAAGTCTCCAGGTGGCTTCAGGCCCTCTCCCCACAAAAGCTGCCCCCGCCCGAGGCCAGCCTCGGAGAAGCCCCCTTGCCCGGCATCCCTGGCACACTGGACGCCCCCTGGAGGCTGCACATGCTGCCCCTCCCCAGCTCTGGCTGGGGCGAGCACCCTGAGCTGGTTTGCCCCGGGACACTGTCCTCCCCAAGACCCTGTGCAGCTGTGCCTTCCCCAGGGGCCCTGCAGAGCCTCCTTCCCAGGCTGACACTCCAACCGCAGCCCCTCCCCACCCCCCACTCAGGTGCCCCATCTGGGCCGGCTGAATCCGGTTTCGGGCAGCTTTCTCAGGGGCCTTCTTCACCCTGGGACACCTGAGGAACAGGAAAAGCAGGAAAGCAAACACCTCATCCAAACGCAGGCACACGGGGTCTGAGAAGGCTGCTCTGAGAAGGCTGCTCGGGAGCTTATCAGGAAGGGCCTTTGTCCCTGTGGCCCCATCTCTCAGGGCAGGCTCCATCGGGGGCCGGGCCTTTACTTCACCCCTTTTCACATGCACACACACACATATGCACACACATATCACATGCAGACACACGTGTGCAAACACACGCACACACAGCAAGTCTAAGCCATCAGCCTGCTTCAAACCCTCACCCACTTCGCAGCGGTCTCCTGAGCGAGGCCCCCCACCTCCACCTCACCCAGCCTGGGTGCACCTTGATCCTGAGGCTCTACCCTCCGCCCCTCCAGATCCTCAGAGCCCCTGCCCAGAGGGGCTCTGCTCACACTGCGTCCTCATTCTGCTCTCCTGGCCAGCTCTCCCCACTTCAGGTCTATATGGCCGGAAGTGTGCGGGCCGGGTGTGCACTCCAGGTATGCAGGTGCGTGCCCCAATGGTCTCACCACAAGGCAGAAAACCAATTAAGAAATGAAGAGCTGGGTCTGGAGTGAGGGAGCTAGGGAGGGAGGGAGCATAGACAGAGGGCGAGTGTAGACAGACAGAGGGCGAGTGTAGAGGGAGGGGTGAGTGTAGACGAAGGGGTGAGTGTAGACAGAGGGGTGAGTGTAGACTGAGGTGCGAGTGTAGACAGAGGGGGTGAGGACCCCGCCCTGCGACAAGAATGCCTGAGACGGAGGCAGAGCAGCCCCAGGCGCCTGTGCAAGCAGGTGAACAAGGGCTTCAGGAGGAAGACCATGGGCTGAGAAAGGCCAGGCCAGCAGGTGGGGTTGAATGGCTGGGGAGGCAAAGAGGGAGGCCATGGTCAAAGGGGAAAGAAAGTCCACGGTGGGCTTAAGGAGAGGAGACGGTGCGTGCGGTAGCTTCTCTCAAGGTGCTTTTCTGCAAACAAGAGAAAGGAATGACTGGTAGCTCGGGGGCGGGGCAGGAGATGAGTTTGGGCTTTGCTTTTAGAAGGAAATGGCCTTTGAGAGGACCCAGAGGGAAGGAGTGCAGAAAGCCCTGGGGAGCGGTGAGGGGGTGATAGATCGTGGAGTGTGGGTGGGGCTGGGAGAGCACTGTGTGCCCTTGACTGCCCCTAGGCGCTTACAGAGGGCCGAGGGATAGGGCTGCTGGCTTGGGCTGGTCTGTGAGGGTCCCTGGACAATGGAGGGGATTAGGACCCTGACCCGAGGGCAAGGCCAAACAAGTGCAAGTACATGCTCAGATGTGCCTTGCTGAGGGACAGGCTGGGGCTGCCCCTCCCTTAGCCTCTGCAGGGTTCTAGGTTAGGCAGGGTCCTAGGTTAGGAGCAGAAGGCAGAGCCGCAGGGCAGCCAGGGAGTAGAGGCTCCACCTGGCCTCAGATCTACCCCTCCTGCTGCCCCTGGGCATCCTCGCCTCCAGCCCGACCACCCCTCGGACCCAGAGCCCCAGGTGAGGCCTGGGCCCTGCGACCACCAATTGTCCAGCCACAGGAGGTCCTAAGCAAGGGTTCTCAGGCGGCCCCACCCTGGCCTGGAACAAAACAGCTTTCACGTGGGGGCTCAGTGACCACGCACGTGCGCGTACATCTGAGCCTTTGCTGGCAGCCTGCTCTCCACTGTCCCCAAGTCTGCCACTTCCTGTCCTAGCCCATTCTTTGCAAGTACTGCTGGCTTCCTGGTGGCCGGGCTGAGCTTGGGGTTCACCTCCCTCTGACGGCTAAAGCACAGCTCTTTCCCTCCGGGCTCCACAGGCGAGGCGGTTGCTCTGAGAGGCCGCGGGACCCACTTCTATGTCGGGGGACGGGGGTCACATAACGACCCCTTTGCCAGACTTTCTTCT
The DNA here is from genome assembly GCF_000243295.1 of Trichechus manatus latirostris. Taxonomy (NCBI): domain Eukaryota; kingdom Metazoa; phylum Chordata; class Mammalia; order Sirenia; family Trichechidae; genus Trichechus; species Trichechus manatus. The sequence continues at coordinate 1,105,610 of NW_004443964.1, forward strand.
CAGAAACAAAACAAGAAATGTTAACCCTGAGCTCTCCATTTCACATGTAAAGCCACAGGTTCCTTCTGGCATTAACTACCAGATCTGTTTTTCATGATAATCTTCTTGACAAAGAAGAAACTCGCTCCCAGACCCCCTAAATCCATTCAGGCTAAATCCGCTGGTGGGTCACCGCCCTGAGTTTGAAAAACCCCGCCCAGGGCAGGCAGTGGCCTGCCGTGCCCCCGGACACGCCCACTCATTTTGACCAATCGCATGGTTCCACCCCCCCCCACGGACGCACGTAGCCTTCTGATTGGCCTCGCCGCCCCAACGATCCGCCCCACCTCGCGACCTGCTCCCCCCGCGACCCGCCCCCGAACACGCCCACTCATTTTGGCCATTAGCACTAGCGAAGGTAACCTCTATTTGCATGGTTCCGCCTCCTCCCCGCACGTCGCCTTTTCGATTGGCCGCGCCGCCCCACCCCTCGCTCCTCCCTATCGACTACGCCCACCCTTTCGACCAATCACACTGGAGGAGGGGACCTCTGTTTGTATGGTCCTGCCCCCCGCCCAGCACGTAGCCGTTCGATTGGCCGTTCCGCCCGGCGCCCTACGCTAGTCGCCCGCCCAGAGCTCCAAGTCCAGTCCTGGTGCGCAGGCCGAGGCCCACCGCCATGGAGCTGGGGCTCGCGGGTCGTAGGGCCCTTGTCACTGGGGCGGGCAAAGGTGGGCCCAACGGGCGGCGGCGGGCGGCGGCGGGCGATGGCCGCGGGCGAGGAGGGCGCACACTGAGCCCCGCTCCCCGCTCCCCGCAGGCATCGGACGCAGCACGGTCCAGGCGCTGCACGCGGCGGGCGCGCAGGTAGTGGCTGTGAGCCGCACCCAGGCCGACCTGGACAGCCTGGTCCGCGAGGTACGCGCCGGCGGCCCGCGGCCGTCCGGTCCCCTGCTCGGAGGGGCAGGCTGAACCCGACCGGGGGTGGGGCTGGAGACGGCCGCGCGCCCGTCGCCCACCCTCCCCCCCCGGGCGCCAGGCGCTGGGGCCGACCAAGGACCCTCAGCACCCTCTCCCCAGGGCGCGCGGCCTCCGTGGGTGGCAAGGCCCCCGAGCTTGGAAGGAGGCAGAAGTGGCTGTGGAGCAGGCTGGGGCCAGGGTGCTCCGGCAGGGAGGAAGTTGTCTGAACGCAGTTGCGGCCAGGCGCCTGGTCAGCGGCCCAGGGCTCATCCAGTGACTAGGGCCATTTCACCTCCCTTCCCCGCTCTGCCTGCTGGGGTCTGATCTCCAAGAGGGCAGCTAGCCTCCCTGGGACCCCTAATACCTCCCCTGTCCAGCTGAAAGATCGCCCAGACCCTGCCCCTCCCTCACGTGGCAGAGGCCCAGCGGTGCCCCTTTGTGGGCATGGTGCCGCTGCTAGCTGCCCACCCACCACAGTGCCCTGGCGTTGAGCCCGTGTGTGTGGACCTGGCTGACTGGGAGGCCACGGAGAAGGCACTGGGCGTCGTGGGTCCTGTGGACCTGCTGGTGAACAGTGCTGCTGTGGCCCTGCTGCAGCCCTTTCTGGAGGTCACCAAGGAGGCGTTTGACATGTGAGTCTGCTGCAGGGTCCCTGGGGGAGTCCTGGGGGGAGGAAGAACTCTAGGGGAGGGGCTGTCCCTGCAGCAGCCCCAGGCCCCGACCAGGGTTTGTCCATCTACCTCCAGGTCCTTTGATGTGAATCTGCGTGCTGTCATCCAGGTGTCCCAGGTGAGGTGCCCTGCATGCGGAAGCAGGGACTGGGGATGCCCCACGTCGGCCTCATCCTCCCTCTACCACTCCAGATCGTGGCCCGGAACCTGATCGCCCGGGGAGCCCCGGGGGCCATCGTGAATGTCTCCAGCCAGGGTTCCCAGCGTGCCCTGACCAACCACAGTGTCTACTGTGAGTGAGCTGTGTGCCCCCACCAGCTGGATGCTGCTATCATGGTGCTAGGAGAGGCTCCATACCCACAAAGGGGCACCACTGGGCCTCTGCCACTTGAGGGAGGGGGCAGGGTCTGGGCGATCTTTCAGCTGGACAGGGAACAGGTTAGGGGTCCCAGGGGGGCCACCTGCCCTCTTGGAGACCATCAGGCTCCATGCCACCACCACCCCCAGGCTCCACCAAGGGTGCCATGGACATGCTGACCAAGGTGATGGCCCTGGAGCTTGGGCCACACAAGGTGAGCTGGCCAGGGCCCCCCCCCTCCCAGGCCCCAAGCCCAGGAGCACCTGGCCCACCTCACTGACCCGTCTGCCTCATGCAGATCCGCGTCAATGCAGTGAACCCCACAGTGGTGATGACACCCATGGGCCGGGCCAACTGGAGCGACCCCCAGAAGGCCAAGGCCATGCTGGACCGTATCCCACTGGGCCAGTTTGCTGGTGAGTGGTGGGGGAGGGGCAGCCCCTTTGTTCCCAGATGAGGGGTGGGAAGAATGGGCTAGGCAGCCCCCTTCATCTGCCCTGTCCCCACCCCAGAGGTGGAGCACGTGGTAGATAGCATCCTCTTCTTGCTGAGTGACCGCAGTGGCATGACCACGGGCTCCACCCTGCCGGTGGACGGCGGCTTCCTGGCCACCTGAGTGCCTCCCCACGCCTGTCCAGTCCCAGGTGCTGAGCCAGCCCCGCTTCCTTGCTTCCTCCAGTAAACACTGTCTTCCCGCTTGGTCTTGGTGCTGATTCTTAGGCCTCCAGCAAGTGGCAGGGAGGTGCTGGGCTCAGGACTGGGTTGGAACGGGTCCACGCAGGGAGGGTCCCATTCCATTCGTGTTCCAGGCCAGGTGGGCACCTGGCTCCCACACCGGGCCAACCTGGCAGAGGCGGGAGACAAAGCCTTTCAGAAGGCCACCTCCTGAGGGGCGGTGGTGAATTGGGCCTTATCTAGACCTTGTGGGGAGCCCTGGTGGCGCAGTGGTTACGAGCTTGACTGTCAACTAAAAGGTCAGCAGTTCAAATCCACCAGCCGCTCCTTGGAAACCCTAGGGGGCAGTTCTACTCTGTCCTATAGGGTCGCTATGAGTCGGAATCGACTTGACAGTGACGGGTTTTGGTGAGGCCTTGGGGTGGAAGTGGTGGAGCGCTTCTAGGAGTCCAACAACCACTGGCTTGGCAGGCGTAACTCCAGCTGAAGCTGGTTAAGATCGCTCCAAGTACCGAGTAAGAAAAAGTGAGACAATGAAGATGTGGGCCGGAACTCAATCCTTGTCAATGACTGAGCTACATTTTTCTGATCGGATAATAGTTTTCGAATGCTGGTGGAGTATTTGATCAACTTTGTGTGCTGTTTACAATGTAACGGCCCCAGACTCCACACACTTAAGCTTAATCTGAGTTATGAACATTTTTTCCATCAGTTTCTTAAGTCTAGACAATAAACAAAACAAGAAATCACTTCCCAGTTTGTAGCATTTGCCAATTCCCATGGTGTAAATACTGGCGTTGTGGATGATTTCGAGCCACCAGTTTAGTGTCACTGAACATAGGGTGGAAACCCTGGTGGCATAGCGGTTAAGAGTTTGGCTGCTAACCAAAAGGTTGGCAGTTTAAATCCACCAGGCGCTCCTTGGAAACCTTATGCAACAGTTCTACTTTGTCCTATAGGGTCCCTATAAGTTGGAATTGACTCAAGAGCAACGGGTTTGGTTTTTTGAACATGGGTTTGGGATATGTGCGGTAGTCATCATTCTATGGCATCTTCACCCTACAGACGCCACTGACATGGGTAACCTCAGGGCACAGATGACAGTGACACGCACAAAAATAATTAGGAAATGATGAGCTTTGAGTATTAATTTTGTTTTTAATGCAACTCACTTCATTGTAAGTTTATATAATTTAATCTTTAATAATGGCTGTGTAACAACTGGCTAGCACCATTCCTGACGATTTAGCAGTCGGTGCCCCAAACCAGTATGAGCTGGATCCGGCATGGACATGTTCTGATCACGTGTCTGTCCAGAGTGGTGCCCTGTGGCCTCCAAAACCAAGTCCGAGGCCCTAGACCCTGGCTCCCGGGCCCTCCTGGGCCCCTCCCAGACTGACCTCCAGCCTCATCACCCACTATTCCTGACGACAGCAACGCCAGACTGCCGGCCCACTCGCCTTTACTGTCTCTCCACCCACCGTGCTTGTGGGACAGCCCTGCCTGGGCCGGGGGCTCCGTGAGGCCCGACGTGGCAATGGCAGGGAGGCACGTGAGAGCAGCCGTCTCACCCTGTGTGCCCCGCCCCAGGGGCTTCGATGAATATGAGCCAAACACACTCACTCCCGCTGGGAAACTGAGGCAGTCCACCAAACATTCTTCCCTCCCCTCTTCTTGCCCAGAGTGTCGGGGCAGGCTCAGAGACTCCCCTTCAGGGGAATCATACCCCGAGGTGCTGTTGTGGGTGCTGCAAACCCCCTCTGCACCCTTGGCTGCAGGGGCATTCAGGGCAAAGCTCCCAGGGCGGGGCGGGGTGAGGGGGGCAGATAGTGAGGAAAGCAGGTGGCATTGGTGGAGAATGTTTATTGTATAAAATACAAAGGGCAGCCCGTCCCAGTCCCAGGCACAATGGACAGACCCCAAGCCCCAGCCCTCCCATCAGGGAAGCCACCCTGGGGCTGCCCTGGACCCGCCCCTGCAGCCCCGAGGGAGACCCCGCTCCCTCCCGGCCTCTGGGGGATGGGGAAGGCTGA
>NW_004443964.1:1110385-1111140 GCF_000243295.1 Trichechus manatus latirostris
AACAGTAGACACTGGCCAGAAGGGCTGCTCCTCGCCGCCCCGGCCAAGGTGGGTTCTAGAAGACCGTGCACTTCTTCCCCGGCTTCTTCACGGGGGGCGGGCAGAGCACGGCCCGGATGGCTTCGTCGAATACCGTCTTCAGGCCCCGCTGGGTCAATGCAGAGCACTCGAGGTACTTGACGGAGCCTGGGGGCCGCGGGGACGAGGGGCAGCGGGGACAAGGGACAGTGAGGACAAGGGACAGTGAGATCAGGGGCAGCGAGGACGAGGGACAGTGAGGTCAGGAGCAGTGAGGATGAGGAACAGTGAGGTTGGGGCAGTGAGAACAAGGAGCAGCAAGGACAAGGGACAGTGAGGTCAGGGAAGCGAGGATGAGGGACAGTGAGGTCAGGGGCAGTGAGGACAAGGGACAGCAAGGACAAGGGACAGTGGGGTCAGGAGCAGCGAGGACGAGGGTCAGTGAGGTCAGGGGCAGTGAGGACGAGGGACAGTGAGAACAAGGGACAGTGAGGATGAGGTGCAGCGGGGACAAGGGGCAGCGGGGATAAGGGACAGTGAGGTCGCGGCAGCGAGGACAAGGGGCAGCGGGGATGAGGGACAGTGAGGTCAGGGGCAGCGAGGACAAGGAGCAGCAGACATGACAGACAATGAGGACAAGGAGCAGACAATGAGGTCAGGAGCAGTGAGGATGAGGGGCAGTGGGGACGAGGGACAGCGGGGACAAGAGGCAGCAGGGACGAGGGGCAGTGAGGTCA
>NW_004443964.1:1111316-1113521 GCF_000243295.1 Trichechus manatus latirostris
GGGATGAGAGACAATGAGGACAAGGGGCAGACAATGAGGTCAGGAGCAGTGAGGATGAGGGGCAGTGGGGACGAGGGACAGCGGGGACAAGAGGCAGCAGGGACGAGGGGCAGTGAGGTCAGGGGCAGTGAGGATGAGGGGCAGTGAGGATGAGGGACAGTGAGGTGAGGGGCAGTGAGAACAAGGGGTAGCAGAGATGAGGGACAATGAGGACAAGGAGCAGGCAATGAGGTCAGGAGCAGCGAGGATGGGGGCAGTGGGGACGAGGAGCAGCGAGGACAAGGGGCAGGCAGTGAGGTCAGGAGCAGCAAGGATGAGGGGCAGCAGGGATGAGGGACAGCAGGGACGAGGGACAGTGGGGATGAGGGACGGTGGGGACGAGGGGCAGTGAAGACAAGGGGCAGGCAGTGAGATCAGGAGCAGCAAGAACAAGGGGCAGCGGGGACGAGGGGCAGTGGGGGCAGAGGGAGCATGGGCCAGCAGTGCCCCTGGAGCAGCCTCCCCTCTCCCTCTCCACCCACCATGTGGCTTACCAATCTCCCGAGCCATAGCCAGGCCCTGTGGGTAGGTGATGGGCGCCAGCTTCTTGTCCCGCAGCCGCTCGATGGTGTCCTTGTCGTCCCGGAGGTCCAACTTGGTGCCCACCAGGAGGATGGGCGTGTGGGGGCAGTGGTGCCGCACCTCCGGGTACCACTGCAGGGACCAGAGCCTCTGACTCCTCAGGACGGGGCCTCCTCTACCCAGAGGGCTGCTCCCTCAGCCCAGCTCAGAGCAGGCCAGGCCCCCATGGGCCCTGCCTCATTGGCCTGAAGCCCCATGCTGGGCCCTTCCTGCATCATGGGTGACCCCGGGTCTGGGGGGAAATGGCCAGGGAGGAGATAAGCAGCCGGAAGCTTCCAGTCTTATCCAGGCCTCACAGTCAGGGCTTTCGGCCGTGTCTTCCGGCCCCCCGACCCCAAAGGGCACAGGGCAGCCCTCCATTCTGAGAGCCCTGCTGGAGACCCCACCCCCACCCCTTCACCCCTCATCACCCCAGCCGCCTTCAGACCCCGCCCTGCATGCTCGCCCAAGCAGATTGGCACTTTGCTTGCCTCCAAAGGGCACTGTGCCTCTCTGAGGTCTTCAGGCAAGAAATCCCTGTGCCCCCTGCCCTGCCAGGGCCAGTCCTCTTGGGACCCCTTCCGAAGGAGTGACACCCCAGCCCTGCCCACCTTGGCACGGACGTTCTCAAAGGAGGCCGGGCTCACCAGGGAGAAGCAGATCAGAAAGACGTCCTGAGGAGGGGGAAGGACCAGGTGGGAGTGGGCAAGGACATCCCAACAAGCCGTCCCCCACCCCATCTGCGCCATAGAGACACCCTCCCAGCCGCATCCAGGTCCTTAGAGATACCTCCACCCCCAGCCCCATCAGGGCCATAGAGACACCCCCCGCAGTCCCATCTGGGACCTCAGCTCCCCCAGCTCCCCCAGCCCCCCCAGCCCCAGGCTGGCCCAGGTGGGCAGGGGCAGAGGGCCGTGGCACCTACGGTCTGGGGGTAGGAAAGCGGTCGCAGCCGGTCGTAGTCCTCCTGGCCTGCTGTGTCCCACAGCCCCAGGTTGACCGGCTTCCCGTCCACCATCACGTTGGCCGAGTAGTTGTCAAAGCTGGGGGGCACAGGCGGGTCAGGGCGGGGAGAGGCCCGGGCGCCCCAGCCCGCCCGGGTGCCCCGTCCCACCCAGCCCGGCGCCCCAGCTCACACGGTGGGGATGTACTCTCCGGGGAAGGCGTTGGTGGTGTAGCTGATCAGCAGACACGTCTTCCCCACGGCGCTGTGGACGGACAAGCCACGTTGCTGCCCGCGGCCCCTCCACCAGCGACTGCCCCCTCCCACCGAGCCAGAGGCCCAGCTTCGGTGTCTGGGTGGGGACAGGGGTCCCATCCCAGCAGACCGGCAGCGACCTAGATCTGGAGAAGGCCCGGCGAGCGGGTCTCCGAGGGGCGGGGTAGTGGGTGCGGCACAGCGGCCGACATTGGCCCAGGGACCCCGGGAGGGAAATAGGGGCAGGGGGGCGAGGACAGGGGGCGCAGGCTGAGGGCCCACCCAGGGGAGAGGCCTGGCTTCATCCACGCGGAGGACGGGCTGGTGGCTCGGACGCGGAGCCCGCCTCGCCCTGAGCACCGGCTCCGGGGGCTCGGCGGGCAGCGGCGGCCCATGAGGGCCGGCAG
>NW_004443964.1:1113942-1122199 GCF_000243295.1 Trichechus manatus latirostris
GGGCGGGGCCGCCCCTGCCGGGCCAAGGCGGCGGGACGAAGTGCCTCTCCAGCCTGTCCTCGAGACCCCAGGGTCTGGTTAGGGACCGGGGCCCTGGTGCACGGAGCTCCCGGGTCTCCTGTGATCCACACCCAAGAGAGAGGGCCGCGCAGGAGACCCTGGGGGCTCAGCGCAGGCACCCGGTTACCCTCCGCTCTGACTTGTGGCCCAACGTGCTCCGGGCAAGCCTGGGGGTGGGTGTGCCGGCTTTCTAGGGAAAGCACCTGAGGCCCTGAGGGGCTGAAGCCCATCCACCCACTCCCACTCCCCGTCCAGCCACGAGCCAGGACTGGGGGTTTGCACTCGGTCACCAGTGTCCCCCGAGGCGGGCAGCTGCCCTGCCCCCTGTCCTTTCTCCGCCAGCAGTGGGCCACACCCAGGGTCGGGGCAGAGGGTCTCCCACGGCGGTAAGACAAAAGCATGGACCCAAAATGTATGACAAAGTACAAAAGTCCTGTATTCCAAACCACGGTCACAAGTCCGCACTGCAGACAGCTGGGCCTACAGCGGCCTTGGCTCCGTTGTAAAAATGATTACAAAGAGGGACCTCGGACGGGTGGGGAGCCGGCTCAGGCCCTGTCCCTCCACCAGCCGCCCTCGAAAGGCACATCACTGTAGGAGGGGGGACGAGGTGAAGAAGGGGCCCCTCTGGACTCAGAGCTCTGATCACCCAGTCCCAGGGCGGACACCCTGGTGGCAGGCTGCATTGGTTCCGCAGCTCCATCTGGGCAGATGCGAGGAGGCCCCACCGATTACTTCAGGACTCAGCTGTCGATCTGTCTGTCTGCACGGCGGCACACGCCGTCTACGGCCAGGGAAGGGGCGCAGTCTCCTCTCTACACCATCACCTCCAGACACTGCGCTCCGGCCCCCGCCCCGGGCCGCCCGGCCTCCCTCACTTGTGGGGGCTCAGGGCCCTCACGGGCGCCCCCTGCACGTAAGCCAGGACGGCGTTCTGCAGGAAGCTAGCTCTCTGGGCCTCCTCGTCGCAGATCCGCGCGATCTCCACCTCCTTGAGCCGCAGCCTCTCCCGCAGGGAGGCATTCTCGCTCTCTCTGTCCAGCAGCGCCTCCCGGTGGTCACTTGAGATCACTGCGGAGAGGAGCCTCCGTGAGAGGCGCCAGCCACCACACGCGCCTATGGGAGGGCGGGGCATCCGAGACCCTCTCACCTTTCAGCTGGCGCTCCAGGGCGGCCACCTTCTCCCTCAGCCCCTCCTGGGTCGTCAGCTCGGCCTGCAGGCGCCCAATCTGCTCCTGTAGCTCCACCCGCACCCGGTTCACCTCGGCCACCTTCTCCTGCTCCTTGTCGCTCAGCTCCTGCCAGCAGGGGTGGGGTGCCATCGGAGGTGGGTGTGGGGGTGAGGTGCGGCTGGGGAAAGCCTCCCCCGCCCCCTGGCCACCCCACCTGCTGCAGCTCCTCCAGACGCCGCCGCAGGCCGTCCACCTGCAGGCTGAGCTGGCTGGCCCTCGCCTGGGCCTCAGTCACTACCTGCTTCCGCTGCAGGCAGGCATTCTGGGCCTCATCCCGCGCCTGTGCCAGCAGCCGGAGCTTCTCCTCCAGGTGGGCCAGGCGCTGTTGCTGGGGCAGAAGGGGCTAGTGGGCACCCATGGGCCCTGCCCTGCCAGGCACCGGATGCCCTGAGCTTGCTCAAGGGACCGTCAGCAGGGGGAGTGATAGGATAGAGCTTTTATCTACAACCTGGCTGCCCTGCCGTGGCTCAGGTCACCGCTGTCCTGTCCTGGGCCTGTGCCCCTTGGACCTGCCTCCCAAAAGTGCCCCTTCCTGGGCTGCCCATCTAGTCCCAGGTGGACTTGGCCTGACAGTGCCTCCCTTAATTCAGCCACAGACTTGAGGTCACATGCCTGCACTGGTCCAGGGCTGTGTTCAAGCTGGGGCCAGGCTGGCCGTGGACACCGCGCTGCCTGCTCGGGGCACTGGGCGTGGTGCTGGGGAACGGGCGTTCTGATTTCATGCGTGCCCCCACCCCGCTTTGATGGGACCAGGACCCAGAGCTTCAGTCTGCTCAGCCCCCGGCAGAGTCCAGCTTGGTGCCCAGACAGCCCTGCTCCTGACACCTCGGCCCTGGTGTTCCTGGGTCCTCTCTCATCTGTAAGAGGACTGGCTGTGCGTGGACACACCTCCTCCAGGCGGACCTGGCTCTTGGCCTTGATGAGCTCCTCCTCCGCCTGACCTCGATCGATGAGTGCGGCTGCCTTCACGTGGCTCAGCTCCTGCACGGCAGACCCACCCACGGCCACCGCTGGGCATGGCCCTGCACCGCCCTGACTGCCCCGCCTCCCCTGCACCCGGGACTCCCCGTCTGCCCCCACCCCAGCCACTGGCTGGACTTCCCCCACAGCCTCCTAACGGTCACGAGGCTGCCTCTACAACCTCCTTTCCTGGCAGGGTTTTCCATGGCAAAGGGCACCCGAGGCCACCCTAAGTCTCTGGTCTCGGTGACATTGAGGGCCCCCGCTGGGCCCTGACGAGGCCCTGTCCACTTCTCGGCTGGCGTGCAGGGACATGCACCTCCTCCAGGGTCAGCCTCGTGGCCTCCAGCCTCTGCACCCGCTCCTGCAGGGCCCGCTCGCTTTCCTCCACATGGCGGGCCATGTGCTCCACCTGTGTGATGCCAGGGTGTGAGGGCCCCCAACCCACATGGGAACCCCTAATCCTTCTGGGAAAGGGCTGCCTCGAGGGCTTAGCAAGGAGGGTGGAGGGCATGACTTGGGCCACCCAGGTTGGCAGGCCCAGACCATCCAACCCGCGTGGGCATGGCCCGAGTGGCTCGTCTGTAGCCTGGGGCACACAGAACATCTGGGGTCCCCCTCAGATCCCCACTAGGAGGTGCTAAGCCTGACATCTGCCCAGACGTTATCCCAGCACCCAGTGTGGGCAGGAGAATACCCATCTGGAGACCCATGCCATGGCATCCCGGGGGTTTGGGGAGAGCAGAGAAGCTGGTCAGCCCCGGTGGAGAGGACAGGCACCTCTCTGACACGCAGCTGCTCTGAGGTCTCCAGGCTCTGCTTGAATCTCCTCTTCTCCGAGTCCAGGCGCTCTGGAGGCCCAGTGGGGAGGGGTGGTGAGACTCCCCGAGGGGTCCATGCTAGCTGCCCTCTCCCACCCCTGGGGTTCCCGAGGCCCACCTTCAGCCTGGACAGCCCGCAGTTTCAGCTCAGCCACCGTGGTGGTCAGCTCCTGCCTGGCCAGGAACAGCTGCTCCTGCAGGGACTTCACCTTCCGCTCCAGCTCATCCACCTGCAACGCACGCCGCGCTGTAGGGAGCTACCGGGGCACCCAGAGCAACGCCTGCCCACCCGGGCACCCCGGCCCCCAGCCTGCCCACCTCCGGTGCCCCGCCCGCGGGCCCGCCCCTGGCTCCCCGCCCCCCCCAACCTGGTTGCCCAGCTGCAGGTTCTTCTCCTTGGCAGCAGACACGTCCCTGAGGAGCTTGGACTCGCGCTCCGCGGCTTCCTGCAGGGAGGTGGGTGAGGAGCGACGCGGTCACCCCAGCCTGTGCACCCCCGGCCCACGCCCCGCCGCCCGCCCGGGCACCCACGCCCCGCAGCCGGCCTGCCCACCTGCTGCTCCAGCCTCCGCTCCTGGCACTGCTTCTGCTCTGCAGCGGCCAGCAGCTCCCCCAGCTCCTGCACCTTCTGCTCTGACAGCGCCAGGGCGGCCTCCGTCATCTGTAGCCTGTGGGGGGCAGGGTAGCCGCCCTGCCCAGTGACCTGAGGGTCCTGCGGGCCATCCGCCCCCCACACCCTCAGTACCACTCTCCGGCGGGCTGGCCCTCCCGGCGAAGGACCCCTGGGCCCTGGCTATCAGTGGACCCCGCCCACCTCCACGACGAGCTCCTGACACCTTGCATGCGCCTCGCTGCCCTCTCACCCTCGCCTGGCCCTCATTTAGACCCCATCTCAACCCCTCCTCCAGGGAGCCTCTCTGGATTGGCGCCCCGGCCCACCCCGTCTCATGGGCGTGGCTCCACCAGGGCTTGTAACTGAGCACCTTGTTTGTACCATCCCCTGGCTCCCCAGAACATGCCCCCTCAAGCGCTGAGATCTCTCAGTGCCCCTGCGCCCCCCTTACTTGGCCTTGAGAGCGTTGATGATGGAGTGCCTCTCGTTCAGGGCATCCTGCAGCTGGCCCATGCGGGCAGCTGACGTCCTGTGGGCAGAGCGGAGGATCCACCAGATACCCGACACAGGAGCCCTCGAAGGGCCCTTCCGCCTCAGCAGCAGCTGCCGTTCCCTGTGCGGGAACTGCGCTGCGGCCAGCTTCCTCGGGAAGCACACACTACAGTCACAGTCTTGCAGTTGGGGACGCGGAAGTCAGTCCACCGAGAGTCAGAGCAGAGACTAGAACCCAAGGCTGGGACCCTGAGACCGAGACCCGCCCAGCACACACACACCCCTCCCCTCCACTCACCTGTTGCTCCGGGCTATCTCTTCTCGTTGCTTGTCAATGGTCTCCATCAGGCCCACAAACTGCGGGTGGGCCGAGCCTGTCAGGGTGCACAGAGCCCTGCCGGCCGCCTCACCGCGCTGGAAAGAAGGGCAGACGCCCACCCGCGTTCCCGGCCCCCTCTCCCCACTCAGAGGACGTATCCCCACACAGCGCGCCCAGAGGCTCAGCCCACCCCGAGAGTGCCCAGGGCAGGGAACTCTCAGCTCAGGGGCCCAGAAGGGAGGAGCTGGGGTGCGGGGCCTGGTTGGGGCAGCGCCTGGCCGCGGCTGGGGAAGACGCACCTGCTTGGACTTCTCCTCCCGCAGGCTGCGCACCTCCTTGCTGAGAACGTGGGTGCGGGCTTGGCTCTCCTGGAACGCCGCCTGCCGGTCCTGGTTGTGATCCACGGCCTGCTCTGTCGGAGGGGCGCATGTTACCCACAGGGGCGGGGGCAGGGGGCTGCTCGGCGTTGGGGCAGCAAATGGCTGAGTGAGGGGCTGTGGGAGGCACCTTCTCAGGCCTACCAACCAGCATGCACCGCCCTACACAGTATCTGGTGGGGGGCGGGGGGTGGGGAGGAGGGGACAGGGCCCATGGGGGAGGCGGGCCCATGGGGGAGGCAGCCCCATGGCCAGAGAGCTGTTGCTGCTGTTTTCTTTAGCATTTCCTTTTCCCCCCTGATTTCCAGGACAGGCTATTTTTAAAGTGAGTTTTCCTGTCCCGAGCTGTCCCCTTTCTCTCCCTGGAAGATAGGTCCTGCCCCACTCCCAAACGTGTGTGGGCTGCCCATACCCACGGCTCTGAGAACGTCACCAGGGATGTTGTTCCCAGCCAGCTGCAGCCTCCACAGGGTTCTGTTGCTGGGGAAACAGTTCACCAGGGCCCGGCCCCCCAGGAGGCCCATGTTGTTCCAGCGCAGGTCTGCAAGGAGACCTGCTGTCAGGATAGAGCATGCCTGGGGCAGGGGTGCCCGGGGCAGGGGTGCCTGGGGCAGGGCTGAACTGGCCCAGCCCAGACACTTCCCAGGCTTCCTTCAGGGCACATTGCTGACCGGCAGAAGTCAAGGCTGGGGCGCCCTCTTCTCCCAACCCTGCCCTTCAAACCCTCACTTTCCGGAGAGGACAGAAGGAAGAGCAGGAGGGGCTGGGAGAGGCAATAAGGTGCAGACACAAGATGTTCCAGTTCCTGCCCTGGGGCCCATGGCCATCCAGAGGCTCCAGGCCCAGGCCTCACCCAGCTGCTGGAGGCTGGAGTTTCTCTTCAGGGCCAGGGCCAGCTCTTCGGCCCCCTTGTGGTTGACCTGGTTGTTGCGGAGGTCCAGCTGCCGCAGGGTGGTGTTGGCCCCCAGGCCCGTGCAGAAGGTGGCGAAGGCCTCCTCCCATGAGCCCAGGTTGTTCCACTCCAGGGTAAGGCTGCGGGAGGGTGGCCATGAAGGTGCAGCCCAGAGAAGCTCGCTGCCCTCCCCACCCCCGGGGGCCCAGGCTAAAGGAGGGGACCTGTCTTGGGGCGCTCTGGTGGAGGGATGGAGCCTTGTGATCCATCTAAACCACCTGCTCCTGCCAGTGCACATGGCCTGGAGGATGAGCCCTTCTGGTCACAAACCGTGTCCTCTGGGGCTGTCCCTGAACCAGGCAGAGAACAGGGGAGAAGGCGTGGCTGGACGGCCCCTCACCTCTGAATGGACTTGTTCTGTCGCAGGAGCTTCCCCAGCACCTCAGCCCCCGTGCCACAGAGGTTATTGCCCTAGGACGGGAGAGGAGAGGACAGTCACCTTGCCACCTGGGCCGGGCCTGTGGGATTGCCCCAGCCTGAGGCTAGCTCTGGACAGAAGGTGCAGCTCCTCTCAGGGACCAGTTCCACTGACTTTCACTGGGGCAGGGGCTTCCTGGGGCTGGTTCATTAAGCCGCATGTGTGAACACCCGGACACGTGCTCACACACATGAGTTTGGGGGCCGAGTACCAAGAGCACTTACAGACATGATCTCTGGCCAGTGTCGAGTCCCCGGATCATTGGGACATCCCGTCCCCCTCTATCCCAACCTCAGGGGACATGCCTGGAGCTCAGGCGCACTCACAGGACACCCCACTCACCAGGACACCCTGTTCCCCTCTATCCTGGCCTCAGGGAGCATGCCTGGAGCTCAGGTCCACTGGAAAGGACACCCCACTCACTGGGACACCCCGTCCCCACTCTATCCTGGCCTCAGGGGCATGCCCGGAGTGCAGGTCCATTCACAGGGACACCCCATACCCCCTCCATCCTGGCCTCGGGGGCGTGTCTGGAGCGCAGGCCCCTCACCTTTAGGTCCAGGAGCCGCACAACGGTATTGGAGCAGAGCCCCTGGAGAAGCAGCCTGGCCCCTGCGGGGAGGAAGGCAGTCCGCCTGCGGCTCAGTCAGGTGGGAGACCCCACCCCCTGCCAGGCAACGAGCGGGCCGCTGACCCTCAGTCTCACTGGCACGGGAGACTCGCCCAAGTCAGACATTAGGGCTTTCCTGTCTTAAAGAGAGTACTCCTCTGCCCCCAGGTTCCAGGGAGGAAGCTGCTGCTCGCTGAAAAACGCGCTACTTTAACTAAGAAAGGGGGTCGCTCCCGAGGAGGGGTCAGGTGGTGGGAAGGGTGCTGGTGTCTGACTGCGCAGGACTAGCTGTGTGTGGGGACCCCCAGCGGAGCAGCCAAAGTGGTGGAGGCTGGGCCCAAAGGTCGACCAACCCCAGGCCCCGGGAGCCCACCGGCAGAGACCCCGGCGCCCACCTTCCTCGCTCAGCATGCAGTCGCTCAGCACCAGCTCGGTGAACAGCGTCTGGCTCTGCAGTAGCCAGCCTAGGGCCCCGCAGGTGTCGGCCGTCAAGCTCTGCGTGGCCAGGTCCAGCCGGCCCCTCCGGGGCTCCTGCAGCTGCCGCAGCACGGCCTCCTGGGGCTCGGCGCCGCGCTCCTGACACAGACGGCTGTAGGCGCGCCGGAACTCTTCCATGTCCGGGTGCTCGCGGGGCTGTGGGCGGCCGGCCAGGACGCAGGGGGCCCTGTCTCCTCTAGGGCCCTGTCTAGGGTCCCCGGCCAGCTCAGTGCGGGATTCTCGGGTCGTGTGCGGGAGATGCTGCCCCGGCAGGCACGGGGGGTGGGGGGAACAAGCGGAGTCGATTCTCGAGGCAGGAGAACAGGGTGCGGGGCGCCCACCGGGCCAGGATTGGGGCGCCGCCGGCTGGATCAGGAGGGCGCTCAGGGCTGGGGCCTAGCCAGCGGGGCCTGTGCTCGCGCCCCCCACCTCCCGCTCTGCGCCCCGCAGCCGCAGTCCCCCGCCCAGCCGTCGCGCGCGCGGGCTCCCCGCCCCGACTCGTTCCCTGTGGCGATCTGCGCGGCCGCCGCGGCGCCTCAGTATCCAGGAAGAGCGGGGCGCACCGGGAAGGGGCCGGTGGGGACTACAACTCCCAGGGGGCTACGCGCAGAAGCGGAGGGTGCTCGGCGCTGGCCAATGAGAAGGAAAGGATGGGGGCGCGCTCCGGGATCATTGGCTATGGGCGCAGGGGGCGGGCTCTCCAGGAGAGCGCGCTCCAGGTTCATTGGTTAAGCGCACGGGGCGGAGCTCCGGGAGGACACGCTCCGGGTTCACTGGCTGGGGGCGCGGGGCGGGGCTCTGAGGCGCGCGCAGAGGTGACGGTTATGGAGGAAGCCGGCGTCGGATTCCGTAAGGTGAGGGGGCCGGGGACAGTGGGGCTGCGGAGACAGGATCCCGGGTCAGCGCGGGGCTGGGGTCGGCGGGGG
>NW_004443964.1:1122341-1142743 GCF_000243295.1 Trichechus manatus latirostris
GGCGGGGGCCGGGGGGTCGGGGCCGAGGCCGGGGGAGAAGCCGCGGCCCGGAGGAGAAGCCAGCCCCACCTCGCGGCTGCGACCCGACCCCACGCGTGACCCAGGTGGCCCAGCCCCGGCGCTGCCCACCGACGCCTTCTGGAATCGCTGCCCTGGTGGGGAGGGGGCGGTGGGCCCGCGGGGGTGTCCCGCAGCCGGGAAGGAAGCTGGGAAGGACGCCCGTTCCAGAGGCCAGGGAAGGTCGGCGCTTTGAGGGGCCTGCCCGCCTCGCACCCCCAGGCCTCCTTTAAGGGAAGGGAAGGGCCTAGGACGAGGGAGTGTCGCTCCGAGCCAGGGCCGGGCGGGACCCACCCCGCACTGATTGACGCGGATGGCTCCGCCGGTTCTTTAGCGTTGACAGCGGCTGCCCGGTGCTTCGCGTCTCATCTCAGCGGAGCTAAACTACGCGGGAGGCAGCCTCCTTTGCCCTTGCGCCGGCTGGCGTGTTTGGGTCTTACAGGGCCTTTCAGTCTTCGTAACGCATGCAGCACCTATGTCTGCCAGGCACTGCCGTGCGCACCTGACACGTTAACCGTGTTCACACCACCCTGTGCTAGGTACTAGCATGATCCCCCTTTTAACAATGGGGAAACTGAGGCACAGAGCTGCTAAGCCACAAGAGAAGGCTAGGATCAAACCAGGCAGTCTGACTCCAGACCTTGCCCTTGACCCTTGCGCCTAGTGTGTGCCGCTCACGTGTGTGTGTGTGTGTGTGTGTGTGTGTGTGTGTGTGTGCCGTGGGCGGCGCCTCGTTCGGAGGGCCCGCTGCCCGCACACCCAGTGCAGGCTGTGAGGGTTGAGTCTCCTTTGGCGGCTCTCCCTGAAGGTGAGGAGGCCCTGAGTTCCCTTGAGGTGGGGAAGGGGCCTTGGCCCCTCAATCCACACTTCTTGCACCCACCAGTCTCTGGGGGAGGATTGCAGCCTACAAGAGCGCCGGGAGCTGTCTTTGGTCTCCTTTCCCGCTTGAACCATTCCTCGTCATCCTCAAACGTGGCTTTGCCCCTGCATTGAAGGGGTTAGTGATCTAGAGGGAGAAGTCCCCAAGCGCTTGGGCCACTTCAGGGGTTGTTAAAATCCGTGGGACCACCACCACCTGCAAATGGAGATGGTCTGCAAAGGCCCTGCGGAGAGGGGGGCGCCCTCAGGCCGACCTCCCAGCTCCCTGGAGCTGCGCCTGGGTGCTGCGTCCATGGCCCGGGGCCCTAGCCGAGAGCTGTGGTCATCAGCGGACAAGCACCCA
The DNA here is from genome assembly GCF_000243295.1 of Trichechus manatus latirostris. Classification (NCBI taxonomy): domain Eukaryota; kingdom Metazoa; phylum Chordata; class Mammalia; order Sirenia; family Trichechidae; genus Trichechus; species Trichechus manatus. Next base: position 1,123,621 of record NW_004443964.1, read on the forward strand.
CAGGGCCACCTGGGCTCCCGCGAGCTGTGGGACAGGCTGAGCGCCTCCAGGCCTCCAGCCCTGCTCTCTGCAGCTCCGCGGTTCAGCCGGTTCTGGTCCCCAGCAGGGGGTGGGCAGCAGGGGGTGGGCAGCAGGGGGCGCTAAACCCACCGGCGCTTGACGGCGGCGGAGGGCTTCCACCTGTGGGGAGCAGGGAGCCGCCTGGCGGGGACTACTGGCTGCCGGATGACCGGTGCTGGCCGGGCACACACGTTTTTTGCCCCGCGTCCCCTCGCCAGCTCCCGCCCCCTCTGCCCTCCAGCTGTTATGCAGTGGGACCTCACCGGTCCCCAGCTCCAGTCCCGGCACCACACCCACTCCGCGTTCGCATCCGCCCCCTCCCCGCTGCTCCTGCGAGGGCTCTTCAGTCCCTGCCCTGGCCTTAAATGACACCCACTCGCTGTCGCCTCCCAGACTCCTGCTCCGACCTCCTTTGCAAGTGCTGTTCCTCAGCTCCAAACGCACACCTGCCGGGTTGCTCAGACATCTCACACCCAACACGTCCCAAAGTGAATCCCACATTCCGTGGCCCCCCCCAAATACATGCGCTGGCCATAGCCCTCCCATCCCGTGCGGAGCCGGGGCCCTGCAGGGCTCAGGCCAAGCCCCAGGGGATCTCAGCCCACATCCCTCATTCCTCAGGTGCCCTCGGCTACCCCTCCTCTGTGCCTGGTGTCCTTGGGGACCACAGCAGCCTCCTGCCTGTCCACCCACATAGCAGCAAAGGGGCCCGTTGAAGTGTGGATGGCAGTGCTTCTCGCTCTGAGCGCTGGAACACCTTCCAGCCCAGCCCCTCGCGGCTCTCCCGGGCAGACCCCACTCCAGCCACACTGGCTACCCTACCACATGCCCGCTGTCGTGGGCCTCCTGCCCACCCTGCTGGCAGCCATGACTCACTACCTCTGCGCAGGTGATTCTCTGCTGCGGTTGTTGGCCCCCAGAGGCAGGTGCCCAGCAGAGTCTGGTACCAGTGGTGCTGACGGGGCTGGGAAGTGTGCCCCAGCCTGCAGGAGCCACTTGGACTCCGTCTGGGACAGGCCCCTCAGGCTCTGGCTGGACAAACATCACCCCACGGGCCCTGAAGGGGTAAAGGATTGTTCTAGACTCTTTTCTCCAGTTCCTGCCCGCTCCCTGGGGTGCAGGTGGGCAGCACTGCGTTGCCCTCAGTTGTCCATCGTGCATCTCGTTTCTTGTCCTCCTGCGTGGTACTTCCCCATACGAGACATCAGAACCTCTTCTTCCCAGCTTCACTAACAGGTCCCTCAGGAACGACCCCGGACTTCCCGCAGCACAGCCCCGTCCGCTCAGTGCCTTGCCACCCCAGAGTGTCCCACTGACACAGGCACCCGAGCTGGGAATCACGACCCCTTTCTGTCCACAACTCCGTGCCTGGCTGGTGTTCCGGCCAGTGGAGCACGGTCTGGGTGCCCACCTGCCTGCTGAGCGCCCGCTCTCCCCTCCAGGAGCTGGTGAGCAAGCTGCTGAACCTACACTTCAGAGACAAGAAGACCAAAGGTACTTCAGCGCCAGCGGGTGGCAGGTCAGGGGACCGAGTGTCCAGGGACAACGGCCCTGTCTTCAGGACAGGCCCAGTGCTTTGGCCAAGGCCTGAGGAGGGTGGGGGTGGGGTGCCCCACGGGGGATGAGGTTGCCCCCGGGCCAGTGACGTGGCCTGGGCGACACCCCTCCCCCTCTCCCCCGCAGTCAGCACAGACGCCCTGCAGCTCATGGCCGAGATGCTGAAGATCTTCGTTGTGGGTGAGTTAGCTGCCGTGGCTCCTGTCAGACGCGACCCAGGGTTTCTTTGGACCCGTTTTCCCCAGCTCCCCACAAGCACCTGAGTGCCATGTCACCCAGCAACCCCCCTTTATGGGAGCCAACCTTGTCATCCAAGGACTGCCAGCTGGGCGCACACGGGCGTGGGTGGGGTCCCCGGGCTGAGGCCCTGGAAAGGTCTGGGTGCAGGTCTCCCCCTTGGGCCCTGAGCTCCTCCAGCCTCTCACATCCCCCATATATGGCAGAGGCGGCGGTCCGTGGGGTCCGGCAGGCCCAGGCCGAGGATCTGCCCCGCGTGGATGTGGACCAGCTGGAGAAAGTGCTCCCCCAGCTGGTATGTGGGTGCCCGATCTGGGTGGGCCTGGCAGGGAACAGGTGCTTAGGGGCGATAGGGTGGGTAGTGAGGCTCTGAGAGCCCCCGTTTGCCCCCCAGCTCCTGGACTTCTAGAGGACTCCCTAGCGCTGGAGGACTGCCTGCACCTGGGCCGCGGCGGCCCTGCTCCAGGACCAGACGGTGTCGTCTTCTGCGGCCTTTGGTTTCCGGCAGGGGAGGGCCTGAGGGGCTTAGAGCTGATCAGCCCAGCTCTACAGACACCAGGACCAGAGCCTCCCACCCGGGCCGCACCACAGCCTGGGGAGCAGGATGTCCCAGGAAGACCGTGCCCCGGGGAACCCGGCGCACAGCGTGGGTGGGAGTCCATGCTCCTGTGGTGAGGGACCGACATGGGCCGGGGAAGCTGACCATCCATCTGCGCAGAACGAAGGAGTATTGCCTCCTTCCTCCTGGCACTCTTCCCGCCCTCTGGTTCTGCCCTCTGGCGTCAGAGCTGGTCTGTGACAGGGCCTCCCTGACAGTAAACTGTTCTCATAAAGCAGCGTCCCTCCTGGCTCAGCCTCTAAGCCGTTTGTCTCCACAAGTGGAGTTGCTTCCAAGCCTCCTTCAGGCCCTCAGCCTCTCCTGGCTGCCTTCGTGGAGACGGACTGGCCACCGGAATGTGTGTGTGTGTCCCTCAGTAGCCAGGAAATTGGAGACGCGCCCACGGCCGGCTCCCCTGGACACTGCCCCTCTCCCTGTCACAGAGCCACCAAGGAAGCTGCCTCTGGGGAGTGGTCATAACCCAGGGGCTGTGGGGGTATGCCCCAGAGGGTCAGACCATCCTGGTGCTGGGGAAGGACCAGGAGGCACAGGGGAACACTGACCCATGACCCACCCCCTCCCCGTTTCTGGGCCTCAGAGTGCTGCTGCCCGCGGCACGTGGAAGCCACAGGAGTGGCGCTGGCAAGGGGACTCGAGTTCAGGGCCGAGCCTCCCCCATGCTGCAGCTGCTGACGGTGGCTGGGAAGGCCTTCTGTTCCCTCAGACCAGGGACAAAGGGGCCTAGGTGTCATCACCTGCCCAGGTTGTTGCACAGAGGGGTCCTGGGCCCGACCTGAGCGGCCACCTGGGGGGTCCTCACCCCACTCCAGCCAGGCTGCAGTGGCCCTGGCCTCGGAGAGCTGCTGGGACACCCCTATCCCGGCCAGTAATGGTGGGATGAGTTCTCCGTCCCCCAGCCAGCACAGAAAGGACAGGAGAACCCCGACAAGTGTACCATCTTTATTTCCACTCAGCGTGGGAATCCCGGGGCTGGTGGGGCTCCTCTGGCTCGTGGGGCTCACCTCTTGGTGGCTGCAAACAGACAGGATGAGCGCCCGCCCTGGACTCCTGCCCTGGCTCCCCCAACCCCCCCAACCCCCCACCAGGTACCTGGCAATTTCAACCACTTGGGTACCTTGCCCAGGCTCCTCTGCACGGGCTGGGCCGGCCCCGGGGTGGCCTCAGGGGGACGCAGTGCTGCCTCGGTGGTTTGCTCAGACTCGATGAGCTCTGAGTCAGAGGTTGGCAGCAAAGGCGGGGGCCCTGCAGCCCTGGCCATGCACCTGGAGCAAGAGATGGAATGTCAGGATGCGGCCATGTCCTGCCCCCTGCCGCCCCAGCCCGGGCCTCACCTGGCCACCAGCACATCAGCTGAGGACGGGGAGATGGTGTGTTCCAGCAGCTTGGGTTCCAGGTAGAGGTCTACAGAGCCAGGCCAGACTCAGGGACACAAGCCAGGCCCACCCTGCTCCCCAGCCTCAGCCCCTGGGGCCACTGTCCCACCCTCCCACCCCAGATCAGCTCCATAGGGACTGAGGGTGCCCACCCAGGTGCACAGTGAGCTAGAGGGCCTGGCCTGGGGCTGCACCTATGTGGGCAGCAGGGTGAGGGGGGCACTCACCCGTGGGTTCTTCTGCTCCAAAGTGCACAAGGGCAGCTGGGAAGAGGTTTGCCTGCAGAAGGCGAAGAGGGGCTTAGGGGCCAGGCAGCAGGCAGGGCTGTGTGGGGTTGGCTGAACACGCCCCCATTTCCGTGAGACCCCCATGGGGGCTGTGCCTGGGAGGCAAGCCCCCCACTCAGAGGTGTAGTGAGGAGGGAGTTAGAGGGGGGCATCTGCCCCCAGGTCCAAGTCCAAGGGGGCACCAGACAAGGCTGGCTGGCAAATCAATACCCCACCCCCACAAGGTCGGCATGGGGTGGGGTACAGAGAGGGCCCCTGCTCCCCACCCAATCCCCCCACTGCAGCAGAGCCAGCATCCTTCCACCAGGTCCTCCTGCCCTCTAGAAGCGGGGCTCCCACAGGGTGAATTCCGGCACTTTCTAACCTATTCTGAGGAGTGACCATGTCTGCCCCCCACTCCCCACACTGGTGGACAAACGGGACTGCAGAGAGTGGTGGGGGACAGGAAGTGGCCAGAGAGAGCACACTGCTGGGGGGCCGGGCTGGTGGCAGGCTGCAGACCGGCCAGCCATGGAGGTAGCAGGTGACAGGCCCCTCCGGGCGGGCTGTGTGCACAAGAAGCGTGGCAGCAGCAGGCCCGAGATGCACGTGTGACCGCCCTGTGGGGACCAGCCGGAGGCCCCCAGCTCTCCTGGTCACCCAGCTGTGCTTGCAGCAGCTGCAGGACAGCAGGACAATGGCCTCAAGGCTGCAGAACCCTCTTGCTGAGACCTGATGGGGCTCTGGTGCCAGCGGCACTTTGGGGACCACTGGGCGGAGGCCCCCAAGAGGGCAGCAGGTGTCCTCTCCCAGCTCACAGGGATGTGGTAGGTATGTGGCCAAGGACCCTCACCCCAGGCAAGCACAGGCCCAGGGGCATGGGGGGCTGGCTCTCAGAGCCAGGTTGCTTTGTGGGAGGGTCCCAGGATAAGAGGGGTCACAGCCAGGACCTCAGGTGCCTTGCCACCACCTGGGAAAGTCCACACTCCAATTATCTGACAGGCCTAAAGCCAGGGTCCCCCCAAACCACCCTGGGATTCTGGGAACCCTGAGGGGGGCACAGGTGTGGGGGCAGATAAGACACAGGCACCCTGAACCCCTGAGCTGCTGCTCTGAGGCCCCAGCTGCTAGGTCTGGACTGGGCTGCAGGGGGAGCCCCCACGCCACCCCCAGCCTCCCTGCACCCAAGACAAGAACAGAGCAGGGAAGGCTCTGCACCCCTGACAAGGCCAAAGGGGGCACCGCCCGGGGGCACAGCTTTCCAGTAGCTGCTCTGACAGCGTTCTGAGGCGGCCTGTGGAGGGGATGGGACGGGGAGATTAATCAGAGGAGCTTCAAAGGCCGCCAAGAATGAGACCTCGACCGACAGTGATGCTTTGAAACCCAACTGGGGCCGGGATCAAAGCCCTGATGGAGGGGGCGACCAGGTGGCCTGAGCTTTGAGGGGGACGGGGCGGGGGGAGCCCCGGGGCCTCAGCCTGGACCCACAGGAGAGCTGGGGAGACAGGCAGGGAGAGAGGCAATACCAGAGCTTCCTCGAGGCCCAGCGGGTGGGGCCACATCTGCTAATGGCATCCTGCTCACAGACCAGAGCTCGGCACGAGTTGGGTCTGGACTCCAGGACGCCTGGGTCCTAGTGGCATTTCCCAGAAGCCCAGCTGGGACGGCCAGGGGCATGGCAACCTCCAAACATCCCTCCTCAACCCCCTTTCCCAACTAGGTCTCCAAAAAAAGGGAGAGCAGGATCTTGCTCCCTCGCTCACACCCTCCAGCACATGCAGAGCAAGGGCACCACCCCGACTCCCCGCGAGAGAGTGTCCAGCCTCTGTCTGAACACAGCCTCGTTCCTGTAACCCCCAGTCCATGCCGAGCCCCTCAGAAAGGCCACCTCTGCCGGGAACAACCTGTCCTGAGCCCTGAGCCACCCAGCACCACCCAAGGGGAAGGGGGTGGGCGCAGGAACTGACGCCATGTGACGCGCCTAGAGCCCCCAACAGAAGCCCTGTGGGTCCCAGGCTGGCGCCCTCCACGGGGGCAAGGCTGCCGGGTCCCTCACATCTCACCTGCAAGCACAGGGCTCTTAGCCAGCGTGGGGCCAGGCAGGGGCTGGGGGCACGGTCCTACCAGCAAGCCCACCCTGAGGGCACTGCCCTGCCCCACCCCCGCCTCTCTGCTCTGCACATGGAGAGGGGAACCCAGCCTGCACCCCGAAGGTCCCCAGCCAGCTGTCTTCCGGCCTTCCCGCCTCCCCTCAGCCCTCCAAAGCCCCTGCCCATAGGCGCAACTGAGCAAAGAGTGGACAGCAGACCACAAACCGCCCAGAAGGTTCTAGACCCTCTGCTCACTCTGCAACCCTGCAGGCCCCCTGCCTCATGCCTGGGGCTGCTGCTGGCTGGGGACAAGGAGAGACGCGGGGCTTCCTCCCCAGGTCTGCACCCCCAGCCCAGCAGGACACCAAGGATGGGCTGTCCCAGGCAGGGACTAGCCAGGCAGGGGCAGCAGCAGCCGAGGGGGCTCAGAGAGAGGGGCCTGGGGCAGAGGACGGGAGGGGAGATAGGGGACAGAGGAAGACCGGCACACCCTGGCACAGCTGCGCCACCGTGGGGATGACGAGCAGAGAGAGGATGCCCGCCCCCCAGGAGGCCATCAAGGGGGGGAGGTCAGCCCCACCCCGAGGGAGGAAGGTCCCCCTCCTCTCAGGCCTGCCAGCTCTCCTCCGGCAGCAGGCGGGCGGTGACGCTGGCCTGCCCTGAGCTGGCGGATGTAGAGACGGCTGTGGTCGCAGGGAGCACAGTCCCCTGGAATCGGGTGGCACAGGTCCATGTTTACCAACGGGGGTGGGAGGGGAAGGGGGCGGGGGAGAGGCGCCTGGGGGCCCGAGGGGCTGGCAGGGGCATGCTGCTCTCCCCTCCCGCGCCCTCACCCCAGGGCTGTTCTGCCCAGGCCGTCCTGGGTGAGCTCCCCGCCTGTGCTTCCGTCCTCTCCCTTCCCCTCCACTGTCTGCGGCCACTTAGAACACCAGGCCCTGTTATTAATTAAGGGATCCCAGGAGACTTTGGAGAGAAATCATCAGGCCAGAAGGCTGGGACAGCAGGCTGCACTCCCACGGGGTGAAGGACAGACATTCCTCCGCTTTGGATGCAGCCCAACAGGGCACGTGTTCTCCAAGCCGGGCAGGCAGCAGGGCACCCGTGCCAGGCAGGAGAGACCAGTGGGTTTGGCAGGCAGGCTGGTGGGGGACGGAGGGCAGGCCGGCCGGGGACAGAGGGCAGGCCAGCAGGGACAGAGAGCAGGGGAGAACGGCCCCACCCGCCCAGACCCCCACCACAAGCAGCCCCAGGTATCCCCAGCCCAGGGCCAGGCAGGAAGGGGAGGAGGCGGACAGTCTGCTATTCGGCCCACTGAGCTCTCAAAGGCTTGTCATCCACTGCTCGGGTGGTGCCAGGAGCCCCTTCTGCCACCCGCCCCTGCCTGGCCCCCTGCCTGGGTTCCCCCTGGAGGGAGCAGACCCTCAAGCAGCCCAGGGGCTAAAGGCAGCACACAGGCTCTAGGCCTTCCCTCAGTGCTGTGCCCAGGACAGCACCCCCTTGGCCTGCAGGAAGGCACTGGTCCAGGTACCTGAAAGAGGGTCAGTGTGTTGTCACCCAAGACGGTCTTTGGCGGGGCAACAACTGCAGAGAGAAAGCGAGTCTGTGTCGGGGAACCTCCTCGCACCCGTTGGACCACTGGAACCCTGTCCCCTCACTGCTGGAGGGGCTTGCAGGGATGGGGGAGCCATGGGTGGGAAGGTGGGTGCAGGGTCCAGGCTGCAGGCCTGCTGTTGATTGCCCGGCTGGGACATTCACTGAAGGAGCCCACTGCCCCTGCCGGAACCAAGGGGGCCCCGGGAAAGAGGCCAGGCTGGGCAACAGGGATTCCAGAGAAAGCAGAGAGTGGGTGCCTCTCGTCCTGCCCCTCCCCCAGGCCCCAGGCCCCAGGCGCCCTGACACCCTGCAGCCACCTGGGGACAGCCACCCACCCTGACCACCATCTGGGAAAAGCGGCTTCAAGCCCCCAAAGCCAGGCTGCACCTCGACCTGGCCGGGGTGGGCGGGGCCAGGGCTGGGGTGACGGGGTCAGCAGAGGAAGCCAGGTGGAGCAGCGGGATCAGAAGGCACTCACACAGGTAGAAGTTTAGCTCAGGATTCCCCAGGTGGCTCCTCACGAAGTCCCGCAGGTCCCCCACTGGGGACCAAGAGGAAGGCAGTCAGATGCAGGAGGCTCCTGACCCCCTCCCGGAGACATCTCCCAGGCCTGGGGTCCTCCTTTCGCCTCCCACCCCCTAGACCTGGCCGTGAGCTCAGCCCACCTGCTTCTTCCCTCAGCTGCCCCACTCGAGGAGCCTGCCTCACCCTACGTCTGTGCACGGTAGGGGCTCCCAGGTAAGAGGAGAGCCCCCAGAAGCCTGGGTACCCTGCCGGCAGGCCCATCCCTGTCTTCAGCGCCTCTGTTCCAGTGGCTGCAGCCCCAGGCCAGAGACCCCACTGTTGGGCAACAGTGTACCCTCTGTGTACCCCTCAGCCAGCCCACGCCCAGAACGAGCACGCAAGTCAGCACAGGTACGAGGGTGCCCCAGGGCCAACCCCAGCTCCCTGGGCGGGCCTGGCATACCAGGAGCAGAAGCGGCCCCTTGACCTACTCTGCCCACCTCGTAACGCTCTGCCCTGCCCCACCGCGAAACCGCCCGGTCTCCCTGGAGCCCAGTCAGTGGGAGCACGGGGCGCCCCCGGGGCGGGCCCTCACCTGTCTCGCTGGGCCGGAAGAAGCCCTGCAGGATGTAGCGGTCAGGGAACAGGACCCGAAGAGCCACCTGGGCAGAACAGGCAGAGCGTCACCAGGGATAGCCAGCGCCAGGCCCGGGCTGGGAGGGGCACGGCACCCGCCCCCGGTGGCCAGACCCCACCCCACCCCCTGCTGGAGAGCAGGGTGGCACCAGCCACCCCTCTGGTCCTGACATCCCCATGGTGGCCAGCGTCACAGGCTGGGGACGAGCAACAGGCAGGACCCAACATGTGCAGACCACTGTCTACGTTTTCAAAAACACTAGCATTTGTTCTGAAACTTACAGGACGCTTGACACTTACCGTGACAAAACCCACGGTCGTCGAGTCTGCCCCCGACTCACGGCTACCCCATCTTTGGGCCCTGTGAGCCCCACGAGCCCCACAAACCCCGAGGGTGATCGCAGACCTAGGCCAGCCTGACCTCAGCCGCCCCAACCACCTGCTGACCTTGGGGTAGCGTTCCAGCTTCTCCTTTATCTGGGTCTCGCGGTAGGACCTGGTCACTAAAGGAGCTTCTTCCAGGCGCTTCCTGGCAGCACAGGGGAGGGGAGGTCTCAGGATCCTGGCCAGAGCTGAGGCCCAGCGTGCTGGACCCTGGACTTCTCCTGGGCCTGCTCACCCTTGGGGTGCTTGGGCACAGGCATGGGAGCCCACCCCCAGGAAGGCAGGCTGGGTAGGGGGACCCAAGGGGCACCCACCGCTCACTCTTGAGCTGGGCCAGGCGCTGCCGCACATCGTCCACAGTCACCTCGAAGAACTCGTCTGGCAGCTCGGCGGGCCAGGCCTGCAGCAGCTCTTCCAGGTCCGGGTGGCACACCACGGGCTCTCGATCCCCAGGCTGCACCAGGCAGAGCACAGCCCATGGTGGCACCCGGGCCAGGGCCACGCCCCCACCCGGCCACTGGCCAGGACCCCACTCCAGGAGTGGGGCCTCTGCCCTCCTGCCTCCTCGGCCTGAGATGGCTGGGATGGTGGCCAAGCGGCCAGCCTGGCCCCAGCAGCGAGGGACCCCGAGAGGTCCAGAGAGCGGCCTGCAGTCACGGTCCCCAGAGGCAGGAGCGAACTCGGGGCAGTACACCTGGCCTGTCTGTGTCAGGCGCTTCACGTGGGGGGAAGCGACCAGGCTTCCCTCTGCCCACCCTGGGGATGCGGGAAGGGACGGTGTCACTCCTAATTGGCAGCAACGGGAACGAAAATTACAAGGCAGGGCTGCTAGGGGGTGGTTTCAGGAGGAGCCAGAGGGGCTATGTGGCGAGACGGCGCCGAGCCTGTCGTCCTGGGCACGGGGGCGCCCTCTGCCCCGTCTCCCCTTGACAGAACAGCCTGAGTGCTCTGAGCGCAGCAGGTGGCTACAGGGCTCCCTTCTGCTCCTGCTCCGCCCCCACGCCCCCTCCCTTAGGACTGGGATTCCGCCCACCCTGAGTCTGATAGGGGGTGGGGATGCCCAAAAGGCTCTCCCTTCCACACACGTCAAGCCGCTGCCTCTCCCGCGTCACAGGTCAGACCATCCCCGTGTGTCCTTGAAGGCCCTGCCCACCCTCGGGCCTCAGAGACAGTGGGCTAGCCAGTGAGTGAGCGGCCAGGGCTGCCCATCACCCGGGCACACGTATGTGTGGAGGAGTCAGTGCCCCCAGCCGAGCCCTGGACGTGTCACCCTTTGGGCCCACAGCTGGCAGGTCCCTGAAGTGGCCACATATGGCCAGCTCTCACCTCGCCCGGTTCCCCTGGGTAAAGCCGGGGGCTCCAGCCGGAAGCCCCTCGGAGCCCAGGGCATAGTCTGGAACGGGCTGGTCCGGCCAGTAAGCCAGGGGTCCACAGGCGGCCGGCGAGGCCCGGGCTGCCTGCCTGGCCTTTCAAAGCCGCAAGTGTCCCGGCCGCCATGGGCCATCTGCACCAGAGCTTTTTATAACGCGCCGGGCGCCAGGCCGCCCCCCACAGCCACAGCCCTGCATTCCAGAGGCCCGGGGCCTCGCCCAGGCTGTGGGGGCAGCGGGCAGCCTGAGCCGGGCCACCGTGTCCACAGCGTTTGGGTCAGGACCCCGACACAGATGGGCGTGTTGGCGCCTCGTGTGGTCGTGCTGTCCTGGCCCCGAGGGGCACTGAGTCCAGAGAGCTTGGGCATACAGTGACCCCAGGACAAGCCTCGCAGAGGACAGCAGTGCCGTTCTCCAACACATGCAGACACTCCGGCCTCACCCCTCCTCTGGGCACCCCAGGCAGTGCCAACGTCCTGGCCCCACAGCCCACTCTAGGTACTTCCAGAACGGGGAGGCCAGAGAGATCAGCCCTCACAGCCCGGGGGGCCACTGACTTTTGGCCAGAAGACAATCTAACAAAATCCCTCTCTGATCGGGACCTGCCCTTGAGCCCCGCCTGCAGCCACCCGCTCCTTCCAGGTGCAAGAAGGACCCCAGCCCACGCACAGGGCCGCTTGGGGTGGATTCCCTGGGGCACGACCCCGCCCGTGAGCAGAGGCCAGTGCGAAAGCACTGACAGAACCGCCCACCAGGCCGACGCAGTCAGGCACCCCCATCTGAGGGCTGAAGGGACATCTGGGCCGCGGGTGGACCGCACGCCAGGAGAAGGGACAGGTGCCTGTGGCGGAGCCAGCCGGAAGCACCCTGCACCGCTTCGAGAACGGGGAGCCGTCAAGCACAGTCTCACACTCCGTGACACACAAGCACACTCTCCTGAACCATCGGAGAGAAAACTGCAGGTCTCATCTGCCCCCGAGCATCCACGCAGCGTCTCCCACAAACGGGCCTCGTCTTCAATGCCAACACTGCTGTCACACAGGACCCGGCACCAACCAGTAGCCCACTGAGAACACAGCCATCTTCAGAGTGCCCCTCCTGTCCCAGGGCGGCCCAGACAGCCTCTCCGGGGGTTCCTCCGCCTGCACCCGCACCCGGCTGCCCCATGCCGCCCTTCCCGGTCCTGCTGTCTCTGGCTTGGCAGACACCAGCGTTCTGAGCGCTCAGGTGCATCTGCCGGCTCCGTGGGCTCCCGAGGGCCGCCGGCCTCTCTCCTGCCCGGGACCCGAGGGCACCCTCTCCCTGCTGAGCGGGTCCCTCTCATGTTAAGCCCGGTCTGAGGGGTGGTTTGCTGCCAATGCAGAGCCACATGGAGACTCTCAGGCCACCTTCATCCTGTGCTGCCTCATGGCCTCCGACGGCGCAAGGACCACAGACACCAGAAGGCAAGAGGAAGGAGAGAGCAGGTGAAGGCCCCCTTCCAGCCCTGAGCCATGGTCTGGGGGGCGTGTCGGATGGATGCCGGCCGGGACAACAGGAGGGCCAGGCAGAGGCCGGTGTGACCCTCCCCACGTGCAACCAGTGAGGCGTCACGTACTGTCAGTGGTCCCTGCACCCACACCGGTGCGGCTGCGAGGCCCCGTGGGCTCCAGATGCCCAGGTGGACGAGCCCTGGTCACACGGTTCACAGAGGCTCACGGCGCGTGCGGCAGCCGCGTTTCCTCCTCTCCAAAGGAATTTTCTAGGACACGATGACACAGGGGAAAATGTCAGGTGACTTCAGCTCCAGATTCTCCGGGGTTTGCTGTGAGGGTTTCTTGTTTTCCGTCTCCCCAGCCCCGCCCTCTAATGGTGGTTCTGGGAGGAGGAAATGTGAGTCACTTCCCCGAGGCACTGGGTTTCAGTGAATCACCAGCGGCTGGGCCAAACCTCCGCGTTACTCACGCTGCCCGGACAGGGAGGCACCAAAGCCCCAGAGGAGCGGCAGGAGAGGCGGAGCAGGGCCGCGGGCAGAGGAGCGGGCTCGGGTACGGGCCAGCCTCGTAAGGGCCAGGCCGCCGGGACGGCGGCGCTCTCGGGTCTCAGAGTCTTGCCTCCTGCAGCGGGTGTTAAGTTCTCGGCCACCTGCTGCCCCTCCACCAGCCACACACCTGAGGGGCCGGGGGTGCAGCATCTTCCCGCAGGGTCAGCTCCCGAAGCCACCCAGTCCCCGAGAGCCATGGAGCGTCCCAGGACTTAGAGAGTTGGGTGGGCACCCTGGAGCGGGGGGGACAGGGTCGGCGCCGGGGCACTCTGCCCCCTTGCCCGGCACTGCAGCCTCCAGACACGCTGCTGCTAATCACCTTTTTGGGTGGCCAGAATGTAAACCGCAAGAACTGGTGTCACCAGCTTGGCCAGGTTCTGGTGCACAGCGAGGAATAAGGACAAGACCAGGGCCGACACCATGTGGGGCTTTGTGTCTGTCATTGGAGGTCACAGGGGATCCGTGACAAGGGGGCCACGTGCTCACGAAAACCTGAACTCTCCTGCTGCTCCACCGTGGATGAACGTTACTTTAGTAACACGGAAGTGGTAAGAGTGTTTGCAGAAAGGCACAAGGCTGCTGAATAAACTCCGGCCGGCAGGGGTAAACCTTGCTGGTTTGAAGCTCAGCGTCTCCAACACACTGCAGCTCAGCTAGCTACGCGCCACATGGACACAGTGCAGAGTAAACTCCCCCAGAGGGGACAAGCAAACAAGGGCATGGAGCCTGGCCCCACAGGGTCTGCCCGCCCAGGGAGCTAACCCCGGGCAGCCTGGGAAGGATTCCATTCCCCAAGGTCAGTGAACACGGAGATGGGGACAGCACATGAGATCAAAGTTCCCGGAACAGTCCCAACAGAGCCCCTCAGCCCAGACAGGTGGGACTCGGGCTAGACAGCAATCAAGGCTCCGGCGACCCAGGCCTCCCCCAAGCCTCATGTGGCAGGAAGCTGCCTGGCACTGCTGCAGGGGTGCTCTGGGGTATTCCAGGACACCTGGGTCAGCCCCCCAGCTACCACGTTGCTGTCACACCCGCGCCCCAGCTGCTGCCCAGTGCCCGGGGCACCCACAGACACGGCCAGCGCAGCAGTGCCCGGGGCACCCCCAGACACCCGCCAGCGCAGCAGTGCCCCCGGCACCCACAGACACCCACCAGCACAGCTGCTGTCCACCCTGGCCCACACTGTAGTCTGGCCAAGGGGGCCAGCGCCACGGAGGGATGTCACAGGGGAGTCCCCAAGCAGAGGAGGAGTAGCAGACAGCCAGGGGTCCTCAACCACGAGGCCTAAACTCTCCAGAGACACCAGCCCCCAGGATGACGTGACAGCCCACCAGGGGTGGGCACCGCCCTCCCTCCTGCACACCCCGTGGCACCCCCTGCCCACCCTTGGCACACACACCACTCCTTCCGACTCCTGATGCTTAGCGGGGGTGAGTGGAGGGCGATGGGGGTGAGGTTGAGCCCTGCCCATGTGACGGGGGTGCCTGGTGCCAAGGGAGCCCCCGAGACCCCATCTCGAGAGTGACACAGGGCAGACGCCTTTGACCCATGAGCAGCTCGCGTGCGCGGCTGCAAGGCGGCCATGCCTGCCCGGGTCAGGGCTGGCCTCGGAGGGGGGTGTGGGGGGCAGGGACTTCAAAGGACAGGCCAGGGGGTGCCGCCGGCTCAGCCCCTGGGCCCGGCTCTGATCACAGTAAAACGACCTTCGAATAATTACCGTCCTGACATCAAAGGCAGAGCCGCCAGGCTGCAGACCATCCCGGCCCATGAGGCCCGCCCGCTCGCCCCCGCTCCCTTCCGACCTATTGAAGTCCAAACCACACACAGGACATTAATGGGAAACTTGGAAACTTCTTCTGATTACTAAAGTGCACCTTTGAAGTTCCCCCAAAACGCTTTGTTTTGTTCCCTCCCCCGGGACCGAAAGGGACACAAAGCAGATGGCGTGTGGCTGGCTGCCCTCAGGGTGCGGCTGGTGGTGACGGGTGCGGTGGCGGAGACGCTCCATAATCAATCAGCCGCACGCCCAGATCAAAGGCGCGGGCAAAGGCACACACTGCCGGCGGCGTAGTGGGGGATCCCCCCTGCCCTGGCCCCTCCCTTCCCACCCTCGAGGCCCAGGACAGAGGCCACCCGCTGGGTGAGGAGCCGCTCACAGGTCCCCAGAGACAGCGAGGACCCGTCCCAGCCAGGCTGGTGATGCACCGAGGGCCCAGCTAGAAGGTAGCACTGGAAGGGGAGCAGCCCTGCCCCGAGGGGACGGTCTCACGGGCCCAGGGGTCTGGGCCAGGCCCGGTGCACCCTCCAATGCCAGAGCAGCCATGGCCTCTGTGGCAAGGGGAAGAAGGACTGCATGGGGCCAGGGCCTATCGGCTGCAGGCTTTCCACTGCCAACAGAGGTGTGGTGTCCCCAAGGGTCAGGCCGAGGCCTCGCAAAGACCAGGGCTGGGTGTCCATACTGAGACCTCTGCCCGCTCACTGGTGACCCCCCGACACTGTGATGTCAGAAGAGGGAGCCAACGCAGGCAAAGCGCAGAAACAGGAAAAGCAGGGAGCTCTTAAAAGCCAGAACATGACAAAAGACGCACGACCATCACCCGACTGCGAAGCCGAGTCCCGGAACGTGGCAACAACCTGACTCGGAAGAGCAGGGTGCTGCAGGGGCTGGGCACCCGCGCGGCAGAGCGTTCATCCCGACCCTCAGGGTGCTGGTGGGCCAGGAAATGCCTCACATCCCTGCGGCCTGGAGGAAGGCTGGCCTGTCTGCACCTCTCTTCCACACTGCACACCCCAAAAATTCAAGCCAGGCATGTCCACAGGTAGACCTGGGAAGAAGCAGGGAGAGCAAAGCCCAGATCTCCAACAGGCCTGGGGACACGCTCGGCCCCAGGACAGGCCTGGGGATGGCCCTGAGGATGCTGGGACCCAAGACTGACCGAAATCCAGCCGGCTGGAGGAGACAGGGCGCAGAGGAGTGGCTGGCAGAAGGGCCGGTGGGAGGATGGTCAGCAGGGGGCTCCATGGGAAGGCGGAGAGCCACCAACCTCGGCACCACACGTGGCCAGCCAGCACAGCAGCAGTCCGACCCAGCCTGTCCCGGAGCAGAGGGAACCTAGGGCCTTGCAGTGACGGTGTCAGTGCCGGCCCTGCAGTCCAGCTCCTCCTCGGCTCCCACGGAGCCTGCGCTTCCCTCGTGGACACGGCGGGGGTGGCCAGTGCACGCTGGGTGTGGGTGGGCTCGGGGGCCCAGTGGAGGGCAAAGCAGACCCGCAAAGGGCCCAGAGCACTGTCCCTAGTGGTTTCACTGCCACAGACACAGTAAACGCCGCAGGCAGCCACGAGGACACACGTCTGTCCATCCGTCTGTCCAGCCCCTCGGCAGGGCAGGCCCTCCATGGAGGATCCTCCCAGGAAGGCCCCACAAAGCTGGTGCTGCCACAAACGGGAAAGCCGGCACCGGGCCTATCCTGACGCATGTGTGAGGGATCAAGCTGTCTGTACCCTGGAAACGTCATCCACACGGCCGTGGGCCGGGCTTGGGAACCACGAACACAGCTCTTAGCATTTAGAAAAGTTACGGATGCTTGTGGAGCAGCACGCTATGCAGCACCCACCCTGACACACCTTCACGCGTCTTCACGCGTCATCACGGGTCATCACGCGTCTTCACGTGTCATCACGCTAGGCTCTCTCGAGGGCACTGCGGGGTGGGTGCGGCCGAGGGTCCGAGCCAGCACTGATGGCTCCCTGCGGCCCACACAGCTCCGGGCAGACATCCACAGAGCACACAGGGCCGGGACCCCACAGGCGATCCTCAGAGGAGATGCAGCGGCTGCAGTGCCACATGGCCCAGGCAGTGCGGGGCACGCCATGATGCCACGCACGCGCCTCCCTCGGCTGCTCCGCACGTACTCCCACCGCGACCAGGCACAGGGCGCGAGGCCTGGAGCGGGCAGTGACTACAGCCTCCCGGGATGATCCTCTCTCTGACAGAGGAAGAAGGGCTGCAGCCAGATTGTGTGTGATGCCAGACAGTCCTGAGTCCACAACTAGGTAAAAGCAACACGCGGTTGTTTTACTTCAAAATGCAGATGCAAACACCTGAGCTAAGGCGTTAGCTAACCAGAACTCAACAGCCAAAAATGAAGTGCACCCCTGGAATGACCCCTGGCATGCAGATGGCTCGATGGGGAACCCTATCACAAAACCCGCCACAGTCACCGACAGAGCCACAATCGTCTCAACTGACGCGGAAAAAGCATTTCACAAAGTTCAACACCGACTTACAATGAGATTCTCAAGAAGTCAGGACTAGAAAACAGCTTTTCTAACTTGATAAAGGCTTTTCACAGCAAACTGGTTCAGCACATAGAGAAAATAAGCTGATCCCTACCTCACTCCATCTACCAAGGGGACCCCGCCCGGGTGAGTACAGACCACCGTGTGGAAGACTAAACCACAGAGCCAACAGAAGAAAATGCCAGGAAATATCTTTGTGACCTTGGGGTGACCAAGGTTTTTTAAAACCACAAAGCACAAACTGGAGGAACAGAATTGTGGTGTCTGACCACCCAGCACCAAGGACCTCTGCTTGGTGAGGACGCGTCACCAAGGTCACAAAGGTTTACACTGAGGAGGCTGTAACGGCCAGAATGCACAAGGTGGTCTCACGAGTTAACAAAACGCAGACTGGGCAGAGGAAACACGAGTGCATAACTGGGGGACAGCCCAGCTCGAGCGGCTGACAAATCTATCGAGACATGCTCAATCTCATTAGCAACTCGAAAAACGCAAACGTAATCTGTAACCAGAAGAGTATCACCTCACACACGTACGCAGGCACAAGTGAAAACTCGGATAACAGCGAGTGCAGGCGAAGGTGTGGGGGCACAGCCAGGCTGTGTGGGGGCCGCACAGTGCAAAAATCACACCCAGTGGTCTAACAAGCCCCCCAACACACACCACAGCCTGGGGCAGGGGGACACCTCGGCGTGCTCCCGACAGTGCTGAGTGGGGTAGCGGGAGCCCCAGTAGCCAGAGGCCCCCCACTGGGGAAAGGAACACATGCCGTGGAGGCTCCCACTCTAGAGAGCTGTGCGTGAAGAAAACGTGGCAAGCCAGAGGAACGGATGGCACACGGATGGCACATGGACGGGTCTCACGATCACTGTGACGAACAGGAGAAAAGCGGGAGGGGCACTACATACATCACTTACGGAAACCCGAGACCCATTAAAAAAACCCATAAAAACCCAGGGCCACAGACTGCCCTCAACCCGAACCTCACCTGAGCCCCTGACCACCTCTGCGCTGCTCCTGGCAACACTACCCTCAGACCTACCCCTTCCCTGGAATCCGACCTCATGGGGGTCAACACGGCCCACGCCAGCAGCTGAGAGCCGTGTGGACGGCAGTCCCAGGTGCATGGTGAGGGCCCATGCCGGCAGCTGAGAGCCACATGGACGGCAGTCCCGCCCGCACGGTGAGGGCCCACGCCGGCAGCTGAGAGCCGTGCGGACAGCAATCCTGGCCGCACGGTGAGGGCCCACCACAGACCTCCCAACAGTGTCTCAGGGCACCTCCTCAGGCACCCGCTAGAGGCTCTCCACCATGTGAAGCAGTAGCTCTTGAGAGGATTTTCTTCACCACAGACTAATATTTCAAGTGTGTGCTGAGTGGAAGTGCAAACAAGTCAGAGCGGAGCTGAGGCGAGAGGGCAGGACCAGACCACGCGGCTGAGGGATGGGCCAAGCTACGGCCCTCGCTGGAGTCCCTGACACGGGGCAGAAGGCTCACTTCAACCGTCTGTTTCTTCAGACACCAGGCTCAGGGTGCCAGGCTGCTGCACCAGCTCACCTCAAACACGCACTTCCCAGGGACATGCTCCCCGGCGCGCACAGAAAGCAGAGCCCTGTTCAGTGGGTGTCTGGAGGACCCGCAGCCCTCTACAGCACCAGGCCCAAGGAGGGCCAGGGGACAGGGATGTTCTAGGACATTCTGGAGAAGTCCGTAAGGACGACTTCATTCACGACAGAGAGACGAGGCTCTGTGGGCATCTCTGAAGGGGCCATCATACGAGGCGCCCCTAGGAACGTGGCATGTGCCAAGGCCGCCCAGGCCACACCGCAGCTTCCCCAGAGGCCAACGGAAACTCTACTGTGTGACTCACTGAAACCCAACTGGAAACGTCCCAGAGACGCCCCAGGCAGAAAATTCTGCATCACCCCGCAGGGCAGCGTGGCCCACAGGCCCCCGGGGCCCAGCCTTGTCTCCCCTCGAGAGCTCCAGGCCCACGGAGAACAGGAGATGACCCTCAGGAGCTGGCAGCCACAGCCAGCCATCCGAGAGTGCAAATCACAGCAGGGGAGACGCCAGGGGAGGGGGGATACAGGTAGGGGGAGGGGAGATGTA
>NW_004443964.1:1142974-1161257 GCF_000243295.1 Trichechus manatus latirostris
CCTGGAAAAGGGGGGGCACCGGGGGAGGGGAGACTTGCGGAGACACAACGGAGAAAGCTGGCACTGGTGTGACCCCAAAAGCCACATGGCCACACAGAGGCCTCCTGCACGTGCTGTTGGTTGTGGGTGCGAGGCGGTGCCTGTCAGCAACCCCCCTACCCGCAGCTGGTGATCAGAGAAGTGGAGAGGAGCAGGTGGGCGTGACCGTGGGCAGGAAGGCAGGCAGGAACGGAGCCCAGATGGGCACTACAGAGGGCAGCGGGCCGGCGTCAGAGCTCTGTGCCGCCTGCCCACAAAGGAGCAGGGTGTGCTGCACACCTCACCCCAGGGAAGCCGACTAACAGGGGAAGGAGTGCCTGCACTGTTATTCCAGGGCTTGGACACCAGGCCCCGCAGGCCAGCCACCGGCATGTCACCCGGCCCAGTGACGACTGCACTCTCCGCCCAGCCAGCTGGCAGCAGCCGGAGAACATCCCCAGAGCCAGGCCCCCGGCGGAGCCGACGTCTCACCCACTTAGCGTCTGAGACCACATGAAGCGCGTCCCAACAGTGGGCGCGTTCACCTGCCCCCTGCTCCGTCGGGGCGACGTTAAAATGGCTCCGCAGCCCCCACACCCGTAGGGCTACAGGGGCTGGCTCAGGGTCACGCACTCAGCGGGGGACAAGCAACACCCAAAGCTACCACAGCAAGACTGCCAGGCCAAGCAGAAGGGTGGAGGGGGCCGCTCGAGTCACCACCGGGAAGAGAAGGGACTCAAAACCCACACGGTGACACGGGGGAAGGGGGGTGGGGACCGGTCGTACAGAAACAGCGCATGTCGCGATTGTGATGCTGGTCACCTGGATCTTTGCGTCTGTGAAAACCCATCAAAAAGCACATTTAAAACGGGTGCCTCAACACGATTGATTTCCACAAGAAAGCCGCCACCCTGATATTAGAGAGCACCCAGGGCCTGTCCCAGCACCAGGCTGACCAGGCCTGAGATCACATGGGGCTACCACAAACACTGCCAGCAGCCCCAAGTCAGGAGAGGGCCTTCCCAGAACCACCCAAGGGACCCCAGCCCCTCAAGGCCCTGACACCTCCTTACCGGCTCTGGCTCCTGCGGGGACTCTGGGCCAGGCTTTGACTTCTTTGGCTCAGACGGGCCTCCGGGACTAGAAAAGGACTTGGGTGATTTGGCGGATGGTGACATCAAGGAGCGCGAAGACCCAGAAGGGCCACCCAGACGCTGGCCCCCGCCAGAGAAGGGCACAAAGGGCGTTGGTGAGGGCACTTCTGCGTCCGGCTGTGCCGGACTCTCCACTGGCTTTGGGCCCCGGCCATCCACGTGGCCAGTCCCGGAGGGGCCTGCATCCTCTGAACGGCTCAGGTCGCCCCCGCTGAGCCCCCCAATGTCCAGGGGAAGCACAGGGTGGCCAGCGGCCTGGTCAGCAGAGATGGATGGTGCTGGGCTTCCTGGGGTTTTGCTCCTGACGCCCGCGGGCTCTGGCTTGCTGGCCGAGCCACATGGCTTCATGACAAACCTGTGCGAGGAGGCCCGGAAAGCGAGAGCACTGGGCACGCAGGCCTCACCCCCAGCGTGAAGCCCCGCCACACTCGTCAATGACAACCAACCAACGGGCTCCTGGATGGTCTGCACGGCTGTGCCTCCCACTCAACTTCATCTACGTCAGCAGAGAAAAGGAGCCCAAAGGAGCATCTGGGGGATGCACGGCCGCCCCCCAGCCCTGCGCGGCCCACGGGGGCCTGCCCACGCCACGCCAGCTCCCTGGAGCCCACCACGCCCACCCCCACACAGCCCACGCGGGGCCAGCTGTGAGAGGAGCCAGGGGGCATCGGCCTCCGACGAACGGGCTGGTGTGGGGGACGCTGTGAGAAGCGAGTCTTTCCTCACTCTGAACCCTCTTCCCTTTTCTTTGACACACACTTTACACAACTAAAGTTTCAAAATCAGCTCCCGAGCCCAGAAACTGCACTTCCCCCTCCTGACCTGATGATGGCACTGCCTCCAGTGACGCCCAGTGACTGCAGCGTTGTCCTCTGCAAGGCAGCCGGGCCGCTCACCTGCGGGGAGACCGAGACAGGACAGGTGGGGACTGAGACAGGTGAGCCAGGGACAGGACAGGTGGGGCCTAGGACAGGTGAGCCAGGGACAGGACAGGTGGGGCCCAGGACAGGTGAGCTAGGGACAGGTGGGCACAGGACACGACAGGTGAGGCCTGGGACAAGAGGGCCAGGGACAGGTGGGTCCCAGGACAGGTGAGCTTGGGACCAGTGGGCCCGGGACACAACAGGTAAGACCTGAGACAGGAGAGCTTGGGATAGGTGGGCCTGCGACACGACAGGTGGGACCTGAGACAGGTGAGCTTGGGATAGGTGGGCCCGGAACATGACAGGTGGGACCTGAGACAGGTGAGCTCAGGACAGGATAGGTGGGGCCTGGGACAGGTGAGCTCTGGACAGGTGGGCCCAGGACAGGTGAGCTTGGGACAGGTGGGCCCAGGACAGGACAGGTACGGCCTGGGACAGGTGAGCCAGGGACAGGACAGATGGGACCTGAGACAGGTGAGCTCGGGACAGGACAGGTGGGGCCTGGGAGAGGTGAGCCAGGGACAGGACAGGTGGGGCCCAGGACAGGTGAGCTTGGGACAGGTGGGCCCAGGACAGGACAGGTACGGCCTGGGACAGGTGAGCCAGGGACAGGACAGATGGGACCTGAGACAGGTGAGCTCGGGACAGGACAGGTGGGGCCTGGGACAGGTGAGCTCAGGACAGGACAGATGGGGCCTGGGACAGGTGAGCCAGGGATAGGACAGGTGGGGTCCAGGACAGCTGAGCTCGGGACAGGTGGACTCAGGACAGGACAGGTGGGGCCTGGGACATTTGGGGCCCAGGACAGGACAGGTAGGCTCGCGACAAGTGGGCCCGGGACAGGGCAGATGAGCCTGGGATAGGTGGACCCCACGCCAGGACCCCAGGCCTCATGGTAGCCCAAGCCAGTCAGCCCGAGGGACCAGCCCCAGGAAAATCACATGACCTCCGCGAGCATTTCAGCTTTTCCTTGTTAAAAACCCTCCCCCCACTCAGGCCTGGAGGCCAACCCTGCAGGGACCTCGAGGACAGGGTGCCCCTCCTCCCACCCGGAGCCCTTGGCAGCCCCAGTGCACACAGATGACCCTGACCCAACAAGGCCTGCGCCCACCCTCCTCCTCAACCCCCAAGGGCCCGCCAGCACCCAGTGCTCCCCCCAGGCCAGCCCGCCTCACCCCAAGCCCAGCTCATTCCTGCCCTCTGAGGACAGAGAGGGGCTGTCCTTGAGGAGGGGGTGTGCCTCTACAGGCTAGCTGGGCAGCACAGCAGGGGTCCCTGGCTCCTCTGTAGGAAGGGGTGACTGGGCGTCCCCGTTTCCACTAAGGCTGGGAGCCCGACGGCCACTTCCACTCCCAAGTCAGCAGCCCCCACCTCTGCAACTCCACAGGACACGCAGGTCTGGTCGGGGGGCCTGGCTGGGGATGTCAGGCTATGGCAAACGGGATGGTCCCATCCACACCAGGGTCCACTGGACCCCCCAGGGATGGCGGCCACCCTGGCCGGAGAGGGGTGCCCTGCCAGGGACAAAATAAAAGGCCTCTGTGAGGCTGGGATGCCAGGCGGAGGCCTGGGCAGGGGCTGGGCGCGGCCGGCAGGGCCTCAGTGTCGAGGCTGCGCCTGTCCCACACCACTCTCAGTTTTCAAAAAGATCAAAACACGGAGCAAAGCAAATATTTGTTACAACGAAACCACTTTTGTGACTCTCGGGCTTTGAGAGGAGCTGAGAAAACAAACAGGGCGTTGAGGGAGGTTGGGGTGTGGCGCGGCCGGCGAGGCAGCTCGGGCGTTTTTTTCCATGAAACACACGGTGCTCTCAGGAGCCAGGCCCCCGGCCGCTGCTGTGAGGCAGGTCTGGGGAGGGTGGGTTTTCCAGGTTGAAAAGGGGTGGGCAGGGGGCTGGGCAGGCGCTCACCTACCTCGTCCCTCATGTACACGCAGACAGGGGTCGTCTTGCCCAGCTGCTCCAAGCACTCCCTGGAAGGACAGACAGGGAACGTCACACTGGCTGCCAGGTCCATGCAAGGGACTGCAGCCCCCACCCCCGCAGCCCTGCCCCCCGGGAAAGCCCACCTGCAGTCCCACAGCCACCAGAGGGTGAGGTACCCATGGACGATGCCTGACCTTCAACACGTGGGCCAGGGTCCCCATGCAGGTCTGGTACCGCTGGCGGGGAGAGGTGAGGCCCTCCAGCAGAAGTGAAGGGGCCGAGCCAGGGATGTAGCCCCACAGCCAAAAGGCGCAGTGGCCTCCAACTGTCACGTGAGCCGCTGTCAGGGGCTGAGCTCAGCAGGGTGGCAGTTCTGGACCTGCCACACGAGCTCTCATCTAAGGCCTACCCTAGAAGGGTCCCGTCCCAGAGCCTCCAGGTCCACCCTGGGGGACGCAGCAAGTTCAGGGGCTCTGAGCCCCACCCCCAGTCACCCCCTTGCTCAGAACCCATGGGGGCGCCAGGACAGGACATGGCAGGGGCAGGCATGTTTGTAAAACAGTCACGAGCGTCACGTGCACACTGGCTCAGCCGCTGTGTCTCTGGGCCATCCGTGCCCCCTCATCAACCAGACCCTGAAGGGCAAGAGTGGCCCCCCAAAGGCACTAGTAAAGGAGGGCCCGTACCCAGCTGAGAGTTGCAAGGACATGAGCCGAAGCTCACGGCAGGCGCCCAGCCGGCAGGAGCGGCCTACAGGGGCTGCTGAGTGCTCCCTGAGCGACAGGTGCAGATAGGCTCTGCCCACGGCCCTGATGCCAGCTCATACCCTGGTGAAAGGGGCAAGACTCCCTCCAGAAGAATGAAGTGCCACACCCACAGGCAGACCCCAGGGATACGAGCGGCACAAAGGCAAAGCCACAGGCCAAGAGCGTCTGGAGAAGCATCAGGACAACCAGCAACGGCCCCAGGCCAGTGAACAGTGACTTGAGACACAACCAGAACGAGCCCAGGAGGTGTCCGTCAACCAATGACAGACCCACACAATGTTGTCCATCCACACAGTTGAACACTGTTGTTGTTGCCGTTCGGTGACATCGCGTCAGCTTCGACTCACAGCCACCCTACACACAACAGAAGGAAACACTGCCCAGTCCTGCGCCGTCCTCACAGTCACTGCTGTTTGCCTCTAGTGTTGCAGGCGCTGGGTCAGTCCATCTCACTGAGGGTCCTCCTCTTTTTCGCCGATCCTCTACTTTACCAAGCATGATGTCCTCTCCAGGGACTGGTCCCTCCTGATAACACGTCCAAAGTACATGGGATGAAGTCTTGTCATCCTCGCTTCCAAGAAGCATTCTACCTGTACTTCTTCCAGTTGAATACCACTCAGCCATAAGAAAGAATTAAGTGCCGACACAGGCCTGAAGGCATCTGTTTTAGGCTGTGCTGTCTAGAGAAGCAACACCATTTACGCATATATATCCGTATAAAAAAACCAAACCAAACCCGTTAAGAGTTGATTTCAACTCACAGTGATCCTATAGAACAGAGAAAAACTGCCCCATAGGGTTTCTAAGGAGTGGCTGGTGGATTCAAACTGCTGACCTTTTGGTTAGTAGCCAAGCTCTTAACCACTACGCCACCAGGGCTCCACATATACCAAAAAATTTATCTCAAGGAAACGGCTCACACAGTTGTAGAGGCTGGCAAGTCCCAAGTCCGTGGGTCCGGTGTCAGGCTGGATGCTTCTCCTGACTCACATAGCTGCAGGGGCTGATGAAGTCAAGACTGGAAGGTCAGACAGCAGGCCACTGGCTCACAAGCTTCGGAGGTTGACGAATCGAAGAGCAACCGATAAGACGGCAGACTGCTGGCTCATGGGCTGTGGAGGCTGATGAATCCAAGATTGGCAGGGAAGATGGTGAGCTGCTGGCTCAAGTTCCAAGAACTGGAAGTCAGATGATGATGAGCCGGATGCAGGATCCAGAGCGAGCAAGTTAGCTTTGCCAGAATGTCCATATGTACACATTGGATACAGGCCATACCGCTTAGGAAATCCCCCTTACAACCGATTGGCTGATCACATCAGATCACATCATGGAGAATGACTAAATCATTACATAACTGCCAAACCACATTCTTACGTAACTGCCAAATCACTGAGAATCACGGCCTAGCCAAGTTGACACATAATCTTAACTGTCAGTGTCCCATCAACAGACGATGGCCAAACACAACATAGTTCATCCACAAAATGGAATATTACTCAGCCATAAAAAAGAACGAAGCGCTGCCATGTGCTACGACACGGATGAACCTTAGAGACGCTACGTTAAGTGGAAGAAGAAAGACGCAAAAGGCTACATGTTGTATGATCCACTTACAGGCAATCCCCGGGTCACCTACTCCCAAGTCTATCTTTAAGCCAAACTCACACGTAAGTGGGAAGAATTAGGTACGGCTCATATCTGACGTTGTTCAGTCAAATGTCTGTCTTAGTATATAGCACAGAGTACCTTTCTATATACTAAAAAAAATTAAACACTTACAAATACGCTAAAACGTCTTTAACACAATAACAAAATGACAGTAACAATTATGTTTTGATTCACATCGCAAAGTGGTGCACTTTTGTTACAAAGAATCATTGTACGTACCTCAAATTTTTAATACGGTAGGCTTTACGGGGTTGGTTTGTAACTACGGGTTGTACGTAAGTCAGACGTTGGTAACCTGAGGACTGCCTGATATAAAATGTCCAGAAAGGGCAAACCTATGGAGACAGAAAGTGGCTCAGTGGTTGCCTAGGGCATGGGGTTTGCTGGGGATAATGAGGAGTGGCTGCTAACGGGCACAAGGTTTCTTCTGGGTAAAATGAAAATGTTCCGGAATTAGACGGCGGTGATGGTTGCACAGCACTGTGAATGCACTGGATTGTACACTTCAACACAGTTAAAGGGATAAATTTCATGTTGTGTGCATTGTACCACAACTTAAAAAAATTAGGAACAGTGCCGAAAGGCCGATGGCCCACACCAAGGCCCCTCAGAACCCAACACAGCACAGACGCCAGGCTAGAAGGACACCGGTGCCCCGGGCAGACCCAAAAGAAGAGGCTCAGGCTCCTCATGGACACGCTCCCTCCCTCGCTTTGTGTGATGAAGCCTGTTCCCACAAGGTTCCAGCACCTTGAGAACGGCCCTCTGAGGATGATGCTGGCCAGCTCCCCGAGCAGCGTAAACTCCACTCACGTCCTGGCACCCTCCTCCCTGCACTCAGGGCCCAGCGTGCACCCCAAACAACCCCCTGCACTCAGGGCCCAGTGTGCACCCCAAACACCCCCCTTCACTCAAGTCCCAGTGTGCACCCCAAACACCCTCCTTGCACTTGGAGCCTGGCATCACCCCATACACCCTCCATGCACTCAGGGCCCAGCATACACTCCAAACATCCTCCCTGCACTTGGGGCCCAGACACACACCAAACACACTCACTATGCTAGGGGCCCAGATGCACCCCAAATATCCTCCCTGTACTCAGGCGCCTGAAGCTGCTCTCCCGTTACCCACTCAACAGTGAGTCTTCACATCTGCCCTCCTTCCAGGAGACTGAGCCCCAGCCCACCGGACCTCTGTGACTGCACCCCAGGAATACAAGGCTGGCCCCAACAGGAGGGGCTGAGGAAACCTCACTGGAGGGAGGGGCTTCTGGGAAACAAGACACAGGAACCTGTGACGGCTGGAGAGAAGATCCATGTTCACAAGAGACATTCACAAGGCACACGCTGGGCAGAGTCCTGGGGCGGGGAGCTGCCCCCCACGCCGAGCAGCAATGGCCACGCCCCCCACGGCCCCTCCTCGGGCCGGCCCTCCCCAGGGGCAGCCCTCCCCAGGCATTCAGTCCAGGCAAAGGCCAGCCACCAGCACATCAAACGCCCGCCGTCTTTGAAGTGCGGCTCGGGTGGGCAGATGAGGCCCTGGGCCAGCCGGGGGGCTGTAAACATGTCATGTGAGCTGGCACACAAGGGGCGGGGCCGCCGCAATCGCTTCCAGACCCAAGGACAGGACAGCAGCCAGGGGAGTTCCCCCACCCCTCACACATGTGAGAGCCTCGGTGCTCCCCCACCCCCACCCCCACCGCCCCTCTCTACGAGTCCCTCCTGAGGATTCCGCACCCCAGCCCCAGCAGAACCCCTGGACGCCACTCTCCAGGTGGGAAGTGCAGACGAGGGGGCGCACAGAGCCCACTGGACGCCACCAGCCCTGCCAGGACCAGTGAGGCCTGAGACCCGGCCAAGCAGTCACACTGTGTGTGGTTTCAGAAGCCCTCCCCAACCAAGAGCTCAGGGTCCAGGCATGGGGGCCGCCCGCCGGCTCTCTGAGGCCTGCGTACGCCATCATTGGTGCTGACTGAGACGGCCGGCACAAACACGGGCAGGGCCATCACGCCAAGGCTGGAACCCCCACCCAACCACACAGACCGACAGGTGGGACTGCCGGTGCTGAGGCGAGGCCTCATCTGGGGCCCCGAGGAAACGCTGCTGGGGCTAGGACTGGGGCCGGGACTGCCGAACGGCCTCCCCAGACACGCCAAAGGAGGCCGGTGTACCCAGAAGAGCTCCGAGCAGGAGGACCCAGCGCTCACCTCTGGCTGCCCGGAAGTTTCTGGGCTAGGCATACAGACCAGCCTGAGGGACAGGGTGCCCTGGGACCCACGTTAACCACGTACACCACCCGGGGATTCCACGCGTGTGCTTGATGCCACCAAACCGCATGTTCAAATCTGGTTAAAATGGTAAATTCTGTTACGCACACTCTACCACGCACCCAGACGCAAAAATTAGGTAAAAATTACGGAAACCTGAATAAAGTACGGACTTGACTTTATTTAAAAAGTCTGTCAATTAAAGACGAACAATTCAGAAAAGGCGGAGGGTGGCTACACAACTCGAAAAACGTCACCAATGTCATCGAATCACACGTGTAGAAATTGTTGCATTGATGCACACTCTGCTGTGCGTGTTCTCAACAACAACAAATATAAAACAAGTTACAAGAACCAAAAACACCAGCAGGCTCCCAATCTCACTTCCCCCACCTGCCTCAAGCCCCTGATGGCCTCCTCAGAGCCCAACCACCCACTCAGCCCACCAAGGGTCCCAGGCCATCAAGATGAGAGATGCTGAGGGGGACCGGGCATCAGGGGTGTGGGCAGGGGCTCTGGGGCAGGGACCTCCTGAGCAGCACCAGACCTGGGCCCACAACACAGCCAGCGTCTGCCAGCGGGAAAGTCCTTCTGGGGGCAGAGCTGGCTAACTCGACACTTTAAAAAGAGCTCCACTGTCAGTCACCAAGTCGACTATGGACAGAGAGCAGCACCGAGCAGGCTGTGTGGGGGAGACCGGAGTCCTCACCCCTAGCGTCTCCAGTGAGTGCAAGCTTCCTTCCGGCTCAGCCCCTCCAACCAGAACAGCGTCGAGCTCCACATCTGGCACCCACTTGGTGGGATCCTCGGGTCACAGGGAAAACGCAAAAGCACCCACCTGGTGGCCCTGAACTCGTCCCCCTGGCCAGTCCGGCCATGGACGCGCTGTCCAGCAACAGCATCAGCCTCCCACAGCTCCTGAGGACTTGCCCCTGGCTGGTCCAGAGGGAGACGCAAACTGGGTGTGAAACACCCCAGCCCCAAAGACTCCGACCAGCAAAAGGACGCACGCTGGTTCTGCAGGAGCTTCTTCTACTGACTGTACGCTCAAACGATGGCATTGTGGGTACAGTGAGTTAAAGTGAGCCTGCTCCTGAAGTTAATCCCACCTGCCTTTTGCTCTTTTTAACATGTCCATGAGAGAATCTGGCATTGCCACACGGCCCACATGGTGGTTCTGGAGCCGGGGCTGCTCCCAATACCAGGGCCCAGGGTGGGGCCACCCACGTGATCCCATGCGGACAAGCCACCACCACAGAAAGGCACAGCCGTGTCTGCCCCAGGAAGGGGCGCGGGGGGCCCAGCCACACAAAGCTGGCTTTATCCCGGAAGACCACGCCAATCCCAACCACGCCCTCGGGGCCGTATGCTGGCGCCCTCTCTGGGAAGCACCCCACCTGCCAAGCTGAGCATGCCAAAATTTCCTTCCTGCACTCGTGCTCTTCCAGAAAGTGTCATGTGAGAAAGGCTTGTCCGACACAGCAGAGACTCAGAATGCCCAAAGCCACCCCCTCCTGCCTCCAGCCAGCCCTGGGGCACTCTGCGCAGCTGCAGGCCCCCCACCTCATTCCAACCCGTCGGGGAGCCATGGGGCTGCTTTGGGTGCAGCAATTCTCCTCAAAGGCGTATTCTACGGAGTCCCTGCAGGTGTGTAAACATCTGCCAGCAACTGGACTAAACCAAAGCTAAGAAGTTTCCTGAATACAACCAAACACTTAGCAGAACAGAGTAGCAGGGGCAGGGGTCTGGGGACCATGCTTTCAGGGAACAGCTAGATCAACTGGCATAACAAAGCTTATTAAGAAAATGTTCCACATTTCACTTTGGTGAGTGGCATCTGTGGTCTTAACAGCTAATGAGAGGCCGTCTAAGATGCATCAATTGGTCCCAATCCACCTGGTATAAAGGAGAATGAAGAACACCAAAGACACAAGGAAAGTATAGCCCAAGAGACAGAAAGGGCCACATAAACCAGAGACTTCATCAGCCTGAGAACAGAAGAACTAGATGGGGCCTGGCTACCACCAGTGACCACCCTGCCAGGGAACACAACAGAGTCCCTGTGGAGCCGGAAAATGGGGTGCAGAACTCAAGTTCTAGTAAAAAGACCAGACTTAACGGTTTGATTGAAACTGGAGGGACCCCAGAAGACATGGCCCCTGGACTTTGTTAGCCCAAAACTAAAACCATTCCCAAGGCCAGCTCTTCAAACAAACATTGGACTAGACTATGGAACATAAAATCATGCTCGTGAAAAGTGGGCTTTTTAGCTCAAGTAGGTCCATGAGACTAAACGGGCAGCTCCTGTCCGGAGGTGAGATGAGAAGGCAGAGCGGGTCAGGAGCTGGTTCAATGGACACGGGAAATCGGGGTGGGAAGGAGGAGTGTGCTGTCACAGTACAGGGCGAGCAAGTAGGATCAAGTAACAACGTACGGATAAACTTTTGCATGACAGACCAACCTGAACTGTAAATTTTCACTTAAAACACAACCATCAAAAACATTAAAAATAAACAAAATCTCGCACCAGACAGTTTACTGGAACCCCACTCCTGATGGTGTCAATGCAGACACAACCAACTGCCCAGCGCTGGTGCGCAGATCCGGCCACGCTCCGCACGGGGGACAAGGCAGCTGTGAGAGTAACACCACAAGAACGTTCTACAAGGTACTCGCGACACGCTCGCGAGCAAACAGGATTAGGACACACATCGCTGTTCAAAGCGATCCTGTTTACAGCCTGAAGTGCACACACACGCACACGTGTGCACACTGGCACACACGCGCACCAGCACACAGACACACAGACGTTCACCAGCTCTGTGTGGGGCACGGCGGCAGCAGGACCCCTGCTCTCGGGCCTGACCACACCTGCCCCGCCACCTATTATCACTTAACTTCTCAGGAGCCACGGCCTCCTCCTCCTCCATTCTGGTTTTAAACGACGTTCTCACAGAGTTCACAACATCAGCCAGACCTAAAGGGCTTCCACGGGCCTCCCCAGCCCTCCACAAGTGCCACCTGACGCCTCTAGCCGCTTCCCATCACAAGCACAGCACAGTGGCCGGCCCATAGAAGCATCGGTGCCAACAGGCCCCCGAAACCGCCTGAGAGAAGCAGCACCGTGGACACGCCTCTCTGCATGGCGGGCCTCAGGAGGAAGTGGGGGAGGGGGGGTCCTGGCGTTTGGGCCCAGGCTCCTCAGAGCTGGGGAGGGGCCACCAGGGTCTCAGTTCATGAGCCCTAAGGTACTGGCCCCAGCGCCTCGTACGGAGGACAGCGTGGAGATGTGAGCCAGCACGCCAGAGGAGAGGGCACTGGCAGGTGGCCCTGTGAATGCTGTTCAAGGGACACGAACAGGCGGTCTGCTCGGGCCGAAAGGGCTGCTTAGACGGCTGACTGGCGCAGCGCCAGGTGACCCAAGGGCTCCTACCAGGCCAGAGTGGGCGCATCTGCCCCCATGGTGCCTGCCCGATGGGGCCACGTGCGTGCCTAGGGGAGCCGCATCTCCCACACGGGCAGCGGGACGGGGTGCCGGGCCCTGCTCACCATCACACCACCACGCTGCTGACAAGGAACTTGCCCACCCAGCATGCCTGGCCTCCAGCCGGAGTCCCCCCATCTGCTAGCTGACAACGTCACGGGGGTCAGAGCTGCTCACCCCATGATGGAAGACCGAAAGCAAAAGCACTGCCCCTTGGATCCGTTCAGGAACAACCGTTGGTCCACCTCACTCGTCCCCGACGGGGGGTGACACGTGTGCACCTCACTAACATTTTTTAAACACAGACGAGGCATTTCACACCCCACGGGTTCTGCAGCTGAGAAACCACTGCGTGGACAGGCCTGTTGTACCCCAGGACCCCAGGGCACCCAGCTACTCCCAGGGACGTGCAAGCAGGGGGTGGGCCCCTCAGAGGCCGCCTGAGTCCCCAGCGGAGGACCAGGCACATACCACTCATCCAGGAGCCTCCATGGGAAAGGGGGCTCTGGGTGCAGCTGGTGACGGGCGGCCCCCACCTCCCTCCCCTCCATGGAGAACCACAAAGCATCAGAAGGCTCAGCTCGGCCAGCGCAGAGCTCCGTCTCCAGGCCTAAGAGGCCCTGACGAGGCAGTGTCCAGTCGAAGCTGTCCACCGCTCACCTGGTCTGAGGGAAGTGGCTGAGAAGCTCCCAGAGCGTCTGGCCGGCACAGAAGGTGTCCTGTAGCCGAACACCGTCGGCCAGCTGCAGTGCGACGCGAACCTGCAGGGGCAAGCAGAAGGGACGTCACCAGGAAGGAATGCAGCCGGCCAGGCCCAAGTCCAGAGGCACACGCAAGCCGGCAGTCTGGTTCTTGGGCACAGGCGGGAGGCCACCTGCCCCTCCAAGCCTCCAGGAAGGTTGTGAGCACCTGGAGACCGGCTCCCGGGGATAAGCAGGTGCCCCTCTGCACACTCTGCAAACTGCACACATCTGTGTGTACGCATCAGTGTGCACCATGCATGCATGTACAGTATGCATACGTGTACGTATGTGTGTATGCACGTGTGCATGTCTACATGTGCGAACGTACGCACAACACAGGTGTGCACCCGCGTACGCATGTACTGTGTACACGTATGCATGGGGGTGGTGTGCAGGCGTGCGTGTCAGAGTACAGTTGTACTCTGTAGGATTTTCAACGGCTGATTTTTCAGAAGTAGATCACCAGGCCTCTCTTCCAAAGCACCTCTGGGTGGAGTCGAACCTCTGACCTTTCAGTGAGCAGCTAGCACGGTCACTGCCAGCACCACCCGGGGACTCGGCACAGCATCAGCCTGACGCTGTTCTGCCTCCATAAACCAGCCTCGTCCCACGGCGTGTACGAGGCCGACTGAGACAGCAGCTCTGGGGCCACTCCCCCCAAGGTTGTTACCGAGCCTAGGGGCCGACTTGGTGACCCCAGGGCACGGCGCCCCCCCCGCCCCCCCGATGAACTACCCCCACCGCGGTCCAAACAGCCCCAACAACAGCACCTGGCGCTGCTGCCGCCCCCGGAGGCCCAACTACCGTGTTCTCGGGGCCCTCGCGGCTCCGGGCGGCGGGCACCATCTCGAGCTTGGCGTTGTTGGGCAGGTTGGCAAACCTCCACTGCAGGGAGAGGTCCAGCACGCTCCTCTGAAACCTGTAAACCAGAACAAAGCGCGTTGGCCACGCGCTTACCCACCCACGGCACCCGGGGCAGCCCGTCCAGCCTGGCGCAGCCCTCTGGGAGCGGTGCCAGCTGGGCGGCACTCACTTCTGTCTTGGTCCCCACCCAGCTCCCCCGGGGCTACAGCAACAGGGAGTCACCACCTGAGGCCTGCAGGGACAAAAAGCAAGTCCCAGGCAAGGCAGGTCAGCCAGAAGCAAAGGCAAGCTCGGCCCCAGCACAGGGCAGCACGGAAGCATCAGCCTCAGGCCCCCCACAGCACAAACCCAGGACAGACTCAGAGAGCCAGAGGCATCTGCTTGGAATGTTCTGGAATAACGATGCTCCGTCTCCACAGCCCAAAGCTGCAACCCAGAGCAGACCCAGCTGCCACGCTACCTGCACCGCCAGCCCCCCGCCAAAACGATCACCTCCCCATCACGCCAGCCTCCTGCCGTCCCCGAGGCGGGTCCACAACTCCAAAGACAAGCAGCAGGAAGCAGAGTTCCAAAGGAGAACCTGCCCAAAGTCCTGAAGGTCAGGCCTGGTGCTCACAGTGCACAGGGCTGAGGGGCTGGACCGATATTCCTGGCTCAAGAACTAATTTCTCCAGCCTGGGAGCCACTCACCATCTCCCTGCCCTACCTTGCACACATTTGCTGACAAGGACCGAGAGCCCCGTCACGCAGGCCACGGCCAGTGTGGCTCTCAGGGACAGAGGACTCGGGGGCTCCTGGGCCCAAGGGGACGGGGTTTCTCAGAAGAACCGGGGTGTGAAGAAAGATGATGAGCCAAGAGATGATGAGCCACGAGCGGCTCTGGGGTCAGACCTGCACCACCAGCCACGCTTAGCCCTGCTTTGTAAACCAGAAGCTCTGATGAGAAGGCCCAACAGGCCAACCATGGCCACACCCAGGCCAAGCCAGGCCAAGAGAGTGTGCCCGAGGTCCAGCTCAGCTCACACCTCAGCCATGATCGACAGAGAAGCAACTTCACTCCTCGGGAGAGAAGAACAAGCAGAGAGAGAGGCGGCGGGAGAAGGAGATCTGGGTGCTGCCTTGCTCCAGGGACCCTTCATGCAGAAAGAGGCACAGCCGGTGGCCCTGGGACCCCCCTGACCCCATGCTCCCTGACCCCGGGCCCCCAACTTTGTGCCCCCCAGGGCCCCCCTGACTCCACACCCTCCTTGATCCCACACCCCTTGGAGCCCCGTTGACCCTGTGCCCTCCCAGAGCCCTATAAGAACAAGGCCCACTGCTGCTGACCCCAGGGGTCACTCGCATCTGAGAAAACCCGCTGCCGGGTGATGCCAACTTTGAGGGCGAGAGACAGCGGGCAGGGTGAGCCACGGGCAGCACCGACAAAACTCACTCGCGCCACACAAAAGCCAAACCCCGCGCTCTATCCTTCCAAAAGTTTAGGAAAAAACTACAAAGACAGAACGTGCGTGAAATGCAAACACGCCCCAAGCGGCCAGCTGACAGCGCGGGTGCCGAAAGACCACGGGAAACGATTCGTGATTTTCTGAATCGCAAACAGACTTTATAAAGCTCGAGGGCGATCGGAAGAACTGACAAACAGGCGATCCTCAACACTGGCTACCAAAGCGAGTCTGGAAGTTGCCGTGATAGCAAAACGGGGACAGCAGATCCACGGAGAGCCAAGGGCAGGGGACGGGGACGCGTCACACACGTGCTGGACGCCTGCCCCTGCAGCAGCAGCATCTTTCAACCAAATCATGTAGTTGGGGGATGAAAGGGAGACTCAACAAAAATCGACGTGGTGTTACAAGAGGCCTGATCAAAACGTTTCCAATGGGCTCCAGGGGGACCCCGCCAGTGGATGGCATGCTGTCATGGCCCCCACGGGAGGAGGTTCGGCCCTGTGCAGCCACAACTCCGGACTCCAGCATCCGCTGGGGCAAACCTGGCTGAGGGAGGCTCTGGAGGCTGGGACAGGAGGCAGAAGAATGGGACAGCTTGTCGGCCCTTCCGCTCAGAAACTCTTCCCAGAGGCCCTGGCTGCCCCATCCAGCTTCACAGTGGGAGGCTCGACACACGGGTGTGAACCCCATCCCCTTCTTTGGAAAACTGCATGTAACTCTGGGGCAGAGAGGATGCCAAGGCCCACTTCTCAGGCCCACTTCTCCGTGACCAGCTAGCTTTCTGCCCAGCCCCCCAGAACATAAACAGGAAAAGGCACTAAGACCTTCACGGTGCTCAGGCTAAAACTCAAACTCCCTGCTGGCCCCCCACAGCCCTCACACCCTCTGCCCAGCCACACGGGCCTCTCTCCTCTCTGGTCTTGGACCCCCAGGCTCAGTCGCAGCCTAAAAGACCCCCCTCAGACAAGGTGGTCTAAGACTGTGTTCTCATATTCACTCACGTATACTCACACACACACGTGCACGTTTCAAGTACAAACGTATATAATCAGACACACACTCACGTAAACATACATAAACCCACGTACTCACTCGCGTACCCTCCCACTCACTCAAACACAAACATACATGGTCACACAGATACACACACATACACACACGCTCACACATACATACACTCAAGCATAAACATTCACACATATGCACCCACTCACACCCTAACACACTCACACCCTAACACACTCACACACATACACACTCAAAGCAGTCTGGCTCAGCTCTTCATGACCGATAAACGCCATCTGTCGGTAAAGTTGCTCTGTGCCTGTGCCCTGCACCCTACACCCTCTGGGAGGGTCAAGACCAAGGCTCTCCCCTTACCACTGGCTCCCCGCGCCTGGCACCATGCCAGCACATAGCAGGTGCTCGGGAAACAGGATTAACAGAGAATAGCCTGCAGCACAACGACATTTCTCCCGAGAGCCAGGGTAGCCCAGCCGAGCGCCTGAACCCGGAGGCTGAGCGAGCAGTGGGGTGGACTCACTTCAGGTCATATTCGCAGGGGTTGAAGTCCTGCCGCTGGCACGTGTCCTCCAGGACCTGGAGCAAGAGGAAAAGACAGTGAGGCACACAAACCATTTCTTTGGGGACCGGTTCACTCTATCCACACAAAACCCGGTACGAGGCCAGTGATGGACTGTCCACTCACAGCGCCCTGGCTACCCCCACAGATGCCATTCACTCTGCCCCCTTCCTCACTGGGGCTCCGAAATCACCCCCAGCTCTGCCAGGACATACACTCTGGGAGTCCCTCCCCAAACTACACAACCCCACTGTACACAGAATAAAAGCCAAACTCTGTAGTCGGGGTCCTGGCCTTACACACAGCCCCCACCTGCCTGCACGCCTCTGCCCCTTCCCCATCGGAGCCAGCTCCAGTGTGTGCCCAGCTCCTTCACAGCCCCTGGGAAGCCCCCACTTCCACCCCTGGCACACACCCTGACCAGAGCTGCTTTCACACACACGTTCTTCACCCCCTCACAGGTCTCCTACCACTGCCCTGGCCTGTGGGCCCGACTGTGTCACTGGATGTCCCCTACACAGCAGGGGCTGATAAACTCATTGCCGTCGAGTCAGTTCCAACTCATAGTGACCCTACAGGACAGAGCAAAACTGGCCCATAGGGTTTCCAAGGAGCAGCTGGTGGATTCGAACTGCCGACCTTTTGATTAGCAGCGAAGCTCTTAAATCATTGTGCCACCAAGGCTCCTCAGGGTCGGATAAGTAGCTTTAAATTTGAGTCGAGGTCACCCATTCATCTGATCTCGGTAAAAGTGTGGGGGATGACTCATCAAAAACAGCTTCCAGGCACAAAGATGACTCATCAAAAACAGCTTCCACGCACAAAGGCCAGCGGATCTAGCCACGGGGGAAACAGGGCTCCGAGGCCGGATGGTCGCCCCCGGGTGGGGACATGGGTCTGGGGGCTCCACTCTTCCTGGCGCCCTCGGAAGCTCGGGTTCGCCGAGAGCCAGGTACTCGGAGGGGATGACAAGAGATGCTGCCCTCCCACCACCCTCAGGAGCCGCGCGCCAGCCCACTGGCCCTAGGGCACCGCCCCCTGCCCGGCCCGAAAAGACCCCCGCGGAAGGCCGCGGCCACGGCAGTGGGCGGGCCCTCCGCGCCAGGAGGCCGCCCATTGGCCACTGGAGGCCCTGCCCAGAAGCCCCGCCCCCGAGGCCCTCCGGAGCCAACCGCAAGGGGCGGGCCCGGAGCCGGCTTCCTCCGCCCGGCGGCCTGCGGCCCGGCCACCCGTCTGCCCCGGCCGGCGGCGCACCTGCAGCAGCACGGTGCTCGGCGTCACCTTCACCGTGTGGCGCCGCCCGTTTGGGGCCAGCACCGACACCGTGGAGCCCCCGCTGCCTGCCGGAGCCGCCATCTTCCGCTCACGTGACCGCCTCACGGGTCCAACTACTTTCTCGACGCTGGCGGTCGCGCGTCCGAGGGGCGGGGCGGGAGCGCACT
>NW_004443964.1:1161357-1172809 GCF_000243295.1 Trichechus manatus latirostris
CGGCCGCTGCCAGAGGGCCCCTACGCTCACCGCCCCGCCGGCTTCGCCCGACCCGCCCTTGGAGCAGCGGCCTCGCCTTGCCGGGAACGGCGGTCACCCCGCAACGGGCGCACCTCGCAGGCCTCCGGCCAGGCCGTCCGCGTGTGACCGCAGCCCTGCACCACCCGGCGCCATGCGGTGCCTCGAGCGCGGGGGCTGTCCCGACCTGTCCCCTGG
This sequence comes from Trichechus manatus latirostris, assembly GCF_000243295.1. NCBI lineage: Eukaryota > Metazoa > Chordata > Mammalia > Sirenia > Trichechidae > Trichechus > Trichechus manatus. Next base: position 1,161,574 of record NW_004443964.1, read on the forward strand.
CTCCCGGAGTCCCCCCACCCCGTCCCGGTCCCCGGCCTGTGCAGCTTGCGCCCGCCACCCTCCTCACTCGCCACCTCCATCCCTCCTTGTCCCCAGCGTCGTCCACTTCAGCACCTGAAGCCCCCCGGTCCAGGCCCACTGCCCTCTGGTCACCCCGTGCCCTCCCTGTCCCCACCACCGGTCTGCAGCCGCCCTCATGGGCCTGGGTCAGGCCTCCCTGCGGGAAACTACTTCTCACTCAGCTTAGCGCCCTCTTCTGCCAGCCCTGGTGTGGGGGGGTGGCAGCCAAGGGTTCACCTGGCAGTGACCGCATGGGGGCAGAAGCACCCAGGACAGTCGCTGGCATCCCGAGGGGTTCGGCTGGTCCCCTCCCCCACCCCTTCCTACCTGCAGGGCAGGCACCTTTCTCTCCCAGCCTCGCCTCCAGCCTGGGCCCCCAGTGCGCTCCCCTCTCCCGGCTTTTGCCCTGCAGCCCGCTCCCCTCCCTCCAGAAGAAGGGTCCCCCCTTCTCCCTCCCAAGGGAGATGGCCGCATTTCCCTTCCTCAGCAAACACCCCCAGGGCATCCTTGTCCCCAAAACTTCCCACAAGACCACCCTTTTCTCCCTGCCTCCACCTTTCCAAACCCGGTCACTTACCATAGACAAATTGTGTCAGGTCGAGGAGAATTCACCTCCACGAGGCCCTTGGACTCCCAAATGCCCCTCCCCCCCGTCCCGCGCCCCCACACTCACCCCTCATCTGGTCCCCAGATGTGCGGCCAGGGACATCCCAGTGCCAGGGACCTCAGCTGGCAAGCGGCTGGCACGCCGACCTCATCCTCCCCTCCCCCTTGGACTCCTGGCCCACTTCTCATGAAACTATCCCCCCCAGGAGGTGTCCCAGGTCCCATGCACCCCCCTCCTGGAACGCCAGCCCCTGCCTGCTCCACATCGCCTTCCTGCCTGGTGTGGCTACAGCCGGTTCTCCCTCTGCTCTGTCCTCACCCTGTTAGATACCAGCTCCCCAAGGATGCGCCTCACACAGCTGCACCCTGTGATCCCCCAGCACAAGCCTCCGCGCCTCAGCGCTGGCAGGAAGTTTGCTTAGCCAGTATATGGTCAGACAGGGAAAGAACAGAAGTCTGGGTCCTCGCCTCCCTCCCACTGCCCCCAGCAGCGCACCTCCCCTGCTCTGGCCTTGGTGAGTCTGTCCACACCCTTCGCCCGACCTCAGCAGGCCACCCCGGGGGCCTGTACCACCTGGTCCACCACAAGGAACCGTTTGCAGCCCCCAGTACTTGGTGGCTCCCATCACCGGCACTTGCCCAAGCTGCTTCCCCAAGAGCTCACAATTTCCACCCCCTTCACCCCTGGCCCCAGGCTCCTGCTCTCTCCCGGCACAGCCTTGGGCTCATCAGGGCACCATGGATGTGTCTGTCTGCCCATCTGTCTCCCCCAACCCTCTGGGCCTTGCTCACCTGCACCCCCTCATTCGCCTTCAGCCCTTGGTGTGCCACTGTGAGTCACTACAGGTGTGCATCGCAGGTGGGATGCAGACGTGCAGGAGAAATCACGTTCTTTATTCCACTGCACAGATGTAGGTTCCAGGCTGCCCCCCTCCCGATGGCAGCACACTTCGTCTGCGTGGGAGCCGCCACAGCTCTGTGCAGGGGATGCACCGACACATACACACACCTCTAAACAAACACAGACACCAGCTCCTACGTGCCCGAAAACCAGGAAAGCCTCAGGGAGACGCAGAGCCTGAGCCGCCCTCAGCTCAGGGATGGCCTCGTGGTCCCACCTGTCCCACGCGCTATCCGTGACCTCAGGTGACCTTGTTGAAGAGGCACGGCATTGTCTGCGGCTTTTGAGTCTTCCCCACCACAAACATCACCAGGTCACCCTCAATCCAGCCCGCCCTGTGGTCCCGGGAGAATCCCAGGATTTCAGATACTGGCGGGGGGGGCTCAGGGGCTCATCTGGCAAAGCCCACCATTACCACGTGTGCAGTTATGGGGCTACTGTAACAAAGCACCGTAAACAGAATGGTTCGAAACAACAAACATATATTGTCTCAGTTCTGGAGGCCAGAAGTCCAAATCCAGGGTGTGGGCAGGGCCGTGCTCACTCCAGAGGCTCCAGGAGAGGAGCCTTCCTTGTCTCTCCTGGCTTCTGGTGGCTCCTGGCTTTCCTTGGCTTGTGGCACATCTCTCCAGTCTCCTCTGTGTCCTGTGTCTTTGCGTGCCGTCTCCTCTCATAAGGACACCCGTCACATTGGATCGGGTCCCACCCTGTTCCAGTACAGCCTCATCTTAACTAATTACATCTGCAAACACCCTATTTCCAAACAAGGGCACATTCTGAGGCTCCTGGTGGACGTGAACTTTGGGGAACACTAACCTGCCACACCAGGTCCTGTCACTGGCTCAGCATCAGCTGTTGATGGCCTGCCCCTTCCCCACCACTTCCTAGTCCTGTCTGCTCAGACCTGCTCCAGGGGGTATGACCGTTGGCTGGCACCAGCGCACGGTGGAGCTCAGAAGAGACACCCTTGGGGCATTTCTGGGTGCCGCTGCCTGGTCAGTCTCTCCCAACCCTGCCCTTCAGTCCATCAGGGCCCCACAAGGTCTTGGGTGTCAGGTCCCTGGCTCTGGCCCGCCAGCTTTGGCAGCCAGGCCCCGTTGCTATCCAAGTAGCCCCACCCAGCATCTCGCCACATCACCTTTCAGGGTCCCTTGGAGCCTCATCTCCACTTTTGTGTCCAGCACACATTAGCCAGGGGTCTCTTCCCTGGGACAGGGCCCTGCCCCCCCACCCAACACCGGTGCACCGCTTCCCGGCTTGCAGAGCCTGGCACAGGTCCAAGAAGGGAGAACTGGATCCCTGACTCCTCCCCAGGTGCACCTTCCCCTGTAGCTGCCACCTGCGGTCCACATGCCTCCGTCCAGGTCCACGTGCCTCCCTTTCGAACACTGGCAGCAGGGACCGGATTACCCGGTAAGCAAGGCATGCATGTGGTGAAACCATGTGAAATGTGCTTTACAGGTTAGTAAGCAAACACAGGTAAGCCCTGGCATACCTTGCTTATTGCTTAATCCGCCCCTGCCTGATGGGCCCAGGCAGGAGGCATGCCTCTCAGGCCAGGCCCATCCCCCTCAGCGGCCTGGCCGATGGGACTTCATGACTTCGGGAAAGCCAGGTAGAAACAACCGAGATATCCCGTGAGGAGCCCCAGCTTGTGACCAGAAGGAACCACAGAGATGTGAGCAGAGGAGAGGCCCTGGGCTGGACCCGCAGCAGCCTTTGAAAAGTCCCAGGAGGCAGAGAAAGGCCCGGAAATGGTTCTCCCTCTGGCAGGAGTTGATTCTGGGCCAAAGCCAAAATTTCAGGTGGTTGAAATCCCCAGCAGGAAGGAGCCTCACCTGCACATTGAGACTGCAGGTCAGCCACGTGGTTCTGGGTTGTTATGTGCGGACCTTCTGTGCTTTCTCAGCTTCTCACTGGGGCCTGGCACCTTCATCAGGGACCAGCCTTGAGCTGCCCAGATTCCAGGACATGATCACATGGAGGCCACAGCTGTGATCCCGGGGTCCAAGGTCACGTCTGGGAGGTCCCCCTCCCCACCTCTGGGCTGCTCAGAGCAGGGCCTAAAGGGATCCCCTTTCTGCAGCTCCTATGTTTTGTTTTTCCCCAATTTTATTATTATTTTTTACCTTATTTTATTTTTGTTGTTGTTGAGAATATACAAAACAATATCAATTCAACAATTTCTGCACGTACAATTCAGTGACATTGATTACATTCTTCAAGTTGTGAACCTTTCTCACCTTCCTTTTCTGAGTTGTTTTTCCCCCATTAACATACACTGTCTGCCCCCTACGCTTCCTTTCAAGTTGCTGCTGTCAATTTGATCCTAGATAGAAAGATCTTGAAAGAGTACAATGCTCCACGCAGACATTCTTTACTAGTTAAACTTAACTATTGTTTGGTTTAAAGACGACTTTGGAGGATATTTTTGGTTTAAGGTTTAAGATTTAAAGATTACCTCAGGGCAATAGTTTCGGGCATTCCTCCAGACTCAATGGCTCCAGAAAGTCTGGATTCCATGAGACCCAATTTTATATCTTAAAAAATGACAAATCTGTACACAAATGTTCACAGCCCTTTATTGGTAATAGCCACAAATTGGACACAATCCAGATGCCCTTCAGTGGGCGAACGGTTAAACAAACCAGTACCTCCATGTCATCGAATACTACTCAGCGATAAAAAGGGAAGAAGTGTTGATACACACAACAATTTGAATGGACCTTCAGAGAGTTAGGCTGAGTGGACAAAAGCCAGACTTGAAACATCACACGCTATAGGATTCCATTTTCATCATGTCCTTGAAATGGCAAAATTTTAGAAATGAAAGACAGATTAGGGGTTGCCAGAGGTTAGAGATCGGGTGGGGGGCAGGGGTGTGGCTAGAAAAGGGTAGCAGGAAACCCTTGTGGGGATGGAATGTTCTGTATCTTGACTGTGGTGGTGAAGACATGTGTCTACACAGGTGGTAAAACTGTACAGAACTTGATACACACACACACACACACACGAATGAGTTCAAGCAAGACAGGGAGGGAGGATCTGGATAGTATCTGCTCATTGTATCCATGTCCTGGTCCGGGTATTCTGCTACAGTTTTGCCAAATGTGACCACTGGGGCAAAACGGGCAGAGTGTCAGAGGGACCCCTTCCTGTTGTTTCCTACGACTGCATGTGCATCTACAATTATCTCCATAAAATTTTAATTAAAAAAATGATTAATCATTGTTTCTTAGTAATCACCAAGGGTGGGCGGGAGGGAGAGGGAAAGGGACGCTGAGCTTGTTAAGGGTGATGGAAAAGACTGGGAACTGGTAGTGGTGACAGCTGAATTGAGGGGGACACACCATGCCCCGCATGGGGGCTGTTCTCCTGGGTGTTGATAATGGGACCAAAGTTTATTTTTCAAAGAAACGACATGCCAGTCTGTGGTTCAGTGGGTTCAAATGGTTCGAACAGACCACCCCACTCACCTGTCTCTGGGGGGAAAGGATGCACTCATTACTAAGCAAGTGGTGATCAAGGGCCCACAGGTGCCGCCCCAGGGTCTCAATCCAGCCAAATGCATCTTTAATTTAACCGGCTCTCACCCCAACTTTTCCAACATAGATTCTTCTGCGGATTACCTATAGTGTTGATTATATGTGATGTCCCCCACAAGGAGGCTCGAAAGCAGGCTCCTGGCTGGCCCCCAGAGGCCTGGATGGCTGCATGCCGCCCTCCCTGGCTGTTACACCGCCTCCTGTCGGGCCTCCAAGCACCCCTAGGCCCAGGCCTCGAACCCCTCACCTTGCACTATACCCAGCCTGCCCTAGATGCTTCTCCTCAGCTCCCTCTGTCACTCAGGACTCTGCCTCACTTCACCTCCTCAGGGCCCTCTCTGACCCACATCCTCCACCTAGTTCGTTCATCCTCTCTCCTCTCGTGATGTCCCCCTACCTGGAAAGACAAGCCCTGTCAAGTCCACCTTTCTAGTCCTACACCCCTGAGCCTGAGTCAATTCCAGCACACAGCAGGCGCTCAACAGACGCTAGGCAAACGAAGGCATGACATCAGGGAACCTCCCCCCCACCCCCAGCAGCACATGTCTGGTCTGCCCCAGATCCCCGTGCAGCACAGATACCTGGAGCAGGTAAGCATCTCAGGTAGAACGCAGATGTGCAGAAGAAATCACATTCTTTATTCTGTTAAACAAACGTAGTTTCCAAGTTGCCCCCCTACTGATAGTGCCCAGCCTCAGTTTCCCCTCGGCCTGAGCCCAGGGAGCCCAGGCGGAGGGCTGGGTGGGAAGCGAGGCAGTATAAGGAACACACAGTACAGTCCTCGTTCTGGTTCTGCCATCACATCCGCCCACCACGTCTAAGGGGTCAGGGAAGCAGCAGCGGGAGTCATGTGGTCCTTCTGCCCCACGGCTGCCACCCCCGCCCCCCAGGCGGCTGCCAGACAGCTGTCCCAGGCTCTGCTTTGAATTAGAGGTAGCGTGGCCCTTTAAGAGAGGCCTCTCGCCCCCGCATCCCACAGCCCCTTTGAAGTCTGTGTCGCGGAAAGGCTCCCGTTGGCAGATCTGAGGGTTTGCGCTGCCTTGCCTCCCCCTGGCCACGGATCACAGGGTGGAGGGGCGAGCACGGGTCATATGGCTGCCGGCCGGCCCTGCTGGCCTGTAGCCCCAGTGGCAGTGGGAGCGTGGGGACCAGCGGGCTGTGAGGAACGGGGACCAGCCCAGCGCGGGAGCAGCCGCCAGAAGCTCCTTAGGACTTGGGGATGCAGGCGGGCCCAGTGCCGGAGGAGCTAAGAGAAGCTGGGTGTGGGACTCTCACCGATGACCCTCCTCACAGTGTGACGGCCCTCAGACCCTGGTGTGCACGCTGGGGTGCCCCTGACCCCTCAGAAGCCCCATCTCCTCAGCTGAGCAGGAGCCCCTCCCGTCCCACACCCCTCCCCCTCAGCGTAGAATGTGGCCATTTGGTGGACACTAACACCTGGGTGAGCCCATTAGCTGAGGCCAGCCAAAGGCCACATCCAAAAGTGTCCTTCTGCCAAACCCACCACTGGGCAAGGCCACATGAAAAGGGGTGCTGGGCCTGGGCCTGCTGGGCACTCCGCCAAAAGACCGGTGGGGTCCAAGGTCCCTGGGGTCTGGGGCTGGGATCAGAGAAGCCCACGTGGTCCTCTGCCCATCACTGGAGGAGGCTTGGGGGACATCCAGGACTCAGCCCCCCTCAGCTTGGGTGAAGGGGTTCGATCCCCCATGTGCTGGGAGGCCTAGGGCAGGGCTGTGGTCCTTTCCGTCTGGGGTCCCGAGGCTGCCCACACCAGGCCTGCAAAGGGCCACCTAGTTCCCAGGAGCTGGACTGGGGGTTGGGGAGGGCGGCTGCCCTTGGAGCCATGGATGGCCCGGTGGCTCTGCTCCCTGTTTCCTCCCGCAGGCCCCAAGATGACCACGGCCTCCCCCAGCTCTGCCTGCCCCAGGGCAGATTCTTACAAGAGCTTCACTCCTAAGGTCCTCAGGACATAAGGGGTTCCTGCTGACATGGGGGATGGAGAGAGGGCTTTGGGGATCCCAACTGCAATTGCATCCACTGGCCTTGAGGCCCCCCCCGGATTAGAACTGGAGACGGTCTTTTAGCTCTGGGGAGTGGAGCCCCCCTCAGAACAAGCTGCTGGGGGAGAGGGCAGGCTGTCCTGTTTCCTGCCCACTTGGGCCTCAGAGGCCAGCACCAGGGCCCGGGGCCACCCGGGAGGCTGTGTGCGGCAGGCAGCCGAGGCCAGCCAGCTGCAGCTGGGCCCCAGACAGCAGGCAGCAGCTGGAGGCAGAGCAGCCCGTGCTGGGCAGCCCTGGGCTGAGGGCGGCCAGCAGCAGGGATTAGCCACATCCAGCAAGGGCGCTGGTCAGGTCAGCGGCCTGAGGGCCACTGATCCACCTCCTCCATGCCTTCCTCCCCCTCCCCCAGCAACGCCCTCCGGGCCAGAACCTGCCCCAAGACAGACCCTAACTCTGGTTTCTGAAATGCTCCCTGAGTCCTTTCCCCAGAGGACTGGGCACGTTTCCTCCCCAGATGGGGAGGCAGTGGACTGGCCCCTGGGCCCCAACCCTGCACCCGGAATGCCCCTCTTAGGGAGGCAAGCCCCCTCTAGACTCTTGCTTTCCCTGGCTCCCTTGCAGCTAGGCTTGGCACGGGATCTAAGCTCAGCCAGAAGCACCTGCTGCAGATGTGAATGGGGGCCAGGGAAGCTGACAGGCAGGAGCGACGTGGCACCCACCCAGGACATGAGCACAGCAGCAGTAGCAGCACTGGGGAGGCACCCCCAGTCCAGCATCTGTGGTGCCTACGGTCTGTGGTGGGGGATCCTAAGGACCAGTGCAGCAGGGTGATGGAACATTGATCCTTGTCCCCAAGCTTGTTTCTCTGCCCTCCCAGAGATTCAACGAGCCTCGTTGTACCTGGGACCTCGGCCCACCTGGATCCCCAAGGGGGTCACTGGCACTTACCTGAGCACCCAGTACCTGAGGCAGCAGCCCACCTGGGTCCCTGAGGGGTCGCGGGCACCTATCTCAGCACCTGGTACCCACAGCAGCAGCCCACCTGGGTCCCCAAGGGTTATCGGCATCCACCATGCCCGAAGTATCTCAGCATGTTGCTCGCCACAAGCTCGCTGTCTGCCGCGCCATGTGGAGCCCTCTGCCACGCTGCCTCGTGTGATGCTCACAATGACCATGTGAGGCATTTTACAGAGGAGGAGACTGAGGCTGGGAGCCCCAGCACAGGCCCAGCGAGCAACAGAGCCACGACCCTCACACAGAGAGCAAGCACGCAGCCATGGCCGAACCCCCTGACGGGCGGACTCAGCAGACATTTGTCTAATGAACAGACTGGGACACTAAACCCCCACGTCACAGGAGGCATCCACAGCAGGACCATCCCATGCCATCCCTAGCCACACACAATGGCAACGGCACTCCATTCACTGGGCCTCACTCTCCCCAGCTGCCCAGTGGCCTGTCCTGAGCCTGCTGTCCCTGAGCAGTCTGACCCATTGATGTTGAGCCCGGGTCCACCTTGCCCACACATCAGAGTTGCAGAGGCCCGCTGGCCTCAGCACCGGCAGCCTGAACACAAGGGCCCAGCACCCTGAAGTTAAAACAGAGCTGAGATCTGCACCCAGCTCTGCTCATTCCCAAGTCCACGTCTGCTGTGCCTCCATTGCTGGTCAGGTCAAAGCCGTGCTTGGGACTGGCCAGAGGCAGTAGCTTCAAGAACAGTCTGATCTCTGGCGTCCCCCCCCCCCCAGCACCTGGCATCCACCCTCCTTAGAAACCCCACTAGACTCTGGGAGCTGAAATTCCTGGGTGGGGGCTCTGCACCCCCAAGTGCAGATGGTGAAGCTAGCCTGGGGGTTGGGAGGGCTGCGGGGGAGCAGAAGGCAGAGCCAGCCTGTCTGGGTTAAGAGGAGGACGCCACCGAGAACAGCCAAGGAGCCTTGGAGCCCTGTCCCCCGCTACAGGGCTGCAGCCTCATCTGCCCAGTGGGGTTTTGCAGGACAGGAGAGTCGGAGAGGCAGGACCCCGAAGGGCAGGGAAGTTGTGGGGAAGGAGGGTTCAAGCCCCACTTTGCTACTGCTACTGGTGTTGAATAAACCAAAACATGAACTCCTTTTGGTTCGATGTGCAGGTTAAATGCCTTACAGTGAGTGCCGGGCCCGTGCGTCCACCTGCTGTCTGGAAATCCCGCTGGAAGCCGCACTGCCGTCTGCCGTGCACCCCACTGAGCACTTTCACGCATCGGTTCCTGAGATCCGCACAACGGCCGCTAATGGGACTACGGTCACTGCGCCGCTTGAGACACGAGGAAACAGAGGCACTGGAGAGGTCACAGGCCTGGCCCAAGGTCGCCAGACCGGAAATCGCTCAAAGTCGGATGACATGAAGCACAACCTCACCCAGCGTGCCGCGTGGTGGGGAGACTCTGACCAGCGGGCTCTTCCAGCGCACAGGAGAGCCCGGGCGGCGCCAACAGTAAACGCGCTTGGTTGCTAACCGAGAGGTTGGAGATTCGCGTCCCACCCAGAGGCACTTCAGAAGAAAGGCCTGGCAATCTGCTTCTGAAAACATCAGCCACTGAACCCTTACGTAGCTCAGTTCTACTCTGACCCATGTGGCGGCGCCATGAGTAGGAACTGATTCAATGGGAACTGGTTTGGGAGGCAGAGGGCTCTTGGGACAGGTTTTCACACAAGGTCAAATCTGCCTAGAATATCCTTTACAAACAGTCAGCGTCAGCCTTCACGCAGGGGCTGAGACCGTGAGGGGCACACCAGGAAATCGGACCGTGCTCGAAGCTACTGCCTCTGGCCAGTCCCAAGCACGGTTTTTAGCTGATCAACAGTGAAGGGACAGCAGGCGTGGACTTCCATGAGCAGAGCTGCTGGTATCTCCGAGTCTCACGTCCACTGGTCAGCAGAATGGCGCCTGTTGTTAGGATTTGGGGGCACAGCCCGCCTCTTCCTTGGCTGAGGGCCCCAGCCCAGGCAGACTATAGCTACCTAACCTGATGTCAGGCTCTGCTGTGTATGTTAGAGTGCCTTCTCCCCTCAAGTCCTTGCCGGGAAACTCTCAGTCCTGCCAGGGCCTGGCCAGCATGGCCTGGTGTGTGGGGGCAGGGCAGTGTTGAGATCTCCCTCTGGCGCATTCAGCCTGGGGGCTGCCTGGAAGGGTGGCCCAGGACAGCGAGAAGGGGGAACCAGGATGGAAAAGGGGTAACGAGGACGGCGAGAAGGGTGAACCAGGACGGCGGGAAGGGGGAACCAGGACAGCGAGAAGGGGGAACCAGGATGGCGGGAAGGGGGATCCAGGACGGTGAGAAGGGGGAACCAGGATGGCGGGAAGGGGGATCCAGGACAGCGAGAAGGATGGCCCAGTGCAAGACAGGTAGGAGGCGGAGCAGATCAGAGAGCTCCTCACTGCTGCCATCACCCCAGAAACCCCAGTCACCTGCCTGCCAGTCCCCGACCCAGGAGGTGCTGCAGGTGCAGGCAGGCAGCCTCCTGACCACTTGAATTAGGACGGGCTCCAAAAAACCCTGCCCCCCACTCCCTGCCCCAAAGGCAAGGCCTGTTTCTGTCTCTACAATGGGTGCAGTGACTGCCCCCCCCCCATGCTGATGAAGGATAAACGAGGAAAGGTCTACCTAGCAATAGAGCACCTTGCTAGCAGAGAGTGAGTAAACGCTGTGCTTTCTTTCCTGTTTCCTCTCCCCCCAAGACAGGGCAGGAAGCCTCCTGAGCAAACAGCTGCCCCCTATGCGGATTTCTAGGGGAGGAATCCATTCTGTCCCCAGTGACCCCAGCTTAGGGTGGGGAGAGGAGGTGCTCAAAGGCCAGGTGATGGGGTAGAAAGCACTACTTTGCGCGGAGGTCATCAAGTGGAGACCAAGCCCGCAGCTCCTCCGCTCCCCGCCCCCCGCCCCAAGCGGCGACTGCGCCACGGAGAGATTCTTGAGGGTCGCACACAGGGAGGGCCCAGGACGCAACCCCACGGCTCGCCGACTTCCGTAAGCGGCTACGCCCCTCTGCCCTCCGAGGCTGCCCAGAATCTGCCCACCCCAGCGCGGGACAGGGAAACTCCCCCACGGCGCCAGCCGGGGCGCCCGGTCCCTCCCTCGGGTCGCC
>NW_004443964.1:1173895-1177168 GCF_000243295.1 Trichechus manatus latirostris
GGCGGCGCCGACCGTTGTGCAGCCGGTGGAGAGCTTCCCGCTGGACTTCACGGCCGTGGAGGGCAATATGGACGGCTTCATGGCGCAGGTCAAAAGCCTGGCGCAGTCCCTGTACCCGTGCTCGGCGCAGCAGCTCAACGAGGACCTGCGCCTGCACCTCCTGCTCAACACGTCGGTCACCTGTAATGACGGTAGTCCAGCGGGGTAAGGGCTCCCCCGGCTGCCCGCGCCCCCGCTGGATCCCACGGGGATGCACCGCACCCTACAGCCCGCCCGTTCCCGCAGGGGCGCGCGGGGCTTTGAGCAGGACCCTCCCCCCGGTCCAGGGGAAAGGGCGTCCGTCTAACGCCCAGCGGTGCTCGGGTGGGGGGCGGCTAGTTGACGCCCCGCTCGGGGGTGGGGCGGCGCTTGCGGGCCTCAGCCCTGGCCAGCCAGGACATTGACCCCTCGGCCACCCGTGTCAGTCCTTCTGCGCGTGTCCTTCGGCTCCTGGGCGGGGAAACGCAGTTTACCACTGGCTGTCGCTTCAGCGGGAGGAGGTGACAGAGGAGGCGGGGAAGCCCTGCTGTCCCCCTGACCCCGGCGGCCTGCTCCCTGCCCCGGGAAGAGGGCAGGATCACCAGGGATCCCAGCGCCAGGTCCTTCGGCAGGGCCAGGGAGGGGGTGCAGGTAGGAGGGAAGGAGCCAGTGCAGCATTAACCCACCCACTCGCCTCCAGCCCCGAGGTACACGCAGGAAGGATGCGAGGCTTGGGAGTAGGTGAGGCAGGGGCGCCCAGGCCCTCCGGGGGTCGACGACAGCCCAAGGAGCGGGCCATTAGGTCAGCCTCGGTAGCACGGCTGCGGCGCCCCTTCCGCGCCCGCTTGGCGCGCCCCACTGCCCCCCCTCCCCGCTCCCCACGCACACGCCTCTAGCAAGGGTGCTCCCGCGCGCCCGGGAGGACCCGGAGCCCAGCCCAGACCCCCCCGACGGCCGCGCAAGCCGAGGTTACCGCGGGCTCCGCGCCGAGCGGGCCGTGGGGATTTTCCACGGACCACACAGCCCCTCGCAGCCCTTTCCCGCCCCACGAGCGCCACCTCCCGGGACCCGCAGGGACCAGCCGCCGGCGCTCGCCCGGCTCGTTCTCTCCGCGTGGGCTGGCCGCTGGCGCCCCCTTGCGGCCTTGGCGCCCACCCGCCGGGCGACAGGTGGAATAACGCTTTCCTCCCCGGAGCCGGGCGCGGGCTGCGGGAGCTGCGATCCCGGCCCTGCAGCCCTGTCCGACCGCCCGCCCCGCCCTCCCGCGCAGCTACTACCTGAAGGAGTCCAAGGGCAGCCGGCGGTGGCTGCTCTTCCTGGAAGGTGCGTCCCCAGGCCGAGGCGGCTGGGCGGGCGTGGGTCCCCGGCGCGGGCCCCTAGGCGCAGGCCCTGAGCGTGGTGGTTCTGCCCGCAGGCGGCTGGTACTGCTTCAACCGGGAGAACTGCGACTCCCGCTACGCCACCATGCGGCGCCTCATGAGCTCCAAGGACTGGCCACGCACTCGCAAGGGTGAGCAGGGCGCAGACCCTGCAGCGCGCGCCGTCGAGGAGCCCTCCTGGAGGGAAGGGGGCAGCAGCGTCCTAGGACCACATTTTGGAGTCCTCGAAGAAACCCCCCAGTTCACCTGCTCGAGCCCTGAAAGCCCCCACCTGTCCTTCTTCCCGGCCGGCCTTGGCTGTTCTCTGAACTTCCTCAAGTCGGGAGACTCGCTTTTACCGTCTCGTTTCCGTTCCACTAACTTTGGAGAGCTGATAGCGGCTGCTCGGCACTCGGATCCCCGGGTCAAAGCCACCTGCGGGGGGCGGCGGAGGGGGTCACGTCAGATATCACTGGCGTCTGCCCACAGGTGCCTCCTGGGGTAACTAAGCCTGTCCGTCCCCCCATCTCCCACTTCCCCAGCCACCTGGTTCAGGCTGGCACCACAGCCCACCGTCTGTTGGGATCAGGTGGGAGTCCCCACTTTCCACCGTTCTCTCTGTAGTTCTCATTCCTGCACACGCCCTTCCCACCAGAAAGACCCACCCCCTCTGTCTTCGCCCTCTTTAGGCACAGGGATCCTATCCTCTCAGCCGGAGGAGAATCCGCACTGGTGGAACGCGAACATGGTGTAAGAGGGGTGTGAGGGGCCCTTGAGCGGGGGGTCCTGCTGGTGGACCGTCCTACCCGGTGCGGCTGGTCCTACCTGGGTGACAGTCCTTCCTAGGGGGTGGACCTTCCTGGAGGACCGTCCTTACCGGGAGTCGGTTCTTGGAGGGGCGGTCTTTGCTAGGGGCGGTCCTTCCTAGGGGGTGGACCTTCCTGGAGGACCGTCCTTACTGGGAGTCGGTCCTTGGAGGGGCGGTCCTTGCTGGGGGTGGTTCTTGCTGGAGGGCGGTCTTTTCGGGGGCGGGGGGCTGTGGTCTTTCCTGGGGGCTGGTCCTTCCTGGAAGGCGGTTCTTTCCGGAGGGCGGTCTTTCCTGGGGGCTGGTCCCTCCTGGGGGCGGTCCTTCCTGGGGGGCGGTCCTTCCTGGGGGGTGGTCCTTCCTAGAAGGCGGTCTTTACCAGGGGCGGCCCTTCCTGGGGGGTGGTCCTTCCTGGGGGGTGGTCCTCCCTGGGGGGCGGTCCTTCCTAGAAGGCGGTCTTTACCGGGGGCGGTCCTTCCTGGGGGGTGGTCCCTCCTGGGGGGTGGTCCTTCCTAGAAGGCGGTCTTCGCTAGGGGCGGTCCTTCCTGGGGGGCGGTCCTTCCTAGAAGGCGGTCTTAACCGGGGGCGGCCCTTCCTGGGCGGTGGTCCTCCCTAGAAGGCGGTCTTTACCGGGGGCGGTCCTTCCTGGGGGGCAGTCCTTCCTGAGGGGTGGTCCTTCCTAGAAGGCGGTCTTTACCGGGGGCTGCCCTTCCTGGGGGGCGGTCCTGCCTGGGGGGTGGTCCTGCCTGGGGAGTCCTTCCTGGCGGCGACGGGCAGCGGAGGCCTTTGGCCGGCCTCAAGCTTCTGCCTGTTGCAGCTTCATCCCTTACTGCTCCAGTGATGTCTGGAGCGGCGCGTCCTCCAAGTCTGAGAAGGGTGAGTCCCCTACCTTTCCGTCCCCTCTCTCTTTGTCTCTCTGTCGGCTTCTGGGAAAGACAGGGCAGGGGAGGAGGGTGTGGCTTCTGTCTTCCTAACTTTCTCGCACTCCTGTGGGGGGGGGGCACCAGGGCACCTACTTGTCCATTGCTAGCCTGACCCCGCAGGCGGCCTACTCCTGGGGTGTTTCCTGGGGAGGGAGTCCCTGCATGGCCT
>NW_004443964.1:1177664-1186784 GCF_000243295.1 Trichechus manatus latirostris
GGAGGGCCAGAGCTGGGCAAGCTGGCAGGCCTCGTCAGGGTGTCTCAGAGGTTCGGGTCCAGAGAGTGGTCTGTGCTGGAAGAGCAGGGAGTTCCATGGTGGCCCAGTGGGAGGGAAGGTGTGGGCTGCGTTCACCTGGGTGGTGGTTAGGTGGTGAGCCGTGCACCGACGTGCCGCCTTCTGGGTCCAGGAGCTTGGTAAGGCAGGGACCACACCTAATCAGAACCACCTCCCTCCAGGCATGTGGGGGGCGCTCAGGGGACATCTGGGGAGTGGAGGAAGGGGCCTGAGTCCACGGAGTTCCTTTTCAGATAAGGAAACTGAGGCAGAGAAGGAGAACGGGAAGCAGGGAAAGGGGAGTGCCTGGAGGATCTTTTTGCCTATGGGTTTGCAGTGAACCTTATCTGCCCATGGCTGGAATCCCTGCCCCTCATGGGGGCGCCGGCTCAGGGTGAGTGGGCTCAGGGGAGCTCCTCCTTGCCACCTGGCTCAGCGCGGGCCTTCCCCCACAGCGCTGGGGGCATAGGCGTGCTGCTGAACGTGGACCGTGTGGCGGAGCAGCTGGAGGAGCTGGGCTACCCGGCCATCCAGGTGCGAGGCCTGGTTGATTCAGGCTGGTTCCTGGACAACAAGCAGTACCGCCCCACAGACTGCATCGACACCGTCGCCTGTGCACCCACCGAGGCCGTCCGCCGCGGCATCAGGTGCTCACCCCCGCCTGGCTGGAGCTCAGGCCCTCGGCACACCCTTGGGGACCCTGCTGGTCTCATGTGCTCCAGAGCAAAGAGCCCAGGATGGTGGGACCTGTGGTGGCGGAGCTGCTGGGGTCCCAGCACAGCCTGACCCCTGCGTGTGGCCCCAGGTACTGGAAAGGGATGGTCCCGGAGCACTGCCGGCGCCAGTTCAAGGAGGGCGAGGAGTGGAACTGCTTCTTTGGATACAAAGTTTACCCGACCCTGCGCTGTGAGTGGAGGGCCTGGGGGCACAGGGCAGGTGGGAGGGAACGGGCAGTGGGGGTGGGCCTGGGGAGTACGGGGCAGTGGCGAGCCTGGGTAGTTTGGGGTCTGCCCTACCCTGTGCTGTGAATGGGAGTCTGAAGGGGCACAGGGCAGCAAGAAGTCAACACTTCTGTGCTCTGCTGAAAACCCAGAAGCCTAGAAACTGCTGTCTGGGTCGAGTTGGGCAGCCGAGGATGGGGGACGTGGGTCCTGTTCCAGGAAAGGGGCCAAATCTACACATCAGTCAGTGACTCACTTGGGTTAGCTCTTCTAGGACTTTCCTGGTTTTCGCAGTGCGAATCCTTGGTCCCCACAGACTGGGACTGCTGGTCACTCTGTGGTCGGGCATACACTTAGGAGCAGGCAGCCTGGGTCTGACTCCTGGTGCTGCTCTCTGCTCTGGGGCCCTGGGCCTGGCCCCCCGCCAGCCCTGGACAATAGGAGGTTGAGAGAGGTCCTACGTGGTGATGCGGGGTCCACGGGTCAGTAAATGAGGTGTCATTAACCACCTTTGGTCACAGCCGAGTCCCTGGGCAGAGGGCAGTCCCCACAGGGGACGTACCAAGCGCACTTGGGTAAGGCAGGGCCTTGCAGCGGCGGGTTTTAGAAGAGGAAGAGGGTGCTCACGGGAGGGGGTGGCGGCCAGCACCCCGTGGAGGGGAGCTGGCTGAGCTGTGCCTCCCCAGGCCCGGTGTTCGTGGTGCAGTGGCTGTTTGATGAGGCTCAGCTCACCGTGGACAACGTACACCTCACCGGGCAGCCGCTGCAGGAGGGACAGTGGCTGTACATCCAGAATGTGGGCCGCCAGCTGCGGGACACGCTCCAGGATGTTGCGTGAGTGCAGGGAGCCCCAGCCCGCGCGGTCACGCCCAGACCTTCCAAATGCACTGTTAGCCACCGACGTTAAAAATTGAGGCCCAGATGTGTCAGCTTAGTCAAGATCCCGGACCGCCTCCGTTGTGGTCAGCAGGCACTCGGAGCACGAGGGGCATGGGGCGGCTGAGAGCGGGCATGGATGGGGCCGAGGAAGGGAGGCAGGAACCTCACCAGGCAGGGGGCAGGCATGGTGAGGGGATGGAGTCGGTGTGCCTGTGGGCACGGGATGAGGAAGGGGCTGTGGGGTGGGGAAGAAGGAGCCGGGGGTGGGAAAGGGGCTGGGGTGTGGTGCTCACACCGCGACTCCCTCCAGGGCCACCTTTGCCCCCGCCTGCCTCTCGCATGAGATCATCATCCACAGGTCTGTCTGCCGGCCCCATCCCTCCAATGCCCACTGCCACCCCTGCACCCCTACCCTCCTGCTCACCTCTTCCGGCCCCCCTCTCCAGTGGGCAGTGCTGCCCCGGCTTGGGTGGCTCCCGTGTGACCCCGCCTGCGTCTCTGCCCTCAGCCAGTGGATGGATGTCCAGGTGAAAGGCACCTCGCTGCCCCGCGCGCTGCATTGTTGGGACAGGAGCCTCCATGACAGCCAAAAGGCCAGCCGGGCCCCCCTGAAGGGCTGCCCAGTCCACCTGGTGGACAGCTGCCCCTGGCCCCACTGCAACCCCTCGTGCCCCACCATCCGGGACCAGTTCACGGGCCAGGAGATGAACGTGGCCCAGTTCCTCATGCACATGGGCTTCGACGTGCAGACCGTGGCCCAGCAGCAGGGCCTGGAGCCTAGTAAGCTGCTGGGGATGCTGACCAGTGCGAGCTAGGGGTCCCGCCCGTGCCACCTCCGCCCGCCAGGCCTTCTGCCTCCTCAGGACACACGGGGCCCCAGCTGCTTCCCTGCTCCCCCTACTGCCTCCAGGTGGCCTGCGTTAGCCCAGCTGTGGCCTGGTGACCCTCCTGGCCCCACCGCATCCCCCCCCAGCCTCTAGCCCGTGGTGAGGGGGAGCCAGAAGCACTGGATTCCTCAGCCCCCAGCCCAGAAGGCCCCTCCCAGCCTGCCCTAGCTCCTCCTGCCTTTTTGTATTATTTTATAAAGTAACTTTTTTATTACTCTAATTTTTTTAAAAAGAAAATAAGCAAAAAATACATGATGAATGATATTGTTTTGTAAAATATTTTTTTTAAATACGGGAAAAAAAAAGACAAGCAAATAACCTCACCCTGTGGACGCGCTTACTTGAATGGGGGTTCTGTTCACTCTCCCCATCCCTCTGGCCCCCCACCTGCAGGGTAGCAGGGAGAAGGGACCCAGGGGACCCCTGACCCGACTACTTCCTGGAAGCACAGACCCTGCCTGGGCTGGTGCTCAATGGGACACCACCCCATCCAGACCCTCCTGAGGAGGCCCCTTCTGTCTATCCATTCAGCAAATACGGACCCTCGCCCCCCAAGGGCCAGCCAGAGCTGGGTGCCACTTTCTAACACAGGTGACCACAGCTGACATTTTATTTTAATTGAGGTGAAATTTACATAACGGGGAATTAACCGTGTGAAAGTGAACAGTCCAATGGTGTCTCAGTTATCTAGTTCTGTTACAACAAATGCCACAAGTGGGTGGCTTTAATGAACAGAAATTTATTTTCTCAGTTTAGGAGGCTAGAAGTTCGAATTCAGAGCGCCAGCTCTAGGGGAAGGCTCTGTCTTGGTCGGCTGTGGGGGAAGTTCCTCGTTCTTGGTTCCTTGGCGATCTTCATGTGGCTTGGCATCTGTCTGCTGCCATTTCTGCTTCTTCCTTTGTATCTCAAAAGAAATTGACTCAAAATACACCCTACGCTAATACTTCCTTGTTAACAAAACCCATTCCCAGATGGGATTGTAACCACAAGTATGCAGTTAGGATTCACACACATATTTTGGGGGGACGCAATCCAATCCGTAACAAGTGGTGTCTAGCACATTCACAGTTTTGTGCAACCATTGCCCGTCTTGTTTTAAAACTTTCTCATTACCCCAGAGAGACCCCTTGTACTCAGCTAACATTTCTTGGAAGTTTCCATTTTATTTATTTCACTAGGTAATACTTAGGACCCCTGGTGGTGCAGTGGTTAAGAGCTCAGCTGCTAACAAAAAGGTTGGCAGTTCGAATCCACCAGCTGCTCCTTGGAAGCCCTATGGGGCAGTTCTACTCTGTCCTTTAGGGTCGCTATGAGTCAAGACTCAATGGCATTGGGTTTGGTTTTGGGTTTCAGGGAATACTTGCACATGGTTCAAAGTTCAAAAGATGCAAAAGATTATGATGACAGTTTTCCCTTCTTGCCAAGTCCCAAGCTGGCTGGTTCCTCTCCCTAGAGCATCCAGCATTGCCGTCTCATGGATCTTTCCAGAGGCATTCTACCCATCACCCGGGAAATACACACACCCTCATACATGTGTGCGTGTTTCTGCTTACATGTGTGACTTCACACCCTGCTGTCCGCTTCCCTCCTCACTTGATGCCTTGTCCCAGAAGGCCTTCCCTGCACGCGTGGAGCTGCCATTGGCACGGCGCTCCGGTCCTGTGGAGGGAGTTGGTTGCTTACAGGCTCACCAAGTACAAAGGTGCATGCAGCGTGCCTAGCCTGGTTTCGGCATCATTCTGCACGCGGGCAGGTGTGTGTGGGGGGGAAATGGCCGCAAGTGGGCTCACTGGGCCAGAGATCGGGTGCACGTGGGTGTCCAGTGCAGGTGGATGAGCCTCAGGTGGGTGAGTCTTAGGAGTGCTTGCCTCCAAGTCTGCACCAAACACTTCACACACATCCGGGAAGGCGGTCAGGGAGGGGACGGCCACAGGGAGAGGGCAGCTGCTGGCCCCTAGGGAGTGGCCTCCGCCCTTGCTTCCTAGGAGGGCGACAGACAGGGCTCCCGTGTGGACTGTGGGCTTGGAGCAGGAGAGGAGGCTGGGGGACATACAAGGGCTCAGCAGTCACCCTGCCTGAGAGCCCTGGCTCGGAGGGAGGGCCCGCCACGCTGAGGTCAGGGCCAGGTGGGACACAGGAGGTGCTGCTTACAGACCAAGTCCTCTTTGTGCACAGAAGGTGGCAGGCTGCCACAGTGACATCAGCACAATCAGCGAGAGTTACTGCTCTGTCTGGGGCAGGCCAAGCGGATCAAGGGTGGCTCTCGGGCTTGCTGGGCCCATGAACGTGACACTTGTGGGCCAGGCTGGAAGAGGTTTCACCCAATGAATACAGCCTTTTCTCCCTATGTCTGCGGACGCATTCTGGAAGTGGGGAGAGACACTTGGGCCTGACGGTCAGTCTGTTCTCTGAACCTCACAATGGGGACCAGTGACAAATGGAGCTGGTGGATGAAACAAGGACAAATCCCAATAGAGCGTTCTACAAAGCTCCTGACCAGTCCTCCCTACACCAAGGAATGTCTGAGAAAGCGTCACCACCCAGAGGAGCCTGAGGAGATGTGACAACTAAATGTCACATGGGTCCTGAGGTGGGGTCCTGGGACAGAAAAAGAAGGTGAGAGAAAAACTGAGTAAGCCAGAGTGATGTGTGAACTTCAGGTAGTAATAATGTATTAATGTCGGTTCAATAATTGTAACAGTTCCCACAAGCGAGAGACTGGGGGCTGGGCGCCTGACAACTCTGCCATCTTCCCGGGTTTTCTGTGAATCTGAGACTTCTGCAAAAAATTAAGTGTATTAGTTTTTTGGTTGGAAGTGTATTTTAAAGCATAGTTGTTTTTAAAATTCAGACAAGAATATAAATTTAGCTATTGAGCTTTTTTTTTAAGATAGTCCTTTTTTCTAGTTTAGAAAGTAATAGATACTAATTACAGGAAACACCGAAAACCCCAAGATAAGCAAAAAGCACCTGTGGGCCCACGTCCTGAAGATGACCGCAGGGCACATCTTAGGGGCGCAGTTACGACATCTACATCCAGTCTTTCTATATTCGGGAGAGGCGTACATGGCGTGGAAGGCCCCTGGGTGGCACAAACTGGGCTCAACTACCAACATGAAAAAAAACGGAGAAAAGATTGAAGTCGTCAAGGATTTCATTTTACCTGGGTCCACAATCAACACCCATGGAAGCGGCAGTCAGGAAATCAAAAGATGCATTGCACTGGGCAAATCTGCTGCAAAAGACCTCTTAAAGTGTTGAAAAGCAAAGATGTCCCCTTGAAGACCAAGGTGCGCCTGACCCAAGCCATGGTGTTTTCAGTCGCATCATATGCACGCGAAAGCTGGACAATGCATAAGGAAGACCGAAGAAGAACTGATACCTTTGAACTGTGGTGTTGGCAAAGAATATTGAATATACCATGGACTGCCAAAAGAACGAACAAATCTGTCTTGGAAGACATACAACCAGAATGATCCTTAGAAGCAAGGATGCCGAGATGTCTCACATACTTTGGATATGTTATCAGGAAGGATCAGTTCCTAGAGAGGGACATCATGCTTGGTAAAAGAGAGGGTCAGCAAAGAAGAGGAAGACCCTCGATAGGATGGGTGGACACAGTGGCTGCAACAGTGGGCTCATGCATAGCAACAATCGTGAGGATGGCACAGGACCAGGCAGTGTTTTGTTCTGTAGTACATCCGGTCGCTACGAGTCGGAACCGACTCAATGGCACCTAACCAGCAACAACAACAAGTAGCCTAAAGGTTGGTGGTTTTAACCCACCCAGTGGTGCTACAGATGAAAGGCCTGGCGATCTGCTTCCATAAACATTACAGCCAAGAAAACCCTGTGGAGCAGTGCTGCTCTGAAACACGTAGGTCGCCATGAGTCAGAATCAACTCAATGGCAACAGGTTCCTGGTATAGAGCCATGGAGTCTTTGGTAGTGCAAATGGTCAACACACGCAGGAGCTAACTGAAAGGTTGGAGGTTCAAGTCCACCCAGAAGTGCCTCAGAAGAAAGCCCTGGCAATTTACTCCAAAAACTCGGTGTTGAAAGCCCTATGGAGCGCATTCCTGACACACATGGGGTTGCCGTGAGCTGGAGTTGATGCAACAGCAGCTGGTTTTATATATAGGCATATATACTTCTTTCGTCTTATCCAGGAGTGAACGCCTGCCGGACAGAATGTTCTGGGTGGCCACGTCTCTTGCAGTAACTCACCACTTCACTCTCTGGCGTGGTGTTACGGCCAGCCTAACGGGATGCTTCCCATGGCATGGGTGTGCCCTAATTCACTAACGAGTCCCTTGTTGACTTTAGGTTCTTTCCAGCTGAATTCACCTTTTCTTTTTTTTGTCTATTTCCACGTGGCGAGAGGTGTTCACCTCTGTGGTTTTGCAGATTGTAAGAAGTTAGCGAATGCTTGAGAAGACCTTGAGGCCCCGCGGCAGGGCAGTCGAGAGCTGGTTGTCTGGAATTTGGAGGACGTCCTGCATTGGGTGCTGTGTTGGGTTCCCAGGCCCCCCCTCCTCCTGTGAGCTGCTGGAACCACGGAGCAGCCAAGCAGCCCGGCTTCTGAGCCTGTGGTGCTGGGCAGAAGCCGGTGGTGAGGACAGGCGCTGGCCGCGGAGGCGCTGGGCAGAGTGGCAGCAGAGATGCGGTGGAAAAACGAAGGAAGTCTATTTTGTTCGGATCTGTTCTCAGACTCGGTGTCCAAAGGCCTCTCAGAGCAGGAGCCGGCAGTAACTTAGCAAGGGGGAACGCTAGCAGCCCTACAGGCTGTGACCGTTGCCAGCAGGTCGCGCCTGTGCCTCTCACCTTAGGCTTCCTCGGAAAAAAACCCAAACCCGTTGCCCTCGAGTTGATTCCGACTCACAGCCACCCTATAGGACAGAGTAGAACTGCCCTCTAGGGTTTCTAAGGCTGTAAATCTTTACAGAAGCAAACTGCCACATCATTGCCCTGTGGAGCAGCTGGTGGGTTTGAACCGCCAAGCTCTTCACCATTGTACCAGGAGGCCCCCTCAGACACCTCATTTTCTTGTCTTCATGTGTGAAAACCTGGTGGCCTGCCCCCAACCCCCAATGCACTGGGCAGGAAGGAGCTGGGAGTCTAGGGATGCCCCAAGGCAGGGAGTAGGTGGCCACTGGGGCACAGGAGACCCACGAGGGGGGCAGGAAAACCACTCCCAAGGGTGAGGACTGGCCTGGACGTGGCTCATCCTGGTCGTCTGTGGTCACTGGGCAGGAGGAGCGGAAGCCAGCTTCCTTCCACCCTCCATTCGATCCCTCGTCCCAGGTCTCGAGAACCCGCTGTGGACCTGGGGAGCTGAAATCCAGAAGCCTGGACACGAGAAGCAAGAAGCACAGATCCTCCCTAAGTGTGAAAACAGTTTTGCCCAGGGGAGCACGCTCCCACTTGTGAGGGGCGCCTCTGCCAGGAATGGATGATGGGGCGCCGCGGCCAGTCACCATGTAGGCCACCTCCCAGGCTGCGGTGCTCGGATATCACTGGAGAGGGTTCGCCACCTGGAAACAAACGCCAATCCGTACTTGAATGTTAAGTTAAACGTCGGGGAAATATCATAAGCAAGCATCTCAAATTGGACAACGGTGTGATCACCTTTTACAGGAGTGCGTGTGTTCCTGGAGAGAGATGCTGAGCTTGGGGCGAGGACTGGGGACATGCCAGGGAGAAGTCAGGGCCCCGAGGTCAGATGGCGGGAGCTTGCATGCTCTGGATGCACCCCACCGGCTGCTTCCACGATGCCGAAAGCGTTCAGACACAGCCGTGAGGACATAGACGTGTGGGGATGGACAGTCTGCACGGCCACTGGCCCAGCACTCCAGACTCAATGCTTGGACGACAAGTCCCAGAATAAAAGACACCACAGATGGGCCGCCAGGGTGAGGCAGTGTCCCTGGCCAGATCCTGGCGACATTTTAGAAACTAGAAAGTGTATTTTGGGGACACTTGGGAATATGGAATAGGCTGAAGATTAGGGAATCACTGTTACATTTCCTGAGTGTGATCACCGTGCTGGGACTCTGGAGGGGGATAGCCTTCTTCTTAGGAAATGCTTGCTGACGTATTTGGGGGAAGTGTCACCATAGCTGCAAAATAAATGAACGACTAAATAGATAAATAAACAAAATATTTATAACCCAAATCCAAAACCCACTGCCCTTGAGTCAATTCCAATGCATAGCAACCCTACAGGACAGAGGAGAAGAGCCCCATAGGGTTTCCAAGGCTGTAATCTTTACGGCAGTAGACTGCCGCATCTTTCTCCCAAAATATTTATAAATCAGTATACAAATATATTTTCAAATATATATTGAAATATATAA
>NW_004443964.1:1188386-1190240 GCF_000243295.1 Trichechus manatus latirostris
ATCAAGGACATCACACATGAAGAAAGCAAAAGGTCATTAAAAAGACAGGAAAGAAAGAAAAGACCAAAATGGATGTCAGAAGAGACTCTGAAACTTGCTTTTGAAGGTCGAGTAGCTAAAGCAAAAGGAAGAAATGATGAAGTAAAAGAGTTGAACAGAAGATTTCAAAGGGCGGCTCAAGAACACAAAGTAAAGTATTATAACGAAATGTGCAAAGAGCTGGAGTTAGAAAACCAAAAAGGAAGAACACGCTCAGCATTTCTCAAACTGAAAGAACTGAAGGAAAAATTAAAGCCTCAAGTTACAATTTTAAAGGATTCTATGGGCAAAATATTGAAAAATGCAGGATGCATCAAAAGAAAATGGAAGTAATATGCTGAGTCACTGTACCAAAAAGAACTGGTCGATGTTAAACCATTTCAGGAGGTAGCATATGATCAAGAACTGATGGTATTAAAGGAAGAAGTCCAAGCTGCACTGAAGGCATTGGCGAAAACAAGGCTCCAGGAATTGATGGAATACCAATTGAGATGTTTCAACAAATGGATGCAGCTCTGGAGGTGCTCACTCATCTGTGCCAAGAAATTTGGAAGACAGCTACCTGGCCAACCGACTGGAAGAGATCCATATTAGTGCCATTCCAAAGAAAGGTGATTCATAAGACTACAGAAATTATCGAACAATATCATTATTATCACACACAAGTAAAATTTTGCAGAAGATAATTCAAAAATGTTTGCAGCAGTACATCAACAGGGAACTGCCAGAAATTCAAGCCGGATTCAGAAGAGGATGTGGAAGGAGGAATATAATTGCTGATGTCAGATGGATCCTGGCCGAAAGCAGAGAATACCAGAAAGATGTTTACTTGTGTTTTAATGACTCTGTAAAGGCATTCAACTGTGTGGATCATAACAAATTTTGGGTGACATTTTGAAGAACAGGAATTCCTGAACATTTAATTATGCTCATGAGGAAACTCTACACAGACCAAGAGGTAGTCACTTGAACAGAACAAAGGTATACTGTGTGGTTTAAAATCAGGAAAGGTGTGTGTCAGGGTTGTATCCTTTCACCAAACTTATTCAATCTGTATGCTGAGCAAATAATCTGAGAAGCTGGACTATATGAAGAAGAACGTAGCATCAGGGTTGGAGGAAGACTCATTAACTACCAGCGATATTCTTGCTGAAAGTGAAGAGGACTTGAAGCACTTACTGATGCTTAGTATGGATTACACTTCAACATAAAGAAAACAAAAATTCTCACAACTGCATCAATAAGCAACATCATGATAAACAGAGAAAAGACTGAAGTTGTCAAGGATTTCCTTTTACTTGGATCCACAATCAACGTCCATGGAAGCAGCAGTCAAGAATGCAAATGACGTATTCCATCGGGCAAATCTGTTGCAAAAGACCTCCTTAAAGTATTGAAAAGCAAAGATGTCACTTTGAGGACTAAGGTGTGCGTGACCCAAGCCATGGTATTTTCAATCGCCTCTTATGCTCGTGAAAGCTGGACAATGAATGAGGAAGACCAAAGAAGAAATGATGCCTTTGAATTATGGTGTTGGCAAAGAATATTGAATATACCATGGACTGACAGAAGAACAAAA
Organism: Trichechus manatus latirostris; assembly: GCF_000243295.1. Taxonomy (NCBI): domain Eukaryota; kingdom Metazoa; phylum Chordata; class Mammalia; order Sirenia; family Trichechidae; genus Trichechus; species Trichechus manatus. The sequence goes on from NW_004443964.1 coordinate 1,190,005, forward strand.
AAATCTGTCTTGGAAGTACAGCCAGAGTGTTCCCTGGAAGCGAGTATGGTGAGGCTTTGTCTCACGTGCTTTGGACATGTTATCAGCAGGGACCAGTTCCTGGAGAGGAACGTCATGCTTGGTGTCATTTTTTGAATTATGTCCCCCAAAAAATGTGTGTATCAATTTGGCTGGGCCATGATTCCCAGAATTGTGTGGTTGGCCTCCATTTTGTGGTTGTAATTTTATGTTAAAGA
>NW_004443964.1:1198141-1199702 GCF_000243295.1 Trichechus manatus latirostris
TGAGCCCGGCAGGCAGTGGTCACAGCAGCCTTCAGCCGACAGACTGGCCGCTCCAGGCCCTTGAGCAGGAAATAAATACCAACCTTGATTTGCACCTGGCCTGGCCCAGCCGTCTATCCTCAGGGGCTGTGGTCGGCAGCACCCCGGGGCCACCTCGCCGCAGTGTGCTCTGGGGGTTCCCTGGGCTCTGGGGGCAAGTGGAAGGCTGGAGGCTCCTCATCAAAGGATTCTTGAAGCCTCTGAGGAAGTGGCGAGAGTGTCTTCTCCCTCTCGTAGGAACAGGCCAGGGTGGCTCAGAGGGGTGTGCTGGGAGGAGAAGGGTTGGTTCAAGCTTGTGGCCCTCAGCACCCCACCTGCTGCCAGAGGCCTCCAGGGCCGATGCGGTCCTGATGGAGGGGTGCTGGCACCTCGCAGGTCGGAACCCCGGCAGCTTTAGGCAGTGCTCCAACCCAGGCCTGTGTGGGCACCACAAAGAATGTGAGGCCAGGAGGCCTATGTCTGCTGACAACAGAGGTCCACTTGGGTTGCTGGATCAACACCACCTGGCCTGCTGCCCTCTACTAGAAGTGGTAGGCATTCCTGGCAGGCAGCTGCTCGGTCTGCAGATGTCCTGGGACCTCCGCTGGCTGCAATGCAAGGCAGGGGGACATGGTACACATGACGAATCGGCCACCTCTTCCCGGCTCACTGGTCAGGCCTGGACAGGGTCTCGGGAGGGACCCTGGTTCCTCTCCTTCCTTTTTTTAGCCAAACTTCTAGAACAAGGTATTGGTCACCAATTCCCCAGTCTCCTCCTGGTCCAGCCAACTTCTGCCCCAGCTCCCCTCCACCCTAAACTTCAAAGGTCCCAGGGGGAAGGAGAGGAGGAAAGGGGACTGGGGCTCCAGGTCAGCACGGCAGAAGGTCCCCTTAGGTCGTCTCTGCTGACAGTTCACCCCCAGACCAGACGAACGGCCTTTGCTGTTATTAGTGTGGTGAGAAAATGCACGAGAAAGCACGCCCAACTCAACATTTCCCCGTGGACACATTCAGCCAGCCTGTCCCATTCTTCGAGCAGTGCAAGCATCCCAGAGCGATGGTTTTTGTTTGGCTTAGGGGTTGTTTATTTTCACTACTCGCAAAGTTGTTTTACCCTAGGAGTGTGTCCGCTGATGATATACTCACGGGCTTTGCAGTTTGAGAGTTTGAATCTGGGCCTCTCCTCCGAGCTGGGAGCTTTGGATAAGAATTTACCAGAGCACCTCCCGGGAGGGTGAGGATTCAGTGCGGTCATGTCTGTGGGGCGCCTGGAAATTGTGGTACATACTAGAAGGTCGCTAAACGGCAGGGCGGTGCAGGCAGCGGCGGTGGCCGTATCAGGAGGGGGAGATGAGCTCAGGAACCCACGGCCCTGGGTCTGTGGCAGAAATACCCTCATCATCCCGAAACTTAGGTTTTAGAGCAGCTTCCTTGTCATTTCAGATACAGACAGAAATAAGAAAGCCCACGCTGTCCCTCGGTGGGGGCTGGGAGGACGGTGAGCTGGTGATTACAGTCACATCTTACTTTGTCCTTATCCCTG
>NW_004443964.1:1200991-1209530 GCF_000243295.1 Trichechus manatus latirostris
GGAGGGCGCCAGGGGGCCGGGCCGGGGAGAGGAGTCTGCTCCCGGAGTCCTGGGCGACGGGCTCGATTCGGGAGCCGCCCCAACCCTTTCCGGGAGGGCGACCCCTTCCAGAGGTCTGCGGCCCCTCCCCGCTGCTCAGGACCCTGGGAGCAGGTCGGGGGTGCTGCCGGGCAACAAAGGGGACAGATAGCCCGCTGGGATGGGGTAGGGGCAGGGCTGCCCGCGCCGGCCGAGTGGCTGCCTGGCATTGCCCACCTGACCCCGTGGTCCTGCCACATCCCGTCCACAGCTGAGCCAGCCGCGGGCCTTGACACTATGAGCGTGGGTTTCATCGGGGCTGGCCAACTAGCCTTCGCCCTGGCCAAGGGCTTCACGGCAGCGGGTAGGTCCCCGGCCAGGGCGGGCACAGTCACCTCAGCAGGGCTGGGATGACACTGGGGTCTAGAGAGCAAGCCCTCATCTGAGTTCTGGTGGAAACGGGCTTCAGTCGCTTTGGGATCGGGCAGGTGCTCCTCCTGACTTGAGATTTGACCTCTCCTTCCGTGGAGGAAGGGCCTGGCCTGGCCTTGAGGGAAGAACTCTCCCCCGCAGGCATCGTGGCTGCCCACAAGATAATGGCCAGCTCCCCAGACATGGAATTGACCACGGTCTCAGCCCTCAGGGTAGGCAGCTGTGTGTGTGTGGGGGTGGGGGCTGAGTTCCTGTAGGGTGTCAGTATGTCAGGGGGTTGGGGGATGGCCCTGACTGTAGAGGATTAGGAGTAGAGACTCTAGCGGAGCCCAGTGATAGGAGTGATTCTGGCTGGGGGTCTGGCCGACTGGCCTGCCCACTCCCTGTCCAGGACCCTGCTCATGGTTCCCCTTCCTTTACTCTCAGAGTCTGAGTGACTAGCTGGCATGCAGCTGGTTGGCAGGGAGTGTTGGTCTGGGTGGGGGCCCTCTGTGAGGTTACAGTTCAAGCAGGGGTCACCACTGGGAGGCCTCTGGGAGCCAGGCAGGTGGGGCCACAGCGTGGGGGCCAAGTGAGGTTTACCATGGCTAAGTCAGGGTTGCAGACCCAGGGGTAGGGACAGGCTCCCAGCCTGAGACCACCAATCATCTCTCCCTCACACCTGGAGAGGAGACGTCAGGGGCTGCAGCCTGAGGTTGGGGTGGTGGCCAGGCATGGAGTGCTCGTCTCCTCTGCCAAAGGAACACCTTCCAGAGGAGCTTCCTCCACTCTTGAATGGGGGTGCGAAGGTGGTGGGTCCCTGTAGGGGTGAGTCTGGGTGGGGCCCTCAGCCCCTGGGGCAGGCTGAGCCCACCTGCGCTCCTTGCAGAAGATGGGAGTGAACCTGACACCCCACAACAAGGAGACGGTACAGCACAGCGATGTGCTTTTCTTGGCCGTGAAGCCACACATCATCCCCTTCATCCTGGACGAGGTCGGCGCTGATATCGAGGACCGGCACATCCTCGTGTCCTGTGCTGCTGGCGTCACCATCAGCTCCATCGAGAAGGTCAGAGCACAGGGGGTTTGGCGGGGCGTGGGGCTCCCACTGTGCTCGCCCACCAGGCTGGGACGAGGCCAGGGACAGATGCGTGGCCCGTTTCCTCTCTAGAAGCTGATGGCCTTCCACCTGGCCCCAAAAGTCATTCGCTGCATGACCAACACGCCTGTGGTGGTGCGGGAGGGCGCCACTGTGTACGCCATGGGCACCCATGCCAAGGTGGAGGACGGCCGGCTGCTGGAGCAGCTCATGGGCAGTGTGGGCTTCTGCACGGAGGTGGAGGAGGACCTGATCGACGCTGTCACCGGGCTCAGTGGCAGCGGCCCCGCCTACGTGAGTACACAGGGTCGGGGACCAGTTCCCAGGACCTCGGGCACATCTGCCCTACCTGTCCTCGGAGGCCTGGGGTGGGGGATGTCACAGTGGGAACTGGTCTCCTCCTGCTCTGGCTGCGTTGGGCAGAGCTGCAGGCCAGGCGTTCCCAGAGGAGAGCCCTGGGCAGCGGCTCAGGTGTCTTCTCCCTGCAGGCATTCACCGCGCTGGATGCCTTGGCTGATGGCGGCGTAAAGATGGGGCTTCCGCGGCGCCTGGCAGTCCACCTCGGTGCCCAGGCCCTGCTGGTCAGTGTTCTCCCTGGTTTTCTGGCAGGGGCACTGTGCATTGGGGTGCTCAGGTGGGGTCAGCGGGTGCTGCCCCCCACAGCCCTGTCAGCCCCTCCCTCTGGCCACAGGGGGCGGCCAAGATGCTCCTGGACTCAGAGCAGCACCCAGGCCAACTCAAGGACAACGTCTGCTCCCCCGGCGGTGCCACCATCCATGCCCTGCACGTGTTGGAGAGTGGCGGCTTCCGCTCCCTGCTCATCAATGCTGTGGAGGCCTCCTGCATCCGCACACGGTGCGCACTCGGCCCCGCGCTGGGCCCTCAGTCCCAACCTTGGGGAGACAGACACGGCGGCATCAACACATAGTTGGGGGATGAGGGCTCGGAGGACCTGGGGGCTAGGTGCTGTGCCCAGAGTTGGTGACCCTGAGCCAGTTTGCACAAAGTGAGGGTGAGCTGTGCAGCTGTCTCGGGCAGGGTGGCCAGGGGCAGGCACGTGCAAAAGCCCTGAGGTGGCGGTGCTGGCTTAGCATCAGCCGGGTTGACTGGCGCTGGCAGCCTTGGATTGGTGCCCTCCTCCCTGGTGGAGCTGGAGTCCTGCTGGCCAAACCTCCCTGTGCCCCCGTAGGGAGCTGCAGTCCATGGCCGACCGGGAGAAGGTCTCGCCTGCCGCCATCAAGAAGACCGTCCTGGACAAGGTGAAGCTGGACTCCCCTGTGGGGAACTCGTTGTCCCCTTCCAGCCGCGCCAAGCTGGTCCCCCGCAGCCTGGCCCCAGCCGGCAAGAAGGAGTGATGCTGCCCGCCGGCCTGCTCCCCACCTTCTCCCTAGGGCTCAGGTCCTGCCCCGGCGTCTCTCACCCCAGGCCGCACAGCGCTATCTCCACAGTACCACTGCCTATCACCCTAGTCAGCTCGGGACTAGCTACCGAGAGAGGCCAGAGGCAGGGTCGTGCCAGGGAGGGGGCACATCACTTTTGCGGGAAATCTCCGTGGCCCCAGCGCTAGTCTCCTGGTGCTGCTGTCACGGAAATACCGCAGCGCCGGGCTTTAACAAACAGGCATTTCTTTTTTCACAGTTCAGGAGGCTAGGAGTTCAAATTCAAGGTAGCAGCTCTAGGGGAAGGCTCGCTCTCTGCTGGCTCTGGGGAAGGATCTTGTCTCTTTTCAGCTTCCGTTCCAAGGTTCCTTGGCCATTTTCGTAAGATGCGGCATCCGTCTTCCCCCGTCTGTGCTTCCTGCTTGTGTGCCTGATCTGCGTTTTTCTTATCTCAAAAGTGATTGGCTTAATCCACCTTACACCAATATGGCCTGATTAACGTAACAAAGAAAATTCTCTTCTCGAGTGAGCTTATTTGCACAGGTATAAAAAAGCAAAACGAGAAACCCATAGCCCAGTCAAACCTGACTCATAGCGACCCTAGAGAACAGAGTAGAACTGTCCTGCCTCATAGAGTTTCCAAGGAGCGACTGGTGGATTCAAACTGCTGAGTTTTCGGTTAGCAGCCGAATTCTTAACCACCGCACCATAGGGGTTAGGATTCCAACACATATTTTGGGGGGGCACAATTCATTCTATAACAGACCCCAAGTTCCGCCCAGCCCAGAGAGGGGATGGTTTTCTCTGACCTCAGCTTCCCTCGTCCACCTGAATCTGAGACAGGACTACCTGCGTCTGAGTTCAGGAGACCTGGGGGGGGGTCTTCTCTCCTCCACAGTGTCAGCCAGCTGGGGGCTTGGACCCTTCCTGATCCTAAAGGTCAAGGCCCCGCTGAAGGCTCAGCCAATGAGGAGGGCACTCCAACGTCTGCCCCCTCCCCACCTTCCACTGGGGGAGACCACTGGCTCCCCTCCCGCGTTGAAGCCATCACTTCCTACTGACCTTTAGGTTCAATAAACTTTCCCAGCTCTCAATGCCCTGGCTTTTAACTCTCCTCCAGGTGTACCGGTAGCCTTCCGCCTGCCCCAGAGGGTGTCTGCAGCTGGAACTTGCCCGGAAGCTGGTCCCAAGGGGCTGGGCTTAGTATGCCCTGCTGTTTGTGTGTGGTTTGGGGGCGGGGGGCAACAATCTCCCACCCCCTGTGCTCCCTTGGGGCAGATGTCTCACCAGGCCAGATGGGGACGGAGTGTTCCCAGTGAGGGAGGCACCCCAGGTAAGCCAGCAGGATGAGGGAAGCAGCTGCAGCCATGCTGGGGCCAGGAGTGCTTGCTTGCTGGATGAACAAACACTCGCTGAGTATGGAGACAGGAAGACGAGGCCCCTGTCCAGAGCCTGGGAGATGGAAACACCCAGTGCTCCTGCGTGTGGGGGCGGGCTAGGCGTCTGTAGGGGTTTGGTGGGCACACAGGAAGAGAGAGTGGGCAAAGTGGTGGGTCTCCCTGTGTGTGTGGGGGGGTCAGGGGAGCTGTGTGTGTGGTGGGGGGTCAAACGAGCTGTGTGTGGTGGGGGGGTCAGGCGAGCTGTGTCTGTGTGGTGGGGGTTCAAACGAGCTGTGTTGGGGGGTCAGGTGAGCTGTGTGTGTGTGGGGGGGAGTCAGGCCAGCTGTGTGTGTGGTGGCGGGTTCAGGCCAGCTGTGTGTGTGTGCACGCGCGTGATGGAAGTCAGGCCAGCTGTGTGTGTGCGCGCGTGTGTGCGTGCACGCGTGCTTGTGATGGGGGTCAGGCAAGCTCCAGACTAAAGGAGGTTTCCAAGTCTTTCCCTTGGGCCCCTTCAGAACCTGGTGTGGAAGCTGTGGGGTGGGCAGAGGGGGCACCTTGGGAACAAGGATCTGGTGTTTCAGATCTAAGGGGGGAGAGAAGAGACTTACAAAAAGGAAAACCAGAAAGGTGCAACAGGGCAACCAAGGGCAAGACTGCCCCTTGGCCCCTGTAGGGAGCTGGGGAATCCTGGCTGGGCCCGGGCAGGCAGTGAGGGTGGCGGGTGGGAGAGCCCTGGCCTCAGGGCATTGGGATCTGGAGACTGGATAGATGAGTGCCCACAGGGTGGCCAGGACTCGGTGCCAGCCTGCAGGGCCCACCCGAGGTGTGAGTCCTGGCCCGTGAGTTCCTCAAGGCGTGCAGCAAGCAGCGGCAATCACTCCATCCTGTGACTGCACAGGGCCCAGGACCCGGTCCTGGGGAAGACATTGTCCCGCGGGCCACATGCATGCCCCAGGGCTGAGCGGCTCTCCTCAAGTCTAGGCCAGTCTCACCATTTGAGGAACGAAGATGAGGGGACTTGGTGCCCGCCACATCTAGGGGTGTGAGGGGAGGCAAGGGTCAGTGTCCACCATGAAGTAGAAACACGTCACGAGGCCCCAGGAGGCCCGGCTCCTGAAAGGCTTGGCAGAGAGGAATGTCGTACATCAGGAAAGAAAGTATCTATCTCCCAGGGTTCACAGGCGAGCCTGCCCGTGGGGGCGCCTGATGTAGACAAAAGGCCAGAGGTGGCCTGGAGAAGCATGGATGAAGTGAGAGAGAGGACTGCGGGGTCCTGAGGAGGCCACCACTCGGGAGCCGTTGGATGTGCTTGAACTTGAGTCCAGAGCAGGCCTGGGAAGGGGCCCTTGGGGCAGGCAGGCCTGGGACCTCTGCCTGCAGCACCCTGTTGGGGTCTGCTGCACCGTGGGGGAGCCTCCAGAGTCCCCAGGTCTGTCCTGAGGAGGGGGCTGAGAGCAGGAAGGAGCAGTGGTCACTGTGATCCCCAAGGACTGGCAGGACACCCCAGACTTGGCTTAATCACACCATTGCTCTCCAGGAGAGCCCGCCAAGCTGGTGGCTTCCTCCGCTGTGGCCCAAGCAAGGCTGAGCTGCTGTTCTGGGGACAAGTGTCCGGGCCTGTGTTGGGAGCCGGCCAGGAGACACTAGAACAGACGGGGAGACTTGTGTGCCAGAGCCAGCGCAGCCCCTCTCCAGCCCCTGGGCCTCTTGGGCAGACCGAGCCAGAGGCAGGTCCCGTGGGTCTGGCTGTCCTGGCTGTTAAACGCTGTACCTTCCTTTCCCTCCACCACCGTCTCCTGCAAACACACCCACCACCTGTCACCCTACAGTGACCAGGACACTGTTCAAGGAGATTTTGTTCAAGGGTGGGGGGCAGGCAAGAAGCCTGGGTTGCCTCCGGCAGTGTCCCCCTCGTCCCAAGTCCCAAGGGTGGGCAGCCCTTATCACCTGTTTCAGTTGTGGGAGTTGGGAGCTTCTGAGGGCTGCCCTCAGGGCTCAAGGCTGTCACAGCCGCAGCCCCCACGGCCCCCACTGCACCCCTCAGCAGGCTTCCCTGGTGGCCCTGGGTGGGGGATTCCCGTGCGTGCCTGCTCCTCCTCCAGGATGGGAGCACCACTGTGTCTGTTCCCAGAAAGGAGGAAGAGAGTGGGACTGCCGAGTGGGAGTCTCCTCCGGGAGAAGGAGCAGAGCCGTCAAAGTAATTCATAAAGTGGCTGCTCAGTCACCTCCATGTGTAAGAGTAAAAAGGCGGACTCTTTCCTGGGAGGCCTGTGGAGCTGGGCGGTGGGGGGGCTTGGGGGGACGGGGAGACAAGTAGGGATCAGTCTGGTGTCTCCTGGGCCACCGCCCCCAGAGCCCAGGGACCAGTCACCCATGCTTCCTGAGGGTGCCGTGGTTCTGGCTGGAGCTGGGTGGGACCGAGGACAGGGAGGAGCGTTAACAGGAAGGCCCGACGTAGTGTGGCCACCAGGTCCCCGATGCACGCACGGCTCCGCCGGCGGTAGCAGGAACTCCACGTTCCCACAGAGCCAGGCCAGGCAGGGAGAACCCAGCACCCACTGGGGAGGGGGCAGAGAAGACAGGACTGCATTCTTGGCCTCAGGGGCAAAGCGTTGCTGTCTTTGTACATCACAAGTCGAGGGCTTTACAAGTATGTTCTGGTCCCTGCTTTCAACGTGCACCGTGCGCAACAGCCAAAAGGAGGCAGGAAACCCAAGTGCCCGGCAATGGATGGTGGATAAACAAAATGTGGTGGGTCCGTCCAAGGGAACATTATTCAGCCATAAAGAAAAACGAAATCCTGATGCATGCTGCAGCATGAGTGAACCTTGAAACCATTACACTGTGCCAGATAGTAAACTACAAATAGATCCTGATCGTACTTACATGAAATGCCTAGAACAGGCAAATGCATAGAGCCCTAAGCGGCTTAGAGCTTACCAGGGGCTAGGGGAGGGAAGCATAGGGAGTTACTGTTCCATGGATATAGAGTTTCTGTTTGGGGGTGATAAAAAAGATCTGGAAAAGGATAGTAGTGATAGTCAAGCAACCTAGTGAATGTATTTAATGCCACGGAATCATACACTCAAAAAAGGTTACAATGGTAAATTTTATGCTATGTATATTTTACCACATACACACACACACACACACACACACACACACACACACACACACACATTACCCATAATACCCACCAAAAAACTTGAGGGCTTTTGAATTCATGCAACAAGTACATTAAGCCTCTGTACTCCGAGACACCCAGGGCTACTCCCAGAGCAGGCAGGGAAGGTAAGACAAGCAGTCACCTTCCAGAGCAGAAGGTGAGAGTGTACTGTGGGGTTCAAAGAACAGTTATTGGAATTTGTCTAAGTGACAGATGACCTCGTGACACCATTCCCCCCATGCAGTGTGGAGGTTCTGTGGTCCCCCATTGTCCATTCATCTGGGCGAATTACCCTGGGCTCTCTCCACAGTCCCCTCTGAGCTGCCTGGCTGGGTGCGTCGCCCTTCCTGGCTTTACAACTGAGAAGGAAAAGGGCTAAGGAGAAAGTCCAGAAACTGCACATGTGAATTGGAGGGAACCCTTCTTTGCCCTCTGCCACTCTCGCTCTGTGAATTGTGAACAGCAGTAAGAACTCCTCCTTACAAAACAGACAGATATGCTGCGTGAACTAAGGATGCTGAGGAGACAGGAAAAGTACAACTATTAACAGATGTTTATTGCACACCTACTATGTACTCGACATTTTCCAGGAATACCCTCAATCCCTCTCACTAACATGACTTCCAGGGGTTTAGGCTTGCGGGTGAAGACAGACTACATTATTGTATCTTGGTGCTGCCTTGATCAGCCAGGTACGTCTGGAGCTGAATGGATCTCAGCTTCAATGTCAGCGCTGAACCTGGGAGAAGCTACGACACGTCTAGAAGCCAGTTTCATATTTACCTTGCTGAAGTCAGCACTACTCAAACGAGATAACGTCTGCAAAGCCCGTGGGACAGCGCCCACCATCAAGGCACTCAAGCGCTGGAAAGTACCATTATTATTCTCTCCGTGGAAATCTCGGGACCTGTGTCCCTACCTAATCTTGGAAAAATGTCTTTGGAACTGTATGCACAATAAAGCTCTGGAGATGCAGGCTAGTAAGAAAACGAGGCTCGCTGGCCTAAAGACTGTGGGGGGGACCCACCGGGCGGGCGCGCTCAAGCGGTAGGTGGGTGGGCGTTGCCGGGCGACCGGCCCGGCGAAG
>NW_004443964.1:1210018-1215105 GCF_000243295.1 Trichechus manatus latirostris
GCGCTGCTCCGACGCGTCTGGGTCTGGCCCGCGCCCTGCGGGCGGCCCGTGCCTCGATTTCCCCATAGATCAGGACCCAGCCCCGGCCGCTGCCGCCCGGGGTGCCAGGGTTGGCCACGGGGACGCCGGAGGTCCAGAGCGGGGCGCCTGCGGAGCCGACTTGGCGGAGACCGGGGCTCCCCGGAGAGGGAGGGGCGGCAGGAGGAAGGGTGGGGTCGGGCGGGCCGCCGGGCGGCCAGGTGTCCGCGGGAGATTCGGCGGGCGCCGGCGCCGAGCTGCTGATTCATCAGGTATCCGCGTCCCCGCTGCGCAGGGGTCCTCGCGGGGCGGGGGCGGCGCGTGCGGACGGCGGAGAAAGCCCTGCTCGCGCCGCCGCGGCTCCCTCACACGCGTGCCCGAGCCCAGAGGGAGACTTTGCTGAGTCATCAGCATGAGGTCACTCGACGCTCATCCTCGCGCCGGGGGGTGGGGGGGACCTGGGGGAGGGGTTGGGGGCTCGAGGCCCGGAGCCGAGGGGTGAAGGAGAGCCCCGGGGACGCGGCGGACTGGCTGCCTGGGTCGAGTGTGCGGATGGGAGGCAGGGTGGTGAGGAGGAAGTGGAGTAGGTCCCATTACAGGTTGTCTGCGGGCTAGGAGGTGACGCGTCTGGCCTGGTCATCCCCTGCCGGGCACGCTCTTCTTGGGCAGTGGTCTAGTCCCGGTTCTGAGGCAGCTCCCCAAACTGGAAACTAGTTTTCTGAGCTGAGAGGAGGGGAGGAGTTTAGGGGGGCCGTGCTGGCAGGGCTAGGAAGGCTGGGCAGCCCCTGGCCAGAAAGGGAGGCAGTGGGAGGAAGAGAGGACAGGGCTCCAGGACGGCTGCACCAGGAAATTGCAGCAGGACTTAGAATTCAGGAGGGTGAGGGGTTCGGTGAGCATGCACTGCATCTGTCGATGCTCACCTGGGGGTGGTGGGAGCTGTGAGGTGCCTGGCCTTGGGGCGCCTGGTTTTGGGGCACAGCCGATGGCCTGATGTGGACGTTATGGGATGGGAGAATGCCCTGTCCTGTGACCTCAGAGTTGTCCCCACCTGAGGTTGGGTCTGTGTTAGCAGGGAAACGGGGGCCTGGTGGGTGTCACCGTTGGTCCTATTGGCCAGGGACTCTTGGGAAGGGACAGCCGGAGGGTGTTGTGGCCTGAGCTGGCTCTCCTGGGGTGTGTGAGTGGTTCCTGGCCCTGGAGTCAGGGCTCTGCGAGCCTGGCCTTGTGGTTTGCCCTCAGGGGTGCCACACCCCCTAAAACCTTACACTTTGTCTTCTGGGGCTTTGAGCTGTTTCCACATTTTAGAGACTCCTATGCTGGAGTTGTATTTCTTCGGAAAATGCAGGTTCCTGGAGGGTGTTCCTTTTGTCTTAGCAGTCCTTTGTGCTTGAAGGAAATGAGGTTTAGACTCTTGGCTAGAGTGCCTTCCTAGCTGAGGGCTCTCTGGACGAGGTGGGTCTGAAGGGCTAGTGGGAGCTGGGCTGGGGCGTCCACAGTGTCCACAGGCACTCCTGGTCCACCGGGGCTGGCAGGCCAGGATGAAATCTGCTTCTGCCACATGCAGGCCCTAGGGTTGGGCCCCAGGGGAAGGGGATGCCATCCAGACCCTGTCCCTTGCCTGGCCCTCAGCCTGGCGGGTGGCCCAGGGCCCTTGGTGGACCCTTGGACGGCTTCTCCACATGGTGGGCTCAGCCTCTAGGGTGGTGGAGGGTTGGTCTTTTGTCAAGAAGATTTTCAGTCATGCAGGTAGGTGGGTGACCAGCCTTCGGAGGAGGGCTGGGGTGGGCAGCTCCATCTTAACCAGCCTCTGGGACCCCCTTCTAGTTTCTGGAGGTGCTCTGGAGCCCTCACTGCCACCCCATCCCCAGGCTGTCTGTGTCTTCTGGGTGGGCAGAGGCCAGGGGGCCAGAAACCCTGGCTTTGCTGAGGCCACGCACCTACGCACACACTGTGTGCACACACTGTGCGCGCACATGCACACACGTATACGTGCACATGGCGCACCTTTGATTAGGAGCAGTTGGCTGCGCTTGTGCTGAGTTCAGGCCTTCTGTGAGGGTGAAATCTGTCGAGGAGGCACTTTTCCGCTTGCTCCAGCCGCCACGCTCGGCACTTTTCTGTGCGATCTCTTCAGGAAGCCATCCTTGTGCTGAGCCAGGGGAGGGGGTGGGAAAAGCTGGTGCCAAGGCCGCCTGGGGCCACCTTTGCCTGGGCTGTGCAAAAACTCAGGGCTATGTCCCCGCACCTGCTCAGGCTCCAGGCTCCTGAGCTCCTCCAGGCTCCTGGGGCGTGTGGGCGAGGACTCTCTGGCCTCCAGCCCCTGGTCTCCATCTTTGGACCTGGAAGGATCCGAGAGGGGAGGGTGTCCCTGGCCCCTCCTTCCCACTCTCGCTTGTGGGTGGGCAGCTGCGTATGAGGTGTGAGATGGGGTCTCTGTCAAGTATGGACAGGTGTCTCCGCCTCCCCTACCCCCTCTTTAGCTCCTCTGAGGAGACGAGAAAGACCCCAGCCCATGTTGCCTTGAGCTTCAGTTTCCTCATGGACCCCTCTCTCCTGAACTGCTGCTTAGCTCCCTGGGTCTCACCTGGAAAGTAGGGGGCACAGTGGTGGTGGGGGGAAAGTCCTGGCTTACAGATCTGGAAGGGGCAGGTGTGCAAAAATGCCCTGGCCGTGCTTCAGTAGGACTTAGGGGGTGGGCAGGAGGGTCCCTGTGTGGGTGGGGTGGCTCTTTGTCTTGGTTTCCTGGCCCTTTGGGCACTGACCTGGGCTGTTGGCCTGAGTGGTCAGTGACCCCAGGGTAAGGGGCTGCCCGCTGAGCAGGGCCCCGGTGGCTGCTGTGCAGGTCCTTGTGAAATACCCCGACGGGGTGGGGCAGGGACACAGGATGCTGTAACCTCGGCCAGGAGGCCGGTTGCCCCATCAGCCGCGGATGTAGATGGAGAGCGCCGGGGTGGCCTTGGGCTGGGTGCCACCTCAAGGTGGGGCACGCCTGAGAAGGTTCAGAGCTACCTGGGTGGCCCTGCCCCCCCAGCTCTGTAAAGTTAGATCTCTGGGGGACTCTGCTTGTCTCTGCCGAGTCCCCAGTGGGAACAAGCCTCCAGCCTTCCTGGGAGCCGGGACCTTGTCCTAGTGACAGCTGGAGGTAGGACCCCGGAACTCACGCGCTCAGGGTTGTTGCACGGCCCTCACCTGCTGCTGGCCTGGCTGGCCTTCCCACTGCCTGCTTCCCCGGGTCCCCTGGGGCTGTGCTGGCTGGCGGGGGCCCTGGGAGTGCCGGTGTGGCTGGGCTGGCTGGGCGGGAGTGGTGATATGCTGAGTCAGCGTGACTCGCCGGGAACAGCCACTCTGGGGCCCGAGCTCCGGGTTATTTTTAAAGCTCTTGGCTTCCTCCTGGGCTGGCCCCTCCCGCATCCTCGTCCTTCTAATCTCCCCCTGCCCCTTTTCTCGTCTCTGCCTCCCTCACAGCTGTCAGTTCCCCTGCCCATCAGACCCTCGCAGCCCCCCACCTGAGTCCCAAAGGGTAGGGTGCACAGGGAGCAGCCCCGCCCGCCCCGAGAGGCCCACCGACGGGCTGTCCTGGGGTCAGGTATGGGGGAATGGGCAGGTGAGCAGGGGTGGGAGGGGCGGGCATGGGAGGCCGACCGGGGGTCTCGGGCCCTGACCTCTGCCCCATGTCTTGCAGAGAGAGTCTGCTTGCTGCGCCCCCGGGTTATGACGACCCCCAATAAAGGAAGCAAGCCCTTGAAGGTGAGTAGGAGAGCAGGAGCGCCCAGGGTGGGGTGCCATGGGAGCGTGCCGCCCTGACCGTGCGCCGTCCACCCCAAGTGAAGCGGGGTGGGGCATGGCGGGAGCATGGCCCTGACCATGCGCCGTCTACCACAGGTGAAGCGGGAGCCTGGCGAGAATGGCACCAGCCTGACAGATGAAGAGCTGGTGACCATGTCTGTGCGGGAGCTGAACCAGCACCTGCGCGGCCTCTCCAAGGAGGAGATCATCCAGCTGAAGCAGCGCCGGCGCACGCTCAAGAACCGCGGCTATGCAGCCAGCTGCCGCGTGAAGCGGGTGACGCAGAAGGAGGAGCTGGAGAAGCAGAAGGCGGAGCTGCAGCAGGAGGTGGAGAAGCTGGCTTCAGAGAACGCCAGCATGAAGCTGGAGCTTGACGCCCTGCGCTCCAAGTATGAGGCCCTGCAGAACTTCGCCAGGACCGTGGCCCGAAGCCCGGTGGCACCGGCCCGGGGCCCCCTCACCGCCGGCTTGGGGCCCCTCGTCCCTGGCAAGGTGGCCGCCACCAGCGTCATCACGATAGTTAAGTCCAAGGCGGATGCCCGGTCGTAGGGACGCGTGCGCCCGGGTGGGTCAGCGAGGGGCCGCCAGGCGTGTGGCGAGCTCGGCAGCCCTGTCCTCCTTCCTTCCCTCTTCCTCTTCTTGGCTTCCTCCTTCCTCCTCCTCCTCCTCTCGACCTCCTCCCCGCCCTGCAAAGCACAACCCCCACCGGGCGCCGGGCTGAGCCCTTTGGATTTCATTGTGTCCTTGTGTGTCTCGTACGTTGGGATTGGTCAGTTCGGCGGTGACATTGGGTCGCCCCTCGCCCCCTTGTACCACGGCCATGTGGGCTTGGAGTCTGCCCCCATAGGCAGACGAGAGAGCGGGCGAGAGGTGGGACCTGCGTGTCCCTGAGCAGGGGGTATCCAGCAGGAGACCCCTGATTGCTGCTCCCGGCTGGAGGGGGCTGCTCGATTCCTTCTGGAGAGGCCGGTGGGCAGCTTGGCCCTTCTCTGAAAAGCAGATGTACCCCGTGAGGCTCCTGCGGGCTGAGCCCCAGCCTGGCACAGCAGCCGGGGGCGTGGTGAGGCTGCAGGCCAGGGGTGCAGCGCTCGGGCCTAACGCATTGCACTGAACAAGACCAAGATCACTGGTTGTGCGCGTCTGTGAAGGGTGTGTCCAGTGTATCCTCGCGATGGGTCCTGTGTCACTGTTTACATGATCTGTTTGTGTGGTTAAATAGCCCTTTACTTAAAAGAGAGAATAAGTTCATTTTACGAAGTTATTAAATTATATGTTTAAAAGCT
>NW_004443964.1:1215331-1218719 GCF_000243295.1 Trichechus manatus latirostris
TGTAAACTTATGGACAACTCTTTGTGGCTGTTGGAGTTTAGTTTTTATATACACAGAGTTATCAGACGTTATTTATAAAACTTAGTTTAAAAAAAAAAAAAAAAAAAAAAAAAAACAAGCCGCAAACCCCCCAGGTTTGTCCTCACGTCCCTTTGATATCTCTTTTGCAATTGTACCGAAAGTGACTTACGCCTTTGCCCCTTCTGCTTCCGTCTCTTGGCGGCGCCGTGGTTTGTCGTGCCTGGTGAGGTCTTGTGCAGCCGTAACGTGCTGGTGCTTCTGGTGACCTTTGACCTGTGGGTGTCGGTTCTTGTGTCCGCTCCCCTGTGTTTGTTTTTGGGATTTGGTTGTGTTCGTGCTCCTGCTGGCTTGCCGGGCCAGGGCGCCGGGCGGCACAGCCTCCCCTCCTCCCCGTGCCGCCCTGTGAGCCTTGGTGGCCCACCTCTGCTCTGGGTGTATGTTGGATGCGGGCGCTGGGCTCTGTGCCCCGCCCTTGACCCTCGGCTTCATGCGTGAGAGCTTGTGTGTGTCTCTGGGACCTGGGCGGGGCCAGTGATAGGGCAGGTGGAACTGGGGGCCTCCCCGTGGCCTCCCGTGCTGCCGCCACTGCTGCCTCCACGTCCACTGCCTCTGGCCCTGGGCAGCAGCCTGGCAGGGACCCAGGAGTCACTGTGGTGCCTGTGGGGCATGGCCCAGCTGCCCGAGCTGTCTTCCTCATTGCTCCCCGTCAGCAGCACAGGCCTGGCGTCGGCTTTGCTCCTGGGCTTCTTGCATGGCCTCTGCCAGAGAGCTGCTGGGCCCACACTGGGGGCTATGACCCCACTGCCCACTTGTTCCAGAAGTGTTTCAGGGCTGGGGTGGTGCTTCCCCAGGAGTAGGGCTTCTTCCATATCCCTTCCTTGCCCCAAGGGCCTGGGGGGTCTCCACCAGTGCCAGCAAGGGCTACGACCTCAACGCTGGGCCTGCCGCCCCTCTCCGTGCACGGGCCGGCAGCTCTCAGCTCCGGGCCCTTCTTCCGCTTCCCTTTGGAATCTGTGTCTTCCAGGGACTGGCTGCTCAGCTTTCAGAGGCACTTCCCTCATAGCCGGGCCCACCACCCCATGTTGGCCACTGGGCAGGCAGCCGATCCTCCAGCCTTGGCTCAGACAGCTCCACGTAGGGTGTGTCGGGGCAGCTCACGGCACGGCCCGAGATGCTGCAGCTCTGTCTCTGGCCACAGGGGCTTGGTCTTTTCTGGTGTCACTGGCCAGTGTCTCCAGGGCCCCAGAGAACAGAGGTGAGGGTTGCCAAGGAGGTGAGAAGCAAGGCAGGTGGGCTGGGACGGCTTTGGGGGGGCAGTGTCTTGTGGGTGAGTGTGGCCACACGTGTGTGCGGTCGTGGCAGGCGTGTGCTCGGGTGCTCCCAGCTTCACTTGGCTGGCCCACACACAGCTCTGTGACTCCAAGTCCCTCCGTGGCTTAAGCCCTTCCTGCCGCCGGGCTTTGTCCCACTGGGATCCGGGCTACGTTGCGAGGGCGGTGGTGTAGCAGTGAGTGTGAATGGTATCATGAGGAGCCTGAAAGAGAGGTCGTGACCCACAGTGGAGCGAGGAGGACAGACCCTCCACTTCCTCGCTCTCTTCTCGCTTTTGTCCCTGGCGAGGGGAGCTGTCGTCCGTCTCTAAGCACCTCTGCAGGCCTCAGATGGCCGGCTTGGAGAGCAGAGGCAGGAAGCGGGTGAGGCGAGGAAGGGCTTGAGGGTGGGCACTGTGGCAGCAGGTACAGGTCCTTGGCTCATCCTGAGGAAGAAGCTGATCTGGAGTGAGTGACATTGCAAGAAGGCCATGCTTCCGTTCACGGTGTTTGGTCTTGGAGCCACTGTTCCCAGGTCTGGGGGAGCCTTCCCGTCCCGCCAAGCCAGCCCTGAGGGGCTGCCCCACCCCTCTGCCCCTTCCCCTTGGTTTCTTGGCGCTAGATCCGTGCGCACCTGTGACTGTTTTGTGTCCTTCTGACCCTTGTTGATTCCGTTTTCCTGCCGTGAGAGTGTTGTGTTCTGTTTCCTCCTTTCTCCGCTGAACCTTTCTGACACAGCGAGTCGAGGCTTGGGCCGAGGCCAAGTCTCCCAAACTTGTCCGCTACGTAAACCATGATGCGTGTCTCCCTCTGACCCTGACCTTGCCCCAGCTTCTCTCTCATCCCAACATGGACGCTCGGGTTTCAGAAAACAACCCCGCAGTAACAGGTCAGCTCTGCTCGAAGTGTCTGGCCTCAGGGGGCCTCCCTATCCCCAGCTGCTGCTCTGTAGTGGCTCTGTGTGGCACTGGCATGTGACACGGGTGTGTCTGCTGGGCACCTCCCCTCCCCGGAAGCTAGAGGCTTTTCTGCTCTGGCCTGACTGTCTGGTGGCGGCTCTGACTGGCCACAGCCGGCTCTGGGATACCTGGTCAGGCCCTGTCTTCTCCTTGCTGCCTCCCTCTCTGGAGTGGCCTCTTGGTCGTAGCTCCCTGCCCACAGCTGGGAAGCCGAGCCACAGCCTGCAGCGCTGTTTCCTCTCTGGGATCTTGTGAGTTATTTTTTTAGGCTGTGGTTTGGTGAAAGAAACCAACACATTAACGATTTTCCCCCCAGAAGCCACTGAATAATTCTTTTTGTCGCTTTTTCCCTTCCTGCTGGCTGTCAGTGGTTTTGGAGCAGCTGGGGAGAGAGGAGGACATGCTTGGTGCCCCGCTCAGGCGGGGGTGTGCCGGCGGAAATGCCGATAGCCTGTCCCGCTGTGTGTGTGTGTGTGTGTGTCCTGGGCAGGTGCCACACCTGTGTGCCAATCGCACAAACTTCCATCCATCCCCTGGAGCAGCAGCCTCAACACTCTAGGTGTCCGGTGGATCTGAGCCCGGTGGACTGTGATATCTCCCCGTTCCGGGTGACCCCAGTTGGGCTTTGGCCCCCTTAACCACCTCCTGTCCCTTCCCTGCACCCTCCCCATCCCTCACCCCGCTTAGTCCCGAAGCCTTTAACCAAACGGGAGTGGGTACAGAAAGCTCCTCCTGGCAACTTAGGGCAACAGGACAAGGGCTGCCCGGTGTCCGGCTCTGCCGCCCTTGTGGCGCCGAGAGGGGTCGGAGCGTAGTTGATCAGACCCTGCCCAGGGCTGCGGCCGGGACGGTGGGGGTCAGAGCGGGTCGGGCCGGGCCGGGCACTGGGGTAGGGGCGCCGCTCTGGGCAGCGACCGGCCTCTGGGCCCCACCCGCCCTGCGCAGTATTTATTGCTAAATTATTGTCCAGGAGGGGCGGCGCTGGGCCGGGCCCCCCGGGTATTTATTGCTGTACATAGTGTATGTTTGTGATATATAAGGTTTTCTTTATTTTGTATATGATCAATAAACACCTTTTAAAGAGACTGTCAGGTGCTT
>NW_004443964.1:1218819-1228617 GCF_000243295.1 Trichechus manatus latirostris
GGGCCGGAAAGGGCGGGGCCTGCTGTGCGCATGCGCCTGGCTCGAGGCTCCCGGCAAGGCGGAAGCGGAAGCGCGGGTGCCGGGGAGCGATGGCAGCCGGCGGTCTGAGCCGCTCGGAGCGCAAGGCTGCGGAGCGGGTCCGGAGGCTGCTGGAGGAGCAGCAGCGGGAGCGCCTCCGCCAGGTAGGCCACTGCCCGCGCCCTGCCCGGGGCCGGCCCCGCGCACCCCTCACCGCCTGCCTGCCTGCCCGCAGGTGTCCCGCATCCTGAGGAAGGCGGTGGCCGAGCGCAGCGCGGAGGAGGGCCGGCTGCTGGCCGAGAGCGAGGACCTGGTGACGGAGCTGCAGGGCCGGAGCCGGCGGCGCGAGGGCCTGAAGCGGCGCCAGGAGGAGGCGAGTCCCGCGGGCCGGACGGGCGCGGCGCTCCGAGGGCGTGCTCGGTGCCCTGGGCGGGCCGGGTCGTGCCACTCGCTCGGCCGGGCCCGCCGTCACCTCTCCTGAGGTGACAGCAAACGTGGATGTCGGCGTGGATCGTAGGAATACGAACACCTCGTAATCCTGGGCGTGCTTCGTGCCAGGCCGCGTCCTGAGCGCATCTCAGACGCATTTCTGCCGGAGCTGTCATCTACCCAGGATGGCTTGGCCCGGCTTTTTAAAGTCCCGGGGTGGGGGGCAGGAGCGAAGGATGGGGTCATGACCAGCCTCGGCGTCTTCGCAGGTGTGCGATGACCCAGAAGAGCTGCGGAGGAAAGTCAAGGAGCTGGCCAGCGCCGTCAGGAACTCCAAATACTTGGTTGTCTACACAGGCGCGGGGATCAGCACGGTAGGGAAGCATGACCAGCCGTGCCCCGGGTCGCCCCACGCCCTCCGGACTCTTCCTAGGCGTAAGCAGTTGTCCTCCAGTCGATTCCCACTCATAGGACTCTTCCTGGCCGCAGAGAAATTGAGACTGCGCGCTCCGTGGGTCACGTGGCTGCCGGTCCCCGGGTGGCCATGGGGCGCCCTCTTCTGGGTGATGCACCCCAGAAAAGAGTGCAGCACGGTAGACTGGGGAAGAGGACCCCAGTCAGGAGAAAACTCATCTTTAAAGCAGCTCTGAGATGTTTTCCTTTCTTAGAGAAACACAAACGACCCTATTTAACAGAGAGCATAAAACTGCCAACACTTTAAAGATGCTTGAACTCTGTGTTAACATCCAGTTAAAGACAGAAGCAAAGTAGAAGGAAGAGGGGGAAAACAGGTCATAACAACTTAGTGCTTGCAGGCACTTCCTCATTCGAAGTGAAGGAGGTTAACTGCTCGGCCCACGGCTATGTAGGCAGAGCTAGGCCTGCATCTGACTCCTGAATCCGGCTTCTTCATGATTTCTCCATGTTGGAGGAAGGTAAATAGTGAGACAGTAAGGATTCAAGTCCCTGTTTTATTGAGGAGCTGTGCGACATGACTAGTTTTGGAAGTGTGACTGGCACATATTCCCTCTAATATGAGGGTCCCACGTTGAGTGTCAGCCACCTGTGGCCCCACAGAGGTGAACACCAGCTGGTTCCTGTTGAGAGAAGCCTGTCGTTGACGATGACAAGGTGTGTAAGCAAACAGCTGTAACATGGAGCTGAATGTGCAAGGGCGCTGTGACAGAAATCCAGGTCCCGCGCTCTATAGGGTCAGGGAGTGGGGAAACTCAACTCGGGTTGGCTTTTGTGGGGAGGTGGCCTTGAACCGGGGTATCGAGAAGGTGGAAGGTTCTCGCTGCTCTAATCTCTGAGCACCTGGAGCCCAGGCAGTCAGCCCCCTCCCCGCCACAGTCACATGTACAGTCCAGTCATGTGGTAATTGAAAGACAGGAATGTGGCCTTTTGAAGAGCTGTCAGTGGTCCTAAAAGCCTGGTGCTGCTCATGAGTTTGACCAGAAGGCAGGTCCCTCAGCCCGGAGAGCACAGGCACCTGGGTCCTGGCAGCCGCCTTTGTCCTCATCTCTGGGATGGGCTTGTTTTCCTGGACTGGAAGCTTAGGAAACGAAGCAGCGTTTTGTCCGATCTGGAGAGATTGTCCTGGTTTTGTTAACTAGGACAGGAGCCTCTTAGAGATAAAAGGATCAGATGTAAGGATTTGGACAGAAGAGCCTTCCCACTTAGGGGTCCACCACTTGCTGGCGTTGCCTGAGCACTGGGCTCGACCCGGGGATACCCAGAAGAGCTGAGCAGTGCTCCCCGCTGTGTGGAGAGCAGACATGGCAATACCGCAGAGATTTGTGGGTGGTGCTAAGGGCTCCCAGAGCGGGTGGGCTCCTCCAGCCTCAAAGGATGAGCTGGGTATGGTGGGGAAGGGGCAGTCTAGGAAGCGGGGAGCCATGAGGGGTACACCCACCTCTGTTAGGCAGGTCAGGCACTGGGTCTGTAGTGGAACAGGCAGTCTTGGGCTGGCCCTGAGCAAGGCAGGAGGGGCGCCTGCTTTGTGTTCTCGGGAACTCAGCTATTCCCTAAAGAGAGACCCTTTTACCAGGCTTGTCTCCTTTCTGAACATGCAGGCAGCTTCCATCCCAGATTACCGGGGCCCCAACGGAGTGTGGACGCTGCTGCAGAAAGGGAGAAGCGTCAGGTAAGCAGGCCTTGGCCGCCTGCCCCGTCCTGGGGCCACTGATCAGAAGAGGAGGGTAGGGGCGGTGGGAGCCTGACCTCGCAGCACCCTCACCTCGCTCTCCCTCCCACCCGGCAGTGCCACTGACCTGAGTGAGGCCGACCCAACCCTCACCCACATGAGCATCGCCTGCCTGCACGAGCAGAAGCTGGTGAGCACACGGGCTGGGCACCACACAGAAGCCTGGGGTGGAGTGAGGCCCGTCCCGGCCGAGGCCCCTCTACTCTGATGGCTTTGGGCCCAGAGCTGCTGTGGCCCTTTGCCCTCATGCTCGCTTGCGTTACCCCTATAGACGTCAGATGCAGTCCTTGTCACGGGGTGGTTCACACTGAGTAGGGAGGGTGGGTTTGCCTGAGACTGGAGGGACCTGAGACAGTGACCCAAGAGTGGGTGCTTTGGGTGGAGCGGCCCCCCATCTGCCTCACCAGAGCCCCGAGTCCCTTCCCAGCTGAGAGGGGGGCTGCCAACGCTTTCCTCTCATTGGTGCCTGAGCTGTTAGGGGCCACAGAACTGGCCCAGACCACTGCCCCGCGGTAGAGCGACTCTCAGAGCCCGGGGCCGTCCCGGGTCCTGGAACTCTCAGGCGGCCGCAGCTCCCTGCCCCTGCTGACAGGCCCCCTGTCCTGCCAGGTGCGGCACGTGGTGTCTCAGAACTGCGACGGGCTCCACCTGCGGAGTGGGCTACCCCGCACGGCCATCTCTGAGCTGCACGGGAACATGTACATCGAGGTGTGCAGCCTGGGGGCGGGGTGCAAGGCTCCCTTATCCCGGCCCTTCCCACTCACGGGCACCCCCTTCACAGAGCACTCCCTGCTCACGGCCCCTTCCCCCTCATGCTCCTCCATGAGCTCCCCCTCACCGGACACCTTCCCCTTCATGAGACACTTCCCCCTGGGGGCCCCCCCTCACAGAGCCCCGCCCTCAGGTCTGCACCTCCTGCATCCCCAACCGGGAGTACGTGCGGGTGTTCGATGTGACGGAGCGCACTGCCCTGCACCGACACCAGACAGGCCGGGCCTGCCACAGGTGCGGGGCCCAGCTCCGCGACACCATCGTGCACTTTGGGGAACGGGGCACTCTGGGGCAGCCGCTGAACTGGGAGGCGGCCACCGCAGCTGCCAGCAAAGCAGACACAATCCTGTGCTTGGGCTCCAGCTTAAAGGTATGAGGCAGGTGGCAGTGCTGGAACAGATGGAGCCAGCGGGCCCGGCCCCTTCCCTCCCACACCATCCAGCCCCTGTAGCCCAGCTACAGCCTCCCTCCCTGTGTGTGTGTGTGTGTGTGTGTGTGTGTGTGTGTGTGTGCCCTGTCTGTCCCCACAGGTCCTGAAGAAGTACCCGCGCCTCTGGTGCATGACCAAGCCCCCCAGCCGACGGCCCAAGCTCTACATTGTGAACCTGCAGGTAACTTGGGCCCAGGGTACGCCTTAGGACGGGAGAGCCCGCAGGTCCTGTGTGGCCTGGGGGGTGGGGGTGGAGCGCTGACTGAGCGGGAAGGGGCCGAGGCTGCCAGGCCACTGGTGGAGGGGAGTGGACGTTGTGCTCACGCCCCTCTTCCCGCCTCAGTGGACACCCAAGGACGACTGGGCCACCCTGAAGCTGCACGGCAAGTGTGATGACGTCATGCAGCTCCTCATGGGCGACCTGGGCCTGGAGATCCCCACCTACAGCAGGTGAGCGGCACGCGGCCTGCCGTCCACGTGAACACTTGTGTCTGGTGGCGTGGCGCGTCACTCCTGTGGGCAGAGGGCTCTGCCAGCGCGTCCCTGCCCGACGTCCCCTCTGTCCCGGGTGCAATACCTGGTGGGAGGCACTCTGAAGGGCGTCTCGGCAGCTCTGGGCAGCACTCAGAGCGCTAGTGTTTGGGTGTTGGCATACCCGTGGGAGTGTAAACAATCAGCCTTAACACAGAATGTGTGATGATGTAGATGCGGTGTGTGTACTGAGTAAAAAGTTTACACTTTCTTTCTCTGTGAATTTTCAGGGTCTTTTAGGGGAAATCAATAACTTCTTTTAATCAAAGGGTTCAAGAAATTAAGGATTCCTTCATCTCTGGGCCTGGCAATTCTTGTATGTTATGTTTGTGGTGTTCTGTAACGTGGGCCTATTGTGTCCTGCACTTTTTGTTTTTACATTAACTTAGCTCATTTTCTTTATCAGTGCTTATCTGTATCTTACGTTTATGATATGTGGTTCTACATCTCAAATCAGACACATGATTTCCTCACAACGTGCTCCGTAGGCTGCGCCTCCCCGCCCCTCCCCGGCAGCTCCCGCACCGCCCGCAGTCTGGGAAGGGGGAACGAGTGAAAGGGGGCCCAGAGTCGCTAGTGCCTGACCCCGGAGGTGGAGGCGGCCCCGTGCACTGCGGCCCACCCTGTATGTGCACGGCCAACTCAGCGCAGTGCTGGCCTTTGAGTCACCGCTCACAGGGGCTGCCTCTTTTGCACTGCTCTTTAGCTACTGTTGACCACAGCCCAGCCAAGACAAAGGGTGGGGAGGTGGGGGGCAGGCGATCTCCGAAGTCAGCTTTCCCATCCTGGGGCAGGTGGGGCTGAGACGGGCTCTGGGCATGCCTGACGCAGCTTTCCCTTCCCGGTAGGTGGCAGGACCCCATCTTCTCCCTGGCGACCCCCCTGCGTGCTGGTGAAGAAGGTAGCCATAGCCAGAAGCCGCTATGCAGAAGCAGAGAAGAGCGGCCGGGTGACCAGGGTGCCCCGCCCGGCCCAGCCCCCATTTGCAGGGGCTGGTTGGGCAGGGGCTGCGCCAAGCGCACAAAGAGGAAAAGAGTCACGTAGCCTGGTGCTCAGAGACGAACACAAGTGGCACTTTGCAAATGGCCAGAACTCTTATTCAGGGTGAGGGTCACCGTGGAAGGTCTGGGTTGTTCCCCAGGTCTGGTGAGGAGAATCCTTGCGGGTGACGTTTTTAGCCATTTACCCGTCTCTGGGAAGCTGCATCTCCTGGCCCCTTGCACTGCTCTGGGTGTCCCCGACACGGGCTTGACTGTGGGGACCCCTCCCACCCCCTGGCCCCTAGGTCCAAGAAGAGAGGGTGTTTCACACCTGGCTGCCTTACCTCAGTCACCAGGATAGTCTCAGGAACCAGCCCTCTTTCTACTACTTCTCAAGAATTAACTTTCTAGGAACCCCTTCGGTTGGGTGTGTGGCAAGGGGATGGTTTCCAGCCCTGGCCCTCAGCAGCCCTTTTTATTGTTATTATTAAACATCTCTGCACTGTTCTCATCGTCACGAGTGACTGCTGCGCGGTGGCGGTGGACGCGGGCGCGGGAGGGACCTCGGGCGTGGACTGGCATGTGCCCGCTGTTTAAGCAGAACCCCT
Organism: Trichechus manatus latirostris; assembly: GCF_000243295.1. Classification (NCBI taxonomy): domain Eukaryota; kingdom Metazoa; phylum Chordata; class Mammalia; order Sirenia; family Trichechidae; genus Trichechus; species Trichechus manatus. Next base: position 1,224,793 of record NW_004443964.1, read on the forward strand.
CCCTTGATGCGGACGGGGCCCAGCGGAGGCTCCTTGAGGAGGGGGTGGAGCACACGTCCCACGCCCGACTGCACCGGCCTCTGCCAGGTGCCCAGAGAGTTTGTTAGACGCGGAAGGTGTGCGGCGGCGGAGGAGGGAGGGGGTGAGGGGGACGGGGCTCCGATGAGGAGGAGCGCGCCATTGGCCGCGTACGGAGGGCCGGGTCTCCAGTGCACGGACGGCCTTCGCCATTGGCCCGGTGTGAAGGGCCGGGGCTCGCGCGGGTGCTGCGCGCCATTGGCCAGGCGCGGAGGAGGGGCGGGGGGGCGGTGCACACCATAGCCGGGGGGGGCGTGGGCGGGGCTGGGGAGGACGCTGCATGCCATTGGTAAGACTCGGAGGGGCGGGACCGGGGCTGGCGGCGCACACCATTGGCCAGGTGCGGATGGGTCGCCTGGGCGGGGCCTCCGGGCGGCGGGGCGGGGTCCAGGCGGGCGGTGCACACCGTTGGCCAAGCACAGGTGGGCCAGCGGGGCGGGGCCTCGGGCAGGCGGCGCTCGCCATTGGCCTCGCGCGGCGGGGTGAGGCCCGCGTGACGGCGGACGCGCGTGCGCGAGGCGGGCGGCGGGCGGTGGCGCGGTGGCTGAGTTGTCTGGACCGGCCAGGCCGAGACGCCGACGGGCCATGATCCGGAACGGGCACCGGGCAACAGGCGCCGAGGACCGGCCGGGCCCGGAGGGCCGGCGCGCCGTGCGGGTGTGGTGCGACGGCTGGTGAGCGCGGGAGCTGGGGCGACTCTGGGTCCCTGCGGCCTGGACCGGCCCGGCGACTCGGCCGGCGCCCTCCGGCGGCCCTCTGTCCTGTGGCCGGGCCTCTGGGAGGGAACGGCCGGCGCCCGAGTGATGCTGCGCCCAGGGCTCGTTCAAAGGAGAAGTCGTTAGGAGGGGCGCCGCGTCCGCGCGGCCCGTGTCCACGGCAGGGAGCTGGGCTCAGGGGCCCCGGCCAGGGGACAGCGGGACCCGCCTGGAGCCTGGACCCTGCTCTGAGCGGTCCCAGGACGCCGGGGTCAGCGCCAGGCGCTCCCTGAGGCCTCGGGGTGGGTGGCAGGCTCTTTGGAGGATTCTGATAGAAGCCTCTCATCCCTAGTCCTCTGCATGTTTGCCATTGAGGCCCGCAGCAAGTGACACAGCCAGACAGGCTCCTCGGGCCTGGGCCTGGCTCCACCTGCACGGGTAGGTGGGAAAGTTGTGTGACTCCAGGTCTCATTAGCTTGACTCTTCCCAGGCTATTAGGAGCATGTCCCGCTGAAGGAGCGGGCGCTGGAAAGCCCGGTGAAGGTGGAGTGTCCTCCCTGTTCTCCAAGCCCGACCTCTCAGCGTGCTCTAATGTGAGCGCAGCTCCTGCCCAGCACAGGCTGGACTCGGCCTCGGGATGTCGGGGCAAGGTTTAGGGCGGCAGAGCACCGCCACCCTCTCCGGGGTCCACCACAGGAGGCAGACAGCGCCAGCGCGCTTTCTTCTTGGACTGATTAGACATTAGCAGCCTTTTAGGAAGGTTTGGGTTGTCGAGAATAGTCAAAACTACTGATAATTTGCTATTTTTAATGATTCCCTATACCTTTTCTTAATGGGAGCAAAGAGAGAAACCGCCCTCTGGCTAGAAACTGGACAGCTGCAGAAAGACCCCCAGCCCCAGCCCAGGGCTTCAGGAGAGAGCGCCTTGCCCTGGCCGTGGCTTCATGGCAGTGGACTCTGACTCTGGCCAGCCCCCCTGACCCCAGGCAGGCCACAGCCACAAAGCCACAGCAGTGACCCACCCACATCCAGCCCCACTCGCATCCCATGCTGTGCTCCCCAGGCCCAGCTCTGACCCCTCCTGCTGCTCAGCCGTGTTCGTGGGCGCTTGGCCAGCCAGATCACCTGGGTCTGTTCTGCCCTCTGCCCCTAGACCAGAGCCCCATGAGCTGGCTGTCCCTGGCGTTGGTGGGGGCAGTGAGTGGGCTGGCTACGAACGCGGAATGTGGCCGTGCCTGGTGCCAACAGGGTCACCTGGATCATGCCACTCACCCTGTTTCCTTATGTGGAGAAAGGGCACAGCTTCTGCTCACCAGGCAGGGGTGCAGCCAGAGGAAGCAGCGCCCTAAGAGGGGCCTCAGATAAGTGTTGGGTCCTGATGCCCGACAGGAACCCAGAGGGTGTCAGTGGGTGCCACGTGTAGCCTTGCAGTTGAAAGTTCCCCTGTAAGCAGACCCTGAATTTGAGGACGAAGCTCTGGGGACAGGTGGCAGGCGAGGCAGTTGCTCATCCCAGAGAGGAGGCCCCGCTGAGTGTCTGGAACCAGCGGTTTCCAGGTCTTTGTCCTTTTTGTTGGGCTTTTTTTCAGTGTTGGTCCCAGGACCCGTCCGCTCATCTCGGGGTGGCACGAGATCCAAACCCTCCCCCAGCCCCAAACCTCCCGAGCAGTTTGTGTGTGGTGAGAGGAAGGACGTGGGCTGTGTACCCTCAGCGGCATCGGGTCCGCCCCCGCACTCCAGAGGGGTGGAGTCGGGGGCGTCCGCCTCTGCTCTGACCGCTCAGGCCCAGCCCCAGCTGAGGGACTAGGCTCGAGTCCCCAGAGGCCCTGGCTGGCTCACTGGCCTCCTGGGGCCATGCAGGGCTGACGGGCTCACCCTTCTCCACAGCTACGACATGGTGCATTACGGCCACTCGAACCAGCTGCGCCAGGCGCGGGCCATGGGCGACTACCTCATCGTGGGCGTGCACACCGATGGTGAGCCATGGTCGCTGGGCCGCACCCCCACCCCCACGCAGCTGCCAGGCTGCGTGGCCACGTGTGTAGTGACATTCAGGCTCGGTGCTGGGAAGGGGCTCCCCAGGGAGGTGCTGGGCCGGCCTGTGGATGGCCCGCCAGGGTCACGTCCCCTCCTTGTCCTTTCTCCCGGCTCAGAGGAGATCTCCAAGCACAAGGGCCCCCCCGTGTTCACCCAGGAGGAGAGGTACAAGATGGTGCAGGCCATCAAGTGGGTGGATGAGGTGGTGGCCGCAGCACCTTACATCACCACACTGCAAACGCTGGACAAGTACAACTGTGACTTCTGTGTTCACGGCAGTGAGTGGAGCTGGGCCCCGGGCCGTGGGAGGTCAAGCGGGCGTGGTGGGCGTGGGACCCAGCACCCGGGGGCCCCGGGGGTCCCTTCGAGGGTCCGAGGAGAGCTCTGGGTCCTTTCCCCAGAAGCGAGCCCCCACTGGGTAGGCCTGACGTGGGGGTCACGGGCCCCGAAACACCATCACCTCGGGTTGAGGGTCCCGCTCTATGTGCGCGGTGTCCGTAGACGACGTCTCGCTGACCGTGGACGGCCGGGACACCTACGAGGAGGTGAAGCGGGCGGGGAGGCACAGGTGAGCTCCCATTGGCCGGCCGGGTGCGCGCGCTCCGCTCCCGGGAGGGGCGGGACACGGACCGGAGGAGGCGCTTGTTCTGGATGTGGCCTTCGTGGCCCTTTCCACGAGGGGTGCCCCCGCCTCTGTGGCCACAGCGCTCCGGAGCAGCACTGTGTAGTAGAGCTTTCTGTGAGGACGGAATGTTCTAGATCTGTGCTGTCCAGGACAGTGGCTGCTCGCCACACGTGGCTGTTCAGCGGTGGGAACATGGCAGTGCGGCTGAGGAGAGGAACGTGTATTCTAGATGGTTCCAACCCAAAAGGCTGGTGTGGCCAGCGGCTCTGCATGGGCCAAGCAGCTCTGAGGCTGCCTCAGAGAGAGCCCAGCCCGGCAGGGTGGGGCCCGCTCCCTCGCACTGCAGCTGTGGGGTTCAGTCACACGGCGCCTCCCCCACATCCCTGGTATC